>NW_028301722.1:0-337083 GCF_037042655.1 Diuraphis noxia | reverse complement strand
TTTCAAATTTTTTTATTCACCCAAATGTATTGTAAATACGTGTTTTAGATGTAAAATAATGTGAACTTAACGTTAAAAATATAAAAAGTATGATTAGTTTAATAGAAATGACTTAAGACGATATTTAGCGGATTCATCACCTGTATTTCAAAATTTTTTTACGACCTTTTATATTCACCCAAATGTATTGTAAAGACGTGTTTTAGATGTAAAATAATGTGAACTTAACGTTAAAAATATAAAAAGTATGATTAGTTTAATAGAAATGACTTTAAACGATATTTAGCGGAATTATCACCATTTTTTACCAAATTTTTTTTCTATTTTTTTGTGTTCAACCAAATGTATTGTAAACACGTGTTTTAGATGTAAAATAATGTGAACTTAACGTTAAAAATATAAAAAGTATGATTAGTTTAATAGAAATGACTTAAGACGATATTTAGCGGATTCATCACCTGTATTTCAAAATTTTTTACGACCTTTTATATTCACCCAAATGTATTGTAAAGACGTGTTTTATATGTAAAATAATGCGAACTTAACGATAAAAATATAAAAAGTATGATTAGTTCAATACAAATGACTTTAAACGATATTTAGCGGAATTATCACCATTTTTTACCAAATTTTTTCCCAAATTTTTTTTCTATTTTTTGTATTCACCCAAATGTAATGTAAATACGTGTTTTAGATGTAAAATAATGTGAACTTAACGATAAAAATATAAAAAGTATGATTAGTTCAATACAAATGACTTTCATCGATATTTAGCGAAATTATCACCATTTTTTACCAAATTTTTTCCCAAATTTTTTTTCTATTTTTTGTATTCACCCAAATGTATTGTAAATACGTGTTTTAGATATAAAATAATGTGAACTTAACGTTAAAAATATAAAAAGTATGATTAGTTTAATAGAAATGACTTAGGACGATATTTAGCGGATTCATCACCTGTATTTCAAAATTTTTTTACGACAATTTTATATTCACCCAAATGTATTGTAAAGACGTGTTTTAGATGTAAAATTATGTGAACTTAACGATAAAAATATAAAATGTATGATTAGTTTAATAGAAATGACTTAGGACGATATTTAGCGGATTCATCACCTGTATTTCAAAATTTTTTTACGACCTTTTATATTCACCCAAATGTATTGTAAAGACGTGTTTTAGATGTAAAATAATGTGAACTTAACGATAAAAATGTAAAAAGTATGATTAGTTTAATAGAAATGACTTAGGACGATATTTAGCGGATTCATCACCTGTATTTCAAAATTTTTTTACGACCTTTTATATTCACCCAAATGTATTGTAAAGACGTGTTTTAGATGTAAAATTATGTGAACTTAACAATAAAAATGTAAAAATTATGATTAGTTTAATAGAAATGACTTAGGACGATATTTAGCGGATTCATCACCTGTATTTCATAATTTTTTTACGACCTTTTATATTCACCCAAATGTATTGTAAAGACGTGTTTTAGATGTAAAATTTTGTGAACTTAACGATAAAAACATAAAAAGTATGATTAGTTCAATACAAATGACTTTAAACGATATTTAGCGGAATTATCACAATTTTTTACCCAATTTTTTCCCAAATTTTTTTTCAAATTTTTTTATTCACCCAAATGTATTGTAAATACGTGTTTTAGATGTAAAATAATGTGAACTTAACGTTAAAAATATAAAAAGTATGATTAGTTTAATAGAAATGACTTAAGACGATATTTAGCGGATTCATCACCTGTATTTCAAAATTTTTTTACGACCTTTTATATTCACCCAAATGTATTGTAAAGACGTGTTTTAGATGTAAAATAATGTGAACTTAACGTTAAAAATATAAAAAGTATGATTAGTTTAATAGAAATGACTTTAAACGATATTTAGCGGAATTATCACCATTTTTTACCAAATTTTTTTTCTATTTTTTTGTGTTCAACCAAATGTATTGTAAACACGTGTTTTAGATGTAAAATAATGTGAACTTAACGTTAAAAATATAAAAAGTATGATTAGTTTAATAGAAATGACTTAAGACGATATTTAGCGGATTCATCACCTGTATTTCAAAATTTTTTACGACCTTTTATATTCACCCAAATGTATTGTAAAGACGTGTTTTATATGTAAAATAATGCGAACTTAACGATAAAAATATAAAAAGTATGATTAGTTCAATACAAATGACTTTAAACGATATTTAGCGGAATTATCACCATTTTTTACCAAATTTTTTCCCAAATTTTTTTTCTATTTTTTGTATTCACCCAAATGTAATGTAAATACGTGTTTTAGATGTAAAATAATGTGAACTTAACGATAAAAATATAAAAAGTATGATTAGTTCAATACAAATGACTTTCATCGATATTTAGCGAAATTATCACCATTTTTTACCAAATTTTTTCCCAAATTTTTTTTCTATTTTTTGTATTCACCCAAATGTATTGTAAATACGTGTTTTAGATATAAAATAATGTGAACTTAACGTTAAAAATATAAAAAGTATGATTAGTTTAATAGAAATGACTTAGGACGATATTTAGCGGATTCATCACCTGTATTTCAAAATTTTTTTACGACAATTTTATATTCACCCAAATGTATTGTAAAGACGTGTTTTAGATGTAAAATTATGTGAACTTAACGATAAAAATATAAAATGTATGATTAGTTTAATAGAAATGACTTAGGACGATATTTAGCGGATTCATCACCTGTATTTCAAAATTTTTTTACGACCTTTTATATTCACCCAAATGTATTGTAAAGACGTGTTTTAGATGTAAAATAATGTGAACTTAACGATAAAAATGTAAAAAGTATGATTAGTTTAATAGAAATGACTTAGGACGATATTTAGCGGATTCATCACCTGTATTTCAAAATTTTTTTACGACCTTTTATATTCACCCAAATGTATTGTAAAGACGTGTTTTAGATGTAAAATTATGTGAACTTAACAATAAAAATGTAAAAATTATGATTAGTTTAATAGAAATGACTTAGGACGATATTTAGCGGATTCATCACCTGTATTTCATAATTTTTTTACGACCTTTTATATTCACCCAAATGTATTGTAAAGACGTGTTTTAGATGTAAAATTTTGTGAACTTAACGATAAAAACATAAAAAGTATGATTAGTTCAATACAAATGACTTTAAACGATATTTAGCGGAATTATCACAATTTTTTACCCAATTTTTTCCCAAATTTTTTTTCAAATTTTTTTATTCACCCAAATGTATTGTAAATACGTGTTTTAGATGTAAAATAATGTGAACTTAACGTTAAAAATATAAAAAGTATGATTAGTTTAATAGAAATGACTTAAGACGATATTTAGCGGATTCATCACCTGTATTTCAAAATTTTTTTACGACCTTTTATATTCACCCAAATGTATTGTAAAGACGTGTTTTAGATGTAAAATAATGCGAACTTAACGATAAAAATATAAAAAGTATGATTAGTTCAATACAAATGACTTTAAACGATATTTAGCGGAATTATCACCATTTTTTACCAAATTTTTTCCCAAATTTTTTTTCTATTTTTTGTATTCACCCAAATGTAATGTAAATACGTGTTTTAGATGTAAAATAATGTGAACTTAACGATAAAAATATAAAAAGTATGATTAGTTCAATACAAATGACTTTCATCGATATTTAGCGAAATTATCACCATTTTTTACCAAATTTTTTCCCAAATTTTTTTTCTATTTTTTGTATTCACCCAAATGTATTGTAAATACGTGTTTTAGATATAAAATAATGTGAACTTAACGTTAAAAATATAAAAAGTATGATTAGTTTAATAGAAATGACTTAGGACGATATTTAGCGGATTCATCACCTGTATTTCAAAATTTTTTTACGACAATTTTATATTCACCCAAATGTATTGTAAAGACGTGTTTTAGATGTAAAATTATGTGAACTTAACGATAAAAATATAAAATGTATGATTAGTTTAATAGAAATGACTTAGGACGATATTTAGCGGATTCATCACCTGTATTTCAAAATTTTTTTACGACCTTTTATATTCACCCAAATGTATTGTAAAGACGTGTTTTAGATGTAAAATAATGTGAACTTAACGTTAAAAATATAAAAAGTATGATTAGTTTAATAGAAATGACTTAGGACGATATTTAGCGGATTCATCACCTGTATTTCAAAATTTTTTTACGACCTTTTATATTCACCCAAATGTATTGTAAAGACGTGTTTTAGATGTAAAATTATGTGAACTTAACGATAAAAATGTAAAAATTATGATTAGTTTAATAGAAATGACTTAGGACGATATTTAGCGGATTCATCACCTGTATTTCATAATTTTTTTACGACCTTTTATATTCACCCAAATGTATTGTAAAGACGTGTTTTAGATGTAAAATTATGTGAACTTAACGATAAAAATATAAAAAGTATGATTAGTTCAATACAAATGACTTTAAACGATATTTAGCGGAATTATCACAATTTTTTACCCAATTTTTTCCCAAATTTTTTTTCTATTTTTTTATTCACCCAAATGTATTGTAAATACGTGTTTTAGATGTAAAATAATGTGAACTTAACGTTAAAAATATAAAAAGTATGATTAGTTTAATAGAAATGACTTAAGACGATATTTAGCGGATTCATCACCTGTATTTCAAAATTTTTTTACGACCTTTTATATTCACCCAAATGTATTGTAAAGACGTGTTTTAGATGTAAAATAATGTGAACTTAACGTTAAAAATATAAAAAGTATGATTAGTTTAATAGAAATGACTTTAAACGATATTTAGCGGAATTATCACCATTTTTTACCAAATTTTTTTTCTATTTTTTTGTGTTCAACCAAATGTATTGTAAACACGTGTTTTAGATGTAAAATAATGTGAACTTAACGTTAAAAATATAAAAAGTATGATTAGTTTAATAGAAATGACTTAAGACGATATTTAGCGGATTCATCACCTGTATTTCAAAATTTTTTACGACCTTTTATATTCACCCAAATGTATTGTAAAGACGTGTTTTATATGTAAAATAATGCGAACTTAACGATAAAAATATAAAAAGTATGATTAGTTCAATACAAATGACTTTAAACGATATTTAGCGGAATTATCACCATTTTTTACCAAATTTTTTCCCAAATTTTTTTTCTATTTTTTGTATTCACCTAAATGTAATGTAAATACGTGTTTTAGATGTAAAATAATGTGAACTTAACGATAAAAATATAAAAAGTATGATTAGTTCAATACAAATGACTTTCATCGATATTTAGCGAAATTATCACCATTTTTTACCAAATTTTTTCCCAAATTTTTTTTCTATTTTTTGTATTCACCCAAATGTATTGTAAATACGTGTTTTAGATATAAAATAATGTGAACTTAACGTTAAAAATATAAAAAGTATGATTAGTTTAATAGAAATGACTTAGGACGATATTTAGCGAATTCATCACCTGTATTTCAAAATTTTTTTACGACAATTTTATATTCACCCAAATGTATTGTAAAGACGTGTTTTAGATGTAAAATTATGTGAACTTAACGATAAAAATATAAAATGTATGATTAGTTTAATAGAAATGACTTAGGACGATATTTAGCGGATTCATCACCTGTATTTCAAAATTTTTTTTCTATTTTTTTATTCACCCAAATGTATTGTAAATACGTGTTTTAGATGTAAAATAATGTGAACTTAACGTTAAAAATATAAAAAGTATGATTAGTTTAATAGAAATGACTTAAGACGATATTTAGCGGATTCATCACCTGTATTTCAAAATTTTTTTACGACCTTTTATATTCACCCAAATGTATTGTAAAGACGTGTTTTAGATGTAAAATAATGTGAACTTAACGTTAAAAATATAAAAAGTATGATTAGTTTAATAGAAATGACTTTAAACGATATTTAGCGGAATTATCACCATTTTTTAACAAATTTTTTTTCTATTTTTTTGTGTTCAACCAAATGTATTGTAAACACGTGTTTTAGATGTAAAATAATGTGAACTTAACGCTAAAAATATAAAAAGTATGATTAGTTTAATAGAAATGACTTAAGACGATATTTAGCTGATTCATCACCTGTATTTCAAAATTTTTTTACGACCTTTTATATTCACCCAAATGTATTGTAAAGACGTGTTTTAGATGTAAAATAATGTGAACTTAACGTTAAAAATATAAAAAGTATGATTAGTTTAATAGAAATGACTTTAAACGATATTTAGCGGAATTATCACCATTTTTTACCAAATTTTTTTTCTATTTTTTTGTGTTCAACCAAATGTATTGTAAACACGTGTTTTAGATGTAAAATAATGTGAACTTAACGTTAAAAATATAAAAAGTATGATTAGTTTAATAGAAATGACTTAGGACGATATTTAGCGGATTCATCACCTGTATTTCAAAATTTTTTTACGACCTTTTATATTCATCCAAATGTATTGTAAACACGTGTTTTAGATGTAAAATTATGTGAACTTAACGATAAAAATATAAAAAGTATGATTAGTTCAATACAAATGACTGTAAATGATATTAGCGGAATTATCACCATTTTTTACCCAATTTTTTCCCAAATTTTTTTCTATTTTTTTATTCACCCAAATGTATTGTAAATACGTGTTTTAGATGTAAAATAATGTGAACTTAACGTTAAAAATATAAAAAGTATGATTAGTTTAATAGAAATGACTTAAGACGATATTTAGCGGATTCATCACCTGTATTTCAAAATTTTTTTACGACCTTTTATATTCACCCAAATGTATTGTAAAGACGTGTTTTAGATGTAAAATAATGTGAACTTAACGTTAAAAATATAAAAAGTATGATTAGTTTAATAGAAATGACTTTAAACGATATTTAGCGGAATTATCACCATTTTTTAACAAATTTTTTTTCTATTTTTTTGTGTTCAACCAAATGTATTGTAAACACGTGTTTTAGATGTAAAATAATGTGAACTTAACGTTAAAAATATAAAAAGTATGATTAGTTTAATAGAAATGACTTAAGACGATATTTAGCGGATTCATCACCTGTATTTCAAAATTTTTTACGACCTTTTATATTCACCCAAATGTATTGTAAAGACGTGTTTTATATGTAAAATAATGCGAACTTAACGATAAAAATATAAAAAGTATGATTAGTTTAATAGAAATGACTTAGGACGATATTTAGCGGATTCATCACCTGTATTTCAAAATTTTTTTACGACCTTTTATATTCATCCAAATGTATTGTAAACACGTGTTTTAGATGTAAAATTATGTGAACTTAACGATAAAAATATAAAAAGTATGATTAGTTCAATACAAATGACTGTAAATGATATTAGCGGAATTATCACCATTTTTTACCCAATTTTTTCCCAAATTTTTTTCTATTTTTTTATTCACCCAAATGTATTGTAAATACGTGTTTTAGATGTAAAATAATGTGAACTTAACGTTAAAAATATAAAAAGTATGATTAGTTTAATAGAAATGACTTAAGACGATATTTAGCGGATTCATCACCTGTATTTCAAAATTTTTTTACGACCTTTTATATTCACCCAAATGTATTGTAAAGACGTGTTTTAGATGTAAAATAATGTGAACTTAACGTTAAAAATATAAAAAGTATGATTAGTTTAATAGAAATGACTTTAAACGATATTTAGCGGAATTATCACCATTTTTTAACAAATTTTTTTCTATTTTTTTGTGTTCAACCAAATGTATTGTAAACACGTGTTTTAGATGTAAAATAATGTGAACTTAACGTTAAAAATATAAAAAGTATGATTAGTTTAATAGAAATGACTTAAGACGATATTTAGCGGATTCATCACCTGTATTTCAAAATTTTTTACGACCTTTTATATTCACCCAAATGTATTGAAAAGACGTGTTTTATATGTAAAATAATGCGAACTTAACGATAAAAATATAAAAAGTATGATTAGTTTAATAGAAATGACTTAGGACGATATTTAGCGGATTCATCACCTGTATTTCAAAATTTTTTTACGACCTTTTATATTCATCCAAATGTATTGTAAAAACGTGTTTTAGATGTAAAATTATGTGAACTTAACGATAAAAATATAAAAAGTATGATTAGTTCAATACAAATGACTGTAAATGATATTAGCGGAATTATCACCATTTTTTACCCAATTTTTTCCCAAATTTTTTTCTATTTTTTTATTCACCCAAATGTATTGTAAATACGTGTTTTAGATGTAAAATAATGTGAACTTAACGTTAAAAATATAAAAAGTATGATTAGTTTAATAGAAATGACTTTAAACGATATTTAGCGGAATTATCACCATTTTTTAACAAATTTTTTTTCTATTTTTTTGTGTTCAACCAAATGTATTGTAAACACGTGTTTTAGATGTAAAATAATGTGAACTTAACGTTAAAAATATAAAAAGTATGATTAGTTTAATAGAAATGACTTAAGACGATATTTAGCGGATTCATCACCTGTATTTCAAAATTTTTTACGACCTTTTATATTCACCCAAATGTATTGTAAAGACGTGTTTTATATGTAAAATAAAGCGAACTTAACGATAAAAATATAAAAAGTATGATTAGTTCAATACAAATGACTTTAAACGATATTTAGCGGAATTATCACCATTTTTTACCAAATTTTTTCCCAAATTTTTTTTCTATTTTTTGTATTCACCCAAATATAATGTAAATACGTGTTTTAGATGTAAAATAATGTGAACTTAACGATAAAAATATAAAAAGTATGATTAGTTCAATACAAATGACTTTCATCGATATTTTGCGAAATTATCACCATTTTTTACCAAATTTTTTCCCAAATTTTTTTTCTATTTTTTGTATTCACCCAAATGTATTGTAAACACGTGTTTTAGATGTAAAATAATGTGAACTTAACGTTAAAAATATAAAAAGTATGATTAGTTTAATAGAAATGACTTAAGACGATATTTAGCGGATTCATCACCTGTATTTCAAAATTTTTTTACGACCTTTTATATTCACCCAAATGTATTGTAAAGACGTGCTTTAGATGTAAAATAATGTGGACTTAACGATAAAAATATAAAAAGTATGATTAGTTCAATACAAATGACTTTAAACGATATTTAACGGAATTATCACCATTTTTTACCAAATTTTTTTTCTATTTTTTGTATTCACCCAAATGTATTGTAAAGACGTGTTTTAGATGTAAAATAATGTGAACTTAACGTTAAAAATGTAAAAAGTATGATAAGTTTAATAGAAATGACTTAGGACGATATTTAGCGGATTCATCACCTGTATTTCAAAATTTTTTTACGACCTTTTATATTCACCCAAATGTATTGTAAAGATGTGTTTTATATGTAAAATAATGCGAACTTAACGATAAAAATATAAAAAGTATGATTAGTTCAATACAAATGACTTTAAACCATATTTAGCGGAATTATCACCATTTTTTACCAAATTTTTTCCCAAATTTTTTTTCTATTTTTTGTATTCACCCAAATATAATGTAAATACGTGTTTTAGATGTAAAATAATGTGAACTTAACGATAAAAATATAAAAAGTATGATTAGTTCAATACAAATGACTTTCATCGATATTTAGCGAAATTATCACCATTTTTTACCAAATTTTTTCCCAAATTTTTTTTCTATTTTTTGTATTCACCCAAATGTATTGTAAATACGTGTTTTAGATATAAAATAATGTGAACTTAACGTTAAAAATATAAAAAGTATGATTAGTTTAATAGAAATGACTTAGGACGATATTTAGCGGATTCATCACCTGTATTTCAAAATTTTTTTACGACAATTTTATATTCACCCAAATGTATTGTAAAGACGTGTTTTAGATGTAAAATTATGTGAACTTAACGATAAAAATATAAAATGTATGATTAGTTTAATAGAAATGACTTAGGACGATATTTAGCGGATTCATCACCTGTATTTCAAAATTTTTTTACGACCTTTTATATTCACCCAAATGTATTGTAAAGACGTGTTTTAGATGTAAAATAATGTGAACTTAACGATAAAAATGTAAAAAGTATGATTAGTTTAATAGAAATGACTTAGGACGATATTTAGCGGATTCATCACCTGTATTTCAAAATTTTTTTACGACCTTTTATATTCACCCAAATGTATTGTAAAGACGTGTTTTAGATGTAAAATTATGTGAACTTAACAATAAAAATGTAAAAATTATGATTAGTTTAATAGAAATGACTTAGGACGATATTTAGCGGATTCATCACCTGTATTTCATAATTTTTTTACGACCTTTTATATTCACCCAAATGTATTGTAAAGACGTGTTTTAGATGTAAAATTTTGTGAACTTAACGATAAAAACATAAAAAGTATGATTAGTTCAATACAAATGACTTTAAACGATATTTAGCGGAATTATCACAATTTTTTACCCAATTTTTTCCCAAATTTTTTTTCAAATTTTTTTATTCACCCAAATGTATTGTAAATACGTGTTTTAGATGTAAAATAATGTGAACTTAACGTTAAAAATATAAAAAGTATGATTAGTTTAATAGAAATGACTTAAGACGATATTTAGCGGATTCATCACCTGTATTTCAAAATTTTTTTACGACCTTTTATATTCACCCAAATGTATTGTAAAGACGTGTTTTAGATGTAAAATAATGTGAACTTAACGTTAAAAATATAAAAAGTATGATTAGTTTAATAGAAATGACTTTAAACGATATTTAGCGGAATTATCACCATTTTTTACCAAATTTTTTTTCTATTTTTTTGTGTTCAACCAAATGTATTGTAAACACGTGTTTTAGATGTAAAATAATGTGAACTTAACGTTAAAAATATAAAAAGTATGATTAGTTTAATAGAAATGACTTAAGACGATATTTAGCGGATTCATCACCTGTATTTCAAAATTTTTTACGACCTTTTATATTCACCCAAATGTATTGTAAAGACGTGTTTTATATGTAAAATAATGCGAACTTAACGATAAAAATATAAAAAGTATGATTAGTTCAATACAAATGACTTTAAACGATATTTAGCGGAATTATCACCATTTTTTACCAAATTTTTTCCCAAATTTTTTTTCTATTTTTTGTATTCACCCAAATGTAATGTAAATACGTGTTTTAGATGTAAAATAATGTGAACTTAACGATAAAAATATAAAAAGTATGATTAGTTCAATACAAATGACTTTCATCGATATTTAGCGAAATTATCACCATTTTTTACCAAATTTTTTCCCAAATTTTTTTTCTATTTTTTGTATTCACCCAAATGTATTGTAAATACGTGTTTTAGATATAAAATAATGTGAACTTAACGTTAAAAATATAAAAAGTATGATTAGTTTAATAGAAATGACTTAGGACGATATTTAGCGGATTCATCACCTGTATTTCAAAATTTTTTTACGACAATTTTATATTCACCCAAATGTATTGTAAAGACGTGTTTTAGATGTAAAATTATGTGAACTTAACGATAAAAATATAAAATGTATGATTAGTTTAATAGAAATGACTTAGGACGATATTTAGCGGATTCATCACCTGTATTTCAAAATTTTTTTACGACCTTTTATATTCACCCAAATGTATTGTAAAGACGTGTTTTAGATGTAAAATAATGTGAACTTAACGATAAAAATGTAAAAAGTATGATTAGTTTAATAGAAATGACTTAGGACGATATTTAGCGGATTCATCACCTGTATTTCAAAATTTTTTTACGACCTTTTATATTCACCCAAATGTATTGTAAAGACGTGTTTTAGATGTAAAATTATGTGAACTTAACAATAAAAATGTAAAAATTATGATTAGTTTAATAGAAATGACTTAGGACGATATTTAGCGGATTCATCACCTGTATTTCATAATTTTTTTACGACCTTTTATATTCACCCAAATGTATTGTAAAGACGTGTTTTAGATGTAAAATTTTGTGAACTTAACGATAAAAACATAAAAAGTATGATTAGTTCAATACAAATGACTTTAAACGATATTTAGCGGAATTATCACAATTTTTTACCCAATTTTTTCCCAAATTTTTTTTCAAATTTTTTTATTCACCCAAATGTATTGTAAATACGTGTTTTAGATGTAAAATAATGTGAACTTAACGTTAAAAATATAAAAAGTATGATTAGTTTAATAGAAATGACTTAAGACGATATTTAGCGGATTCATCACCTGTATTTCAAAATTTTTTTACGACCTTTTATATTCACCCAAATGTATTGTAAAGACGTGTTTTAGATGTAAAATAATGTGAACTTAACGTTAAAAATATAAAAAGTATGATTAGTTTAATAGAAATGACTTTAAACGATATTTAGCGGAATTATCACCATTTTTTACCAAATTTTTTTTCTATTTTTTTGTGTTCAACCAAATGTATTGTAAACACGTGTTTTAGATGTAAAATAATGTGAACTTAACGTTAAAAATATAAAAAGTATGATTAGTTTAATAGAAATGACTTAAGACGATATTTAGCGGATTCATCACCTGTATTTCAAAATTTTTTACGACCTTTTATATTCACCCAAATGTATTGTAAAGACGTGTTTTATATGTAAAATAATGCGAACTTAACGATAAAAATATAAAAAGTATGATTAGTTCAATACAAATGACTTTAAACGATATTTAGCGGAATTATCACCATTTTTTACCAAATTTTTTCCCAAATTTTTTTTCTATTTTTTGTATTCACCCAAATGTAATGTAAATACGTGTTTTAGATGTAAAATAATGTGAACTTAACGATAAAAATATAAAAAGTATGATTAGTTCAATACAAATGACTTTCATCGATATTTAGCGAAATTATCACCATTTTTTACCAAATTTTTTCCCAAATTTTTTTTCTATTTTTTGTATTCACCCAAATGTATTGTAAATACGTGTTTTAGATATAAAATAATGTGAACTTAACGTTAAAAATATAAAAAGTATGATTAGTTTAATAGAAATGACTTAGGACGATATTTAGCGGATTCATCACCTGTATTTCAAAATTTTTTTACGACAATTTTATATTCACCCAAATGTATTGTAAAGACGTGTTTTAGATGTAAAATTATGTGAACTTAACGATAAAAATATAAAATGTATGATTAGTTTAATAGAAATGACTTAGGACGATATTTAGCGGATTCATCACCTGTATTTCAAAATTTTTTTACGACCTTTTATATTCACCCAAATGTATTGTAAAGACGTGTTTTAGATGTAAAATAATGTGAACTTAACGATAAAAATGTAAAAAGTATGATTAGTTTAATAGAAATGACTTAGGACGATATTTAGCGGATTCATCACCTGTATTTCAAAATTTTTTTACGACCTTTTATATTCACCCAAATGTATTGTAAAGACGTGTTTTAGATGTAAAATTATGTGAACTTAACAATAAAAATGTAAAAATTATGATTAGTTTAATAGAAATGACTTAGGACGATATTTAGCGGATTCATCACCTGTATTTCATAATTTTTTTACGACCTTTTATATTCACCCAAATGTATTGTAAAGACGTGTTTTAGATGTAAAATTTTGTGAACTTAACGATAAAAACATAAAAAGTATGATTAGTTCAATACAAATGACTTTAAACGATATTTAGCGGAATTATCACAATTTTTTACCCAATTTTTTCCCAAATTTTTTTTCAAATTTTTTTATTCACCCAAATGTATTGTAAATACGTGTTTTAGATGTAAAATAATGTGAACTTAACGTTAAAAATATAAAAAGTATGATTAGTTTAATAGAAATGACTTAAGACGATATTTAGCGGATTCATCACCTGTATTTCAAAATTTTTTTACGACCTTTTATATTCACCCAAATGTATTGTAAAGACGTGTTTTAGATGTAAAATAATGCGAACTTAACGATAAAAATATAAAAAGTATGATTAGTTCAATACAAATGACTTTAAACGATATTTAGCGGAATTATCACCATTTTTTACCAAATTTTTTCCCAAATTTTTTTTCTATTTTTTGTATTCACCCAAATGTAATGTAAATACGTGTTTTAGATGTAAAATAATGTGAACTTAACGATAAAAATATAAAAAGTATGATTAGTTCAATACAAATGACTTTCATCGATATTTAGCGAAATTATCACCATTTTTTACCAAATTTTTTCCCAAATTTTTTTTCTATTTTTTGTATTCACCCAAATGTATTGTAAATACGTGTTTTAGATATAAAATAATGTGAACTTAACGTTAAAAATATAAAAAGTATGATTAGTTTAATAGAAATGACTTAGGACGATATTTAGCGGATTCATCACCTGTATTTCAAAATTTTTTTACGACAATTTTATATTCACCCAAATGTATTGTAAAGACGTGTTTTAGATGTAAAATTATGTGAACTTAACGATAAAAATATAAAATGTATGATTAGTTTAATAGAAATGACTTAGGACGATATTTAGCGGATTCATCACCTGTATTTCAAAATTTTTTTACGACCTTTTATATTCACCCAAATGTATTGTAAAGACGTGTTTTAGATGTAAAATAATGTGAACTTAACGTTAAAAATATAAAAAGTATGATTAGTTTAATAGAAATGACTTAGGACGATATTTAGCGGATTCATCACCTGTATTTCAAAATTTTTTTACGACCTTTTATATTCACCCAAATGTATTGTAAAGACGTGTTTTAGATGTAAAATTATGTGAACTTAACGATAAAAATGTAAAAATTATGATTAGTTTAATAGAAATGACTTAGGACGATATTTAGCGGATTCATCACCTGTATTTCATAATTTTTTTACGACCTTTTATATTCACCCAAATGTATTGTAAAGACGTGTTTTAGATGTAAAATTATGTGAACTTAACGATAAAAATATAAAAAGTATGATTAGTTCAATACAAATGACTTTAAACGATATTTAGCGGAATTATCACAATTTTTTACCCAATTTTTTCCCAAATTTTTTTTCTATTTTTTTATTCACCCAAATGTATTGTAAATACGTGTTTTAGATGTAAAATAATGTGAACTTAACGTTAAAAATATAAAAAGTATG
The DNA here is from genome assembly GCF_037042655.1 of Diuraphis noxia. NCBI lineage: Eukaryota > Metazoa > Arthropoda > Insecta > Hemiptera > Aphididae > Diuraphis > Diuraphis noxia. Next base: position 321,925 of record NW_028301722.1, on the reverse strand, counting down.
ATTAGTTTAATAGAAATGACTTAAGACGATATTTAGCGGATTCATCACCTGTATTTCAAAATTTTTTTACGACCTTTTATATTCACCCAAATGTATTGTAAAGACGTGTTTTAGATGTAAAATAATGTGAACTTAACGTTAAAAATATAAAAAGTATGATTAGTTTAATAGAAATGACTTTAAACGATATTTAGCGGAATTATCACCATTTTTTACCAAATTTTTTTTCTATTTTTTTGTGTTCAACCAAATGTATTGTAAACACGTGTTTTAGATGTAAAATAATGTGAACTTAACGTTAAAAATATAAAAAGTATGATTAGTTTAATAGAAATGACTTAAGACGATATTTAGCGGATTCATCACCTGTATTTCAAAATTTTTTACGACCTTTTATATTCACCCAAATGTATTGTAAAGACGTGTTTTATATGTAAAATAATGCGAACTTAACGATAAAAATATAAAAAGTATGATTAGTTCAATACAAATGACTTTAAACGATATTTAGCGGAATTATCACCATTTTTTACCAAATTTTTTCCCAAATTTTTTTTCTATTTTTTGTATTCACCTAAATGTAATGTAAATACGTGTTTTAGATGTAAAATAATGTGAACTTAACGATAAAAATATAAAAAGTATGATTAGTTCAATACAAATGACTTTCATCGATATTTAGCGAAATTATCACCATTTTTTACCAAATTTTTTCCCAAATTTTTTTTCTATTTTTTGTATTCACCCAAATGTATTGTAAATACGTGTTTTAGATATAAAATAATGTGAACTTAACGTTAAAAATATAAAAAGTATGATTAGTTTAATAGAAATGACTTAGGACGATATTTAGCGAATTCATCACCTGTATTTCAAAATTTTTTTACGACAATTTTATATTCACCCAAATGTATTGTAAAGACGTGTTTTAGATGTAAAATTATGTGAACTTAACGATAAAAATATAAAATGTATGATTAGTTTAATAGAAATGACTTAGGACGATATTTAGCGGATTCATCACCTGTATTTCAAAATTTTTTTTCTATTTTTTTATTCACCCAAATGTATTGTAAATACGTGTTTTAGATGTAAAATAATGTGAACTTAACGTTAAAAATATAAAAAGTATGATTAGTTTAATAGAAATGACTTAAGACGATATTTAGCGGATTCATCACCTGTATTTCAAAATTTTTTTACGACCTTTTATATTCACCCAAATGTATTGTAAAGACGTGTTTTAGATGTAAAATAATGTGAACTTAACGTTAAAAATATAAAAAGTATGATTAGTTTAATAGAAATGACTTTAAACGATATTTAGCGGAATTATCACCATTTTTTAACAAATTTTTTTTCTATTTTTTTGTGTTCAACCAAATGTATTGTAAACACGTGTTTTAGATGTAAAATAATGTGAACTTAACGCTAAAAATATAAAAAGTATGATTAGTTTAATAGAAATGACTTAAGACGATATTTAGCTGATTCATCACCTGTATTTCAAAATTTTTTTACGACCTTTTATATTCACCCAAATGTATTGTAAAGACGTGTTTTAGATGTAAAATAATGTGAACTTAACGTTAAAAATATAAAAAGTATGATTAGTTTAATAGAAATGACTTTAAACGATATTTAGCGGAATTATCACCATTTTTTACCAAATTTTTTTTCTATTTTTTTGTGTTCAACCAAATGTATTGTAAACACGTGTTTTAGATGTAAAATAATGTGAACTTAACGTTAAAAATATAAAAAGTATGATTAGTTTAATAGAAATGACTTAGGACGATATTTAGCGGATTCATCACCTGTATTTCAAAATTTTTTTACGACCTTTTATATTCATCCAAATGTATTGTAAACACGTGTTTTAGATGTAAAATTATGTGAACTTAACGATAAAAATATAAAAAGTATGATTAGTTCAATACAAATGACTGTAAATGATATTAGCGGAATTATCACCATTTTTTACCCAATTTTTTCCCAAATTTTTTTCTATTTTTTTATTCACCCAAATGTATTGTAAATACGTGTTTTAGATGTAAAATAATGTGAACTTAACGTTAAAAATATAAAAAGTATGATTAGTTTAATAGAAATGACTTAAGACGATATTTAGCGGATTCATCACCTGTATTTCAAAATTTTTTTACGACCTTTTATATTCACCCAAATGTATTGTAAAGACGTGTTTTAGATGTAAAATAATGTGAACTTAACGTTAAAAATATAAAAAGTATGATTAGTTTAATAGAAATGACTTTAAACGATATTTAGCGGAATTATCACCATTTTTTAACAAATTTTTTTTCTATTTTTTTGTGTTCAACCAAATGTATTGTAAACACGTGTTTTAGATGTAAAATAATGTGAACTTAACGTTAAAAATATAAAAAGTATGATTAGTTTAATAGAAATGACTTAAGACGATATTTAGCGGATTCATCACCTGTATTTCAAAATTTTTTACGACCTTTTATATTCACCCAAATGTATTGTAAAGACGTGTTTTATATGTAAAATAATGCGAACTTAACGATAAAAATATAAAAAGTATGATTAGTTTAATAGAAATGACTTAGGACGATATTTAGCGGATTCATCACCTGTATTTCAAAATTTTTTTACGACCTTTTATATTCATCCAAATGTATTGTAAACACGTGTTTTAGATGTAAAATTATGTGAACTTAACGATAAAAATATAAAAAGTATGATTAGTTCAATACAAATGACTGTAAATGATATTAGCGGAATTATCACCATTTTTTACCCAATTTTTTCCCAAATTTTTTTCTATTTTTTTATTCACCCAAATGTATTGTAAATACGTGTTTTAGATGTAAAATAATGTGAACTTAACGTTAAAAATATAAAAAGTATGATTAGTTTAATAGAAATGACTTAAGACGATATTTAGCGGATTCATCACCTGTATTTCAAAATTTTTTTACGACCTTTTATATTCACCCAAATGTATTGTAAAGACGTGTTTTAGATGTAAAATAATGTGAACTTAACGTTAAAAATATAAAAAGTATGATTAGTTTAATAGAAATGACTTTAAACGATATTTAGCGGAATTATCACCATTTTTTAACAAATTTTTTTCTATTTTTTTGTGTTCAACCAAATGTATTGTAAACACGTGTTTTAGATGTAAAATAATGTGAACTTAACGTTAAAAATATAAAAAGTATGATTAGTTTAATAGAAATGACTTAAGACGATATTTAGCGGATTCATCACCTGTATTTCAAAATTTTTTACGACCTTTTATATTCACCCAAATGTATTGAAAAGACGTGTTTTATATGTAAAATAATGCGAACTTAACGATAAAAATATAAAAAGTATGATTAGTTTAATAGAAATGACTTAGGACGATATTTAGCGGATTCATCACCTGTATTTCAAAATTTTTTTACGACCTTTTATATTCATCCAAATGTATTGTAAAAACGTGTTTTAGATGTAAAATTATGTGAACTTAACGATAAAAATATAAAAAGTATGATTAGTTCAATACAAATGACTGTAAATGATATTAGCGGAATTATCACCATTTTTTACCCAATTTTTTCCCAAATTTTTTTCTATTTTTTTATTCACCCAAATGTATTGTAAATACGTGTTTTAGATGTAAAATAATGTGAACTTAGCGTTAAAAATATAAAAAGTATGATTAGTTTAATAGAAATGACTTTAAACGATATTTAGCGGAATTATCACCATTTTTTAACAAATTTTTTTTCTATTTTTTTGTGTTCAACCAAATGTATTGTAAACACGTGTTTTAGATGTAAAATAATGTGAACTTAACGTTAAAAATATAAAAAGTATGATTAGTTTAATAGAAATGACTTAAGACGATATTTAGCGGATTCATCACCTGTATTTCAAAATTTTTTACGACCTTTTATATTCACCCAAATGTATTGTAAAGACGTGTTTTATATGTAAAATAAAGCGAACTTAACGATAAAAATATAAAAAGTATGATTAGTTCAATACAAATGACTTTAAACGATATTTAGCGGAATTATCACCATTTTTTACCAAATTTTTTCCCAAATTTTTTTTCTATTTTTTGTATTCACCCAAATATAATGTAAATACGTGTTTTAGATGTAAAATAATGTGAACTTAACGATAAAAATATAAAAAGTATGATTAGTTCAATACAAATGACTTTCATCGATATTTTGCGAAATTATCACCATTTTTTACCAAATTTTTTCCCAAATTTTTTTTCTATTTTTTGTATTCACCCAAATGTATTGTAAACACGTGTTTTAGATGTAAAATAATGTGAACTTAACGTTAAAAATATAAAAAGTATGATTAGTTTAATAGAAATGACTTAAGACGATATTTAGCGGATTCATCACCTGTATTTCAAAATTTTTTTACGACCTTTTATATTCACCCAAATGTATTGTAAAGACGTGCTTTAGATGTAAAATAATGTGGACTTAACGATAAAAATATAAAAAGTATGATTAGTTCAATACAAATGACTTTAAACGATATTTAACGGAATTATCACCATTTTTTACCAAATTTTTTTTCTATTTTTTGTATTCACCCAAATGTATTGTAAAGACGTGTTTTAGATGTAAAATAATGTGAACTTAACGTTAAAAATGTAAAAAGTATGATAAGTTTAATAGAAATGACTTAGGACGATATTTAGCGGATTCATCACCTGTATTTCAAAATTTTTTTACGACCTTTTATATTCACCCAAATGTATTGTAAAGATGTGTTTTATATGTAAAATAATGCGAACTTAACGATAAAAATATAAAAAGTATGATTAGTTCAATACAAATGACTTTAAACCATATTTAGCGGAATTATCACCATTTTTTACCAAATTTTTTCCCAAATTTTTTTTCTATTTTTTGTATTCACCCAAATATAATGTAAATACGTGTTTTAGATGTAAAATAATGTGAACTTAACGATAAAAATATAAAAAGTATGATTAGTTCAATACAAATGACTTTCATCGATATTTAGCGAAATTATCACCATTTTTTACCAAATTTTTTCCCAAATTTTTTTTCTATTTTTTGTATTCACCCAAATGTATTGTAAATACGTGTTTTAGATATAAAATAATGTGAACTTAACGTTAAAAATATAAAAAGTATGATTAGTTTAATAGAAATGACTTAGGACGATATTTAGCGGATTCATCACCTGTATTTCAAAATTTTTTTACGACAATTTTATATTCACCCAAATGTATTGTAAAGACGTGTTTTAGATGTAAAATTATGTGAACTTAACGATAAAAATATAAAAAGTATGATTAGTTTAATAGAAATGACTTAGGACGATATTTAGCGGATTCATCACCTGTATTTCAAAATTTTTTTACGACCTTTTATATTCACCCAAATGTATTGTAAAGACGTGTTTTAGATGTAAAATAATGTGAACTTAACGTTAAAAATATAAAAAGTATGATTAGTTTAATAGAAATGACTTAGGACGATATTTAGCGGATTCATCACCTGTATTTCAAAATTTTTTTACGACCTTTTATATTCACCCAAATGTATTGTAAAGACGTGTCTTAGATGTAAAATAATGTGAACTTAACGATATAAATATAAAAAGTATGATTAGTTCAATACAAATGACTTTAATCGATATTTAGCGAAATTATCACCATTTTTTACCAAATTTTTTCCCAAATTTTTTTTCTATTTTTTGTATTCACCCAAATGTATTGTAAACACGTGTTTTAGATGTAAAATAATGTGAACTTAACGTTAAAAATATAAAAAGTATGATTAGTTTAATAGAAATGACTTAAGACGATATTTAGCGGATTCATCACCCGTATTTCAAAATTTTTTTACGACCTTTTATATTCACCCAAATGTATTGTAAAGACGTGTTTTAGATGTAAAATAATGTGAACTTAACGTTAAAAATATAAAAAGTATGATTAGTTTAATAGAAATGACTTTAAACGATATTTAGCGGAATTATCACCATTTTTTAACAAATTTTATTTCTATTTTTTTGTGTTCAACCAAATGTATTGTAAACACGTGTTTTAGATGTAAAATAATGTGAACTTAACGTTAAAAATATAAAAAGTATGATTAGTTTAATAGAAATGACTTAAGACGATATTTAGCGGATTCATCACCTGTATTTCAAAATTTTTTACGACCTTTTATATTCACCCAAATGTTTTGTAAAGACGTGTTTTATATGTAAAATAATGCGAACTTAACGATAAAAATATAAAAAGTATGATTAGTTCAATACAAATGACTTTAAACGATATTTAGCGGAATTATCACCATTTTTTACCAAATTTTTTCCCAAATTTTTTTTCTATTTTTTGTATTCACCCAAATATAATGTAAATACGTGTTTTAGATGTAAAATAATGTGAACTTAACGATAAAAATATAAAAAGTATGATTAGTTCAATACAAATGACTTTCATCGATATTTAGCGAAATTATCACCATTTTTTACCAAATTTTTTCCCAAATTTTTTTTCTATTTTTTGTATTCACCCAAATGTATTGTAAATACGTGTTTTAGATATAAAATAATGTGAACTTAACGTTAAAAATATAAAAAGTATGATTAGTTTAATAGAAATGACTTAGGACGATATTTAGCGGATTCATCACCTGTATTTCAAAATTTTTTTACGACAATTTTATATTCACCCAAATGTATTGTAAAGACGTGTTTTAGATGTAAAATTATGTGAACTTAACGATAAAAATATAAAAAGTATGATTAGTTTAATAGAAATGACTTAGGACGATATTTAGCGGATTCATCACCTGTATTTCAAAATTTTTTTACGACCTTTTATATTCATCCAAATGTATTGTAAAAACGTGTTTTAGATGTAAAATTATGTGAACTTAACGATAAAAATATAAAAAGTATGATTAGTTCAATACAAATGACTGTAAATGATATTAGCGGAATTATCACCATTTTTTACCCAATTTTTTCCCAAATTTTTTTCTATTTTTTTATTCACCCAAATGTATTGTAAATACGTGTTTTAGATGTAAAATAATGTGAACTTAACGTTAAAAATATAAAAAGTATGATTAGTTTAATAGAAATGACTTTAAACGATATTTAGCGGAATTATCACCATTTTTTAACAAATTTTTTTTCTATTTTTTTGTGTTCAACCAAATGTATTGTAAACACGTGTTTTAGATGTAAAATAATGTGAACTTAACGTTAAAAATATAAAAAGTATGATTAGTTTAATAGAAATGACTTAAGACGATATTTAGCGGATTCATCACCTGTATTTCAAAATTTTTTACGACCTTTTATATTCACCCAAATGTATTGTAAAGACGTGTTTTATATGTAAAATAAAGCGAACTTAACGATAAAAATATAAAAAGTATGATTAGTTCAATACAAATGACTTTAAACGATATTTAGCGGAATTATCACCATTTTTTACCAAATTTTTTCCCAAATTTTTTTTCTATTTTTTGTATTCACCCAAATATAATGTAAATACGTGTTTTAGATGTAAAATAATGTGAACTTAACGATAAAAATATAAAAAGTATGATTAGTTCAATACAAATGACTTTCATCGATATTTTGCGAAATTATCACCATTTTTTACCAAATTTTTTCCCAAATTTTTTTTCTATTTTTTGTATTCACCCAAATGTATTGTAAACACGTGTTTTAGATGTAAAATAATGTGAACTTAACGTTAAAAATATAAAAAGTATGATTAGTTTAATAGAAATGACTTAAGACGATATTTAGCGGATTCATCACCTGTATTTCAAAATTTTTTTACGACCTTTTATATTCACCCAAATGTATTGTAAAGACGTGCTTTAGATGTAAAATAATGTGGACTTAACGATAAAAATATAAAAAGTATGATTAGTTCAATACAAATGACTTTAAACGATATTTAACGGAATTATCACCATTTTTTACCAAATTTTTTTTCTATTTTTTGTATTCACCCAAATGTATTGTAAAGACGTGTTTTAGATGTAAAATAATGTGAACTTAACGTTAAAAATGTAAAAAGTATGATAAGTTTAATAGAAATGACTTAGGACGATATTTAGCGGATTCATCACCTGTATTTCAAAATTTTTTTACGACCTTTTATATTCACCCAAATGTATTGTAAAGATGTGTTTTATATGTAAAATAATGCGAACTTAACGATAAAAATATAAAAAGTATGATTAGTTCAATACAAATGACTTTAAACGATATTTAGCGGAATTATCACCATTTTTTACCAAATTTTTTCCCAAATTTTTTTTCTATTTTTTGTATTCACCCAAATATAATGTAAATACGTGTTTTAGATGTAAAATAATGTGAACTTAACGATAAAAATATAAAAAGTATGATTAGTTCAATACAAATGACTTTCATCGATATTTAGCGAAATTATCACCATTTTTTACCAAATTTTTTCCCAAATTTTTTTTCTATTTTTTGTATTCACCCAAATGTATTGTAAATACGTGTTTTAGATATAAAATAATGTGAACTTAACGTTAAAAATATAAAAAGTATGATTAGTTTAATAGAAATGACTTAGGACGATATTTAGCGGATTCATCACCTGTATTTCAAAATTTTTTTACGACAATTTTATATTCACCCAAATGTATTGTAAAGACGTGTTTTAGATGTAAAATTATGTGAACTTAACGATAAAAATATAAAAAGTATGATTAGTTTAATAGAAATGACTTAGGACGATATTTAGCGGATTCATCACCTGTATTTCAAAATTTTTTTACGACCTTTTATATTCACCCAAATGTATTGTAAAGACGTGTTTTAGATGTAAAATAATGTGAACTTAACGTTAAAAATATAAAAAGTATGATTAGTTTAATAGAAATGACTTTAAACGATATTTAGCGGAATTATCACCATTTTTTAACAAATTTTTTTTCTATTTTTTTGTGTTCAACCAAATGTATTGTAAACACGTGTTTTAGATGTAAAATAATGTGAACTTAACGTTAAAAATATAAAAAGTATGATTAGTTTAATAGAAATGACTTAAGACGATATTTAGCGGATTCATCACCTGTATTTCAAAATTTTTTACGACCTTTTATATTCACCCAAATGTATTGTAAAGACGTGTTTTATATGTAAAATAAAGCGAACTTAACGATAAAAATATAAAAAGTATGATTAGTTCAATACAAATGACTTTAAACGATATTTAGCGGAATTATCACCATTTTTTACCAAATTTTTTCCCAAATTTTTTTTCTATTTTTTGTATTCACCCAAATATAATGTAAATACGTGTTTTAGATGTAAAATAATGTGAACTTAACGATAAAAATATAAAAAGTATGATTAGTTCAATACAAATGACTTTCATCGATATTTAGCGAAATTATCACCATTTTTTACCAAATTTTTTCCCAAATTTTTTTTCTATTTTTTGTATTCACCCAAATGTATTGTAAATACGTGTTTTAGATATAAAATAATGTGAACTTAACGTTAAAAATATAAAAAGTATGATTAGTTTAATAGAAATGACTTAGGACGATATTTAGCGGATTCATCACCTGTATTTCAAAATTTTTTTACGACAATTTTATATTCACCCAAATGTATTGTAAAGACGTGTTTTAGATGTAAAATTATGTGAACTTAACGATAAAAATATAAAAAGTATGATTAGTTTAATAGAAATGACTTAGGACGATATTTAGCGGATTCATCACCTGTATTTCAAAATTTTTTTACGACCTTTTATATTCACCCAAATGTATTGTAAAGACGTGTTTTAGATGTAAAATAATGTGAACTTAACGTTAAAAATATAAAAAGTATGATTAGTTTAATAGAAATGACTTTAAACGATATTTAGCGGAATTATCACCATTTTTTAACAAATTTTTTTTCTATTTTTTTGTGTTCAACCAAATGTATTGTAAACACGTGTTTTAGATGTAAAATAATGTGAACTTAACGTTAAAAATATAAAAAGTATGATTAGTTTAATAGAAATGACTTAAGACGATATTTAGCGGATTCATCACCTGTATTTCAAAATTTTTTACGACCTTTTATATTCACCCAAATGTATTGTAAAGACGTGTTTTATATGTAAAATAAAGCGAACTTAACGATAAAAATATAAAAAGTATGATTAGTTCAATACAAATGACTTTAAACGATATTTAGCGGAATTATCACCATTTTTTACCAAATTTTTTCCCAAATTTTTTTTCTATTTTTTGTATTCACCCAAATATAATGTAAATACGTGTTTTAGATGTAAAATAATGTGAACTTAACGATAAAAATATAAAAAGTATGATTAGTTCAATACAAATGACTTTCATCGATATTTTGCGAAATTATCACCATTTTTTACCAAATTTTTTCCCAAATTTTTTTTCTATTTTTTGTATTCACCCAAATGTATTGTAAACACGTGTTTTAGATGTAAAATAATGTGAACTTAACGTTAAAAATATAAAAAGTATGATTAGTTTAATAGAAATGACTTAAGACGATATTTAGCGGATTCATCACCTGTATTTCAAAATTTTTTTACGACCTTTTATATTCACCCAAATGTATTGTAAAGACGTGCTTTAGATGTAAAATAATGTGGACTTAACGATAAAAATATAAAAAGTATGATTAGTTCAATACAAATGACTTTAAACGATATTTAACGGAATTATCACCATTTTTTACCAAATTTTTTTTCTATTTTTTGTATTCACCCAAATGTATTGTAAAGACGTGTTTTAGATGTAAAATAATGTGAACTTAACGTTAAAAATGTAAAAAGTATGATAAGTTTAATAGAAATGACTTAGGACGATATTTAGCGGATTCATCACCTGTATTTCAAAATTTTTTTACGACCTTTTATATTCACCCAAATGTATTGTAAAGATGTGTTTTATATGTAAAATAATGCGAACTTAACGATAAAAATATAAAAAGTATGATTAGTTCAATACAAATGACTTTAAACGATATTTAGCGGAATTATCACCATTTTTTACCAAATTTTTTCCCAAATTTTTTTTCTATTTTTTGTATTCACCCAAATATAATGTAAATACGTGTTTTAGATGTAAAATAATGTGAACTTAACGATAAAAATATAAAAAGTATGATTAGTTCAATACAAATGACTTTCATCGATATTTAGCGAAATTATCACCATTTTTTACCAAATTTTTTCCCAAATTTTTTTTCTATTTTTTGTATTCACCCAAATGTATTGTAAATACGTGTTTTAGATATAAAATAATGTGAACTTAACGTTAAAAATATAAAAAGTATGATTAGTTTAATAGAAATGACTTAGGACGATATTTAGCGGATTCATCACCTGTATTTCAAAATTTTTTTACGACAATTTTATATTCACCCAAATGTATTGTAAAGACGTGTTTTAGATGTAAAATTATGTGAACTTAACGATAAAAATATAAAAAGTATGATTAGTTTAATAGAAATGACTTAGGACGATATTTAGCGGATTCATCACCTGTATTTCAAAATTTTTTTACGACCTTTTATATTCACCCAAATGTATTGTAAAGACGTGTTTTAGATGTAAAATAATGTGAGCTTAACGTTAAAAATATAAAAAGTATGATTAGTTTAATAGAAATGACTTAGGACGATATTTAGCGGATTCATCACCTGTATTTCAAAATTTTTTTACGACCTTTTATATTCACCCAAATGTATTGTAAAGACGTGTCTTAGATGTAAAATAATGTGAACTTAACGATAAAAATATAAAAAGTATGATTAGTTCAATACAAATGACTTTAATCGATATTTAGCGAAATTATCACCATTTTTTACCAAATTTTTTCCCAAATTTTTTTTCTATTTTTTGTATTCACCCAAATGTATTGTAAACACGTGTTTTAGATGTAAAATAATGTGAACTTAACGTTAAAAATATAAAAAGTATGATTAGTTTAATAGAAATGACTTAAGACGATATTTAGCGGATTCATCACCCGTATTTCAAAATTTTTTTACGACCTTTTATATTCACCCAAATGTATTGTAAAGACGTGTTTTAGATGTAAAATAATGTGAACTTAACGTTAAAAATATAAAAAGTATGATTAGTTTAATAGAAATGACTTTAAACGATATTTAGCGGAATTATCACCATTTTTTAACAAATTTTATTTCTATTTTTTTGTGTTCAACCAAATGTATTGTAAACACGTGTTTTAGATGTAAAATAATGTGAACTTAACGTTAAAAATATAAAAAGTATGATTAGTTTAATAGAAATGACTTAAGACGATATTTAGCGGATTCATCACCTGTATTTCAAAATTTTTTACGACCTTTTATATTCACCCAAATGTTTTGTAAAGACGTGTTTTATATGTAAAATAATGCGAACTTAACGATAAAAATATAAAAAGTATGATTAGTTCAATACAAATGACTTTAAACGATATTTAGCGGAATTATCACCATTTTTTACCAAATTTTTTCCCAAATTTTTTTTCTATTTTTTGTATTCACCCAAATATAATGTAAATACGTGTTTTAGATGTAAAATAATGTGAACTTAACGATAAAAATATAAAAAGTATGATTAGTTCAATACAAATGACTTTCATCGATATTTAGCGAAATTATCACCATTTTTTACCAAATTTTTTCCCAAATTTTTTTTCTATTTTTTGTATTCACCCAAATGTATTGTAAATACGTGTTTTAGATATAAAATAATGTGAACTTAACGTTAAAAATATAAAAAGTATGATTAGTTTAATAGAAATGACTTAGGACGATATTTAGCGGATTCATCACCTGTATTTCAAAATTTTTTTACGACAATTTTATATTCACCCAAATGTATTGTATAGACGTGTTTTAGATGTAAAATTATGTTAACTTAACGATAAAAATATAAAAAGTATGATTAGTTTAATAGAAATGACTTAGGACGATATTTAGCGGATTCATCACCTGTATTTCAAAATTTTTTTACGACCTTTTATATTCACCCAAATGTATTGTAAAGACGTGTTTTAGATGTAAAATAATGTGAACTTAACGTTAAAAATATAAAAAGTATGATTAGTTTAATAGAAATGACTTAGGACGATATTTAGCGGATTCATCACCTGTATTTCAAAATTTTTTTACGACCTTTTATATTCACCGAAATGTATTGTAAAGACGTGTCTTAGATGTAAAATAATGTGAACTTAACGATAAAAATATAAAAAGTATGATTAGTTCAATACAAATGACTTTAATCGATATTTAGCGAAATTATCACCATTTTTTACCAAATTTTTTCCCAAATTTTTTTTCTATTTTTTGTATTCACCCAAATGTATTGTAAACACGTGTTTTAGATGTAAAATAATGTGAACTTAACGTTAAAAATATAAAAAGTATGATTAGTTTAATAGAAATGACTTAAGACGATATTTAGCGGATTCATCACCCGTATTTCAAAATTTTTTTACGACCTTTTATATTCACCCAAATGTATTGTAAAGACGTGTTTTAGATGTAAAATAATGTGAACTTAACGTTAAAAATATAAAAAGTATGATTAGTTTAATAGAAATGAATTAGGACGATATTTAGCGGATTCATCACCCGTATTTCAAAATTTTTTTACGACCTTTTATATTCACTCAAATGTATTGTAAACACGTGTTTTAGATGTAAAATTATGTGAACTTAACGATAAAAATATAAAAAGTATGATTAGTTCAATACAAATGACTGTAAATGATATTAGCGGAATTATCACCATTTTTTACCCAATTTTTTCCCAAATTTTTTTTCTATTCTTTGTATTCTCCCAAATGTATTGTAAAGACGTGTTTTAGATGTAAAATTATGTGAACGTAACGATAAAAATATAAAAAGTATGATTAGTTCAATACAAATGACTTTAAACGATATTTAGCGGAATTATCACCATTTTTTACCCAATTTTTTCCCAAATTTTTTTTCTATTTTTTTATTCACCCAAATGTATTGTCAATACGTGTTTTAGATGTAAAATAATGTGAACTTAACGTTAAAAATATAAAAAGTATGATTAGTTTAATAGAAATGACTTAAGACGATATTTAGCGGATTCATCACCTGTATTTCAAAATTTTTTTACGACCTTTTATATTCACCCAAATGTATTGTAAAGACGTGTTTTAGATGTAAAATAATGTGAACTTAACGTTAAAAATATAAAAAGTATGATTAGTTTAATAAAAATGACTTAGGACGATATTTAGCGGATTCATCACCTGTATTTCAAAATTTTTTTACGACCTTTTATATTCATCCAAATGTATTGTAAAGACGTGTTTTAGATGTAAAATTATGTGAACTTAACGATAAAAATGTAAAAAGTATGATTAGTTTAGTAGAAATGACTTAGGACGATATTTATCGGATTCATCACCTGTATTTCATAATTTTTTTACGACCTTTTATATTCACCCAAATGTATTATAAAGATGTGTTTTAGATGTAAAATTATGTGAACGTAACGATAAAAATATAAAAAGTATGATTAGTTCAATACAAATGACTTTAAACGATATTTAGCGGAATTATCACCATTTTTTACCCAATTTTTTCCCAAATTTTTTTTCTATTTTTTTATTCACCCAAATGTATTGTAAATACGTGTTTTAGATATAAAATAATGTGAACTTAACGTTAAAAATATAAAAAGTATGATTAGTTTAATAGAAATGACTTAGGACGATATTTAGCGGATTCATCACCTGTATTTCAAAATTTTTTTACGACAATTTTATATTCACCCAAATGTATTGTAAAGACGTGTTTTAGATGTAAAATTATGTGAACTTAACGATAAAAATATAAAAAGTATGATTAGTTTAATAGAAATGACTTAGGACGATATTTAGCGGATTCATCACCTGTATTTCAAAATTTTTTTACGACCTTTTATATTCACCCAAATGTATTGTAAAGACGTGTTTTAGATGTAAAATAATGTGAACTTAACGTTAAAAATATAAAAAGTATGATTAGTTTAATAGAAATGACTTAGGACGATATTTAGCGGATTCATCACCTGTATTTCAAAATTTTTTTACGACCTTTTATATTCACCGAAATGTATTGTAAAGACGTGTCTTAGATGTAAAATAATGTGAACTTAACGATAAAAATATAAAAAGTATGATTAGTTCAATACAAATGACTTTAATCGATATTTAGCGAAATTATCACCATTTTTTACCAAATTTTTTCCCAAATTTTTTTTCTATTTTTTGTATTCACCCAAATGTATTGTAAACACGTGTTTTAGATGTAAAATAATGTGAACTTAACGTTAAAAATATAAAAAGTATGATTAGTTTAATAGAAATGACTTAAGACGATATTTAGCGGATTCATCACCCGTATTTCAAAATTTTTTTACGACCTTTTATATTCACCCAAATGTATTGTAAAGACGTGTTTTAGATGTAAAATAATGTGAACTTAACGTTAAAAATATAAAAAGTATGATTAGTTTAATAGAAATGACTTAGGACGATATTTAGCGGATTCATCACCTGTATTTCAAAATTTTTTTACGACCTTTTATATTCACTCAAATGTATTGTAAACACGTGTTTTAGATGTAAAATTATGTGAACTTAACGATAAAAATATAAAAAGTATGATTAGTTCAATACAAATGACTGTAAATGATATTAGCGGAATTATCACCATTTTTTACCCAATTTTTTCCCAAATTTTTTTTCTATTTTTTGTATTCTCCCAAATGTATTGTAAAGACGTGTTTTAGATGTAAAATTATGTGAACGTAACGATAAAAATATAAAAAGTATGATTAGTTCAATACAAATGACTTTAAACGATATTTAGCGGAATTATCACCATTTTTTACCCAATTTTTTCCCAAATTTTTTTTCTATTTTTTTATTCACCCAAATGTATTGTCAATACGTGTTTTAGATGTAAAATAATGTGAACTTAACGTTAAAAATATAAAAAGTATGATTAGTTTAATAAAAATGACTTAGGACGATATTTAGCGGATTCATCACCTGTATTTCAAAATTTTTTTACGACCTTTTATATTCATCCAAATGTATTGTAAAGACGTGTTTTAGATGTAAAATAATGTGAACTTAACGTTAAAAATATAAAAAGTATGATTAGTTTAGTAGAAATGACTTAGGACGATATTTATCGGATTCATCACCTGTATTTCATAATTTTTTTACGACCTTTTATATTCACCCAAATGTATTATAAAGATGTGTTTTAGATGTAAAATTATGTGAACGTAACGATAAAAATATAAAAAGTATGATTAGTTCAATACAAATGACTTTAAACGATATTTAGCGGAATTATCACCATTTTTTACCCAATTTTTTCCCAAATTTTTTTTCTATTTTTTTATTCACCCAAATGTATTGTAAATACGTGTTTTAGATGTAAAATAATGTGAACTTAACGTTAAAAATATAAAAAGTATGATTAGTTTAATAGAAATGACTTAAGACGATATTTAGCGGATTCATCACCTGTATTTCAAAATTTTTTTACGACCTTTTATATTCATCCAAATGTATTGTAAAGACGTGTTTTAGATGTAAAATTATGTGAACTTAACGATAAAAATGTAAAAAGTATGATTAGTTTAATAGAAATCACTTAGGACGATATTTAGCGGATTCATCACCTGTATTTCAAAATTTTTTTAGGACCTTTTATATTCACCCAAATGTATTGTAAAGACGTGTTTTAGATGTAAAATAATGTGAACTTAACGTTAAAAATATAAAAAGTATGATTAGTTTAGTAGAAATGACTTAGGACGATATTTATCGGATTCATCACCTGTATTTCATAATTTTTTTACGACCTTTTATATTCACCCAAATGTATTATAAAGATGTGTTTTAGATGTAAAATTATGTGAACGTAACGATAAAAATATAAAAAGTATGATTAGTTCAATACAAATGACTTTAAACGATATTTAGCGGAATTATCACCATTTTTTACCCAATTTTTTCCCAAATTTTTTTTCTATTTTTTTATTCACCCAAATGTATTGTAAATACGTTTTTTAGATGTAAAATAATGTGAACTTAACGTTAAAAATATAAAAAGTATGATTAGTTTAATAGAAATGACTTAAGACGATATTTAGCGGATTCATCACCTGTATTTCAAAATTTTTTTACGACCTTTTATATTCACCCAAATGTATTGTAAAGACGTGTTTTAGATGTAAAATAATGTGAACTTAACGTTAAAAATATAAAAAGTATGATTAGTTTATTAAAAATGACTTAGGACGATATTTAGCGGATTCATCACCTGTATTTCAAAATTTTTTTACGACCTTTTATATTCATCCAAATGTATTGTAAAGACGTGTTTTAGATGTAAAATTATGTGAACTTAACGATAAAAATGTAAAAAGTATGATTAGTTTAATAGAAATGACTTAGGACGATATTTAGCGGATTCATCACCTGTATTTCAAAATTTTTTTAGGACCTTTTATATTCACCCAAATGTATTGTAAAGACGTGTTTTAGATGTAAAATAATGTGAACTTAACGTTAAAAATATAAAAAGTATGATTAGTTTAGTAGAAATGACTTAGGACGATATTTATCGGATTCATCACCTGTATTTCATAATTTTTTTACGACCTTTTATATTCACCCAAATGTATTATAAAGATGTGTTTTAGATGTAAAATTATGTGAACGTAACGATAAAAATATAAAAAGTATGATTAGTTCAATACAAATGACTTTAAACGATATTTAGCGGAATTATCACCATTTTTTACCCAATTTTTTCCCAAATTTTTTTTCTATTTTTTTATTCACCCAAATGTATTGTCAATACGTGTTTTAGATGTAAAATAATGTGAACTTAACGTTAAAAATATAAAAAGTATGATTAGTTTAATAGAAATGACTTAAGACGATATTTAGCGGATTCATCACCTGTATTTCAAAATTTTTTTACGACCTTTTATATTCACCCAAATGTATTGTAAAGACGTGTTTTAGATGTAAAATAATGTGAACTTAACGTTAAAAATATAAAAAGTATGATTAGTTTAATAAAAATGACTTAGGACGATATTTAGCGGATTCATCACCTGTATTTCAAAATTTTTTTACGACCTTTTATATTCATCCAAATGTATTGTAAAGACGTGTTTTAGATGTAAAATTATGTGAACTTAACGATAAAAATGTAAAAAGTATGATTAGTTTAATAGAAATCACTTAGGACGATATTTAGCGGATTCATCACCTGTATTTCAAAATTTTTTTAGGACCTTTTATATTCACCCAAATGTATTGTAAAGACGTGTTTTAGATGTAAAATAATGTGAACTTAACGTTAAAAATATAAAAAGTATGATTAGTTTAGTAGAAATGACTTAGGACGATATTTATCGGATTCATCACCTGTATTTCATAATTTTTTTACGACCTTTTATATTCACCCAAATGTATTATAAAGATGTGTTTTAGATGTAAAATTATGTGAACGTAACGATAAAAATATAAAAAGTATGATTAGTTCAATACAAATGACTTTAAACGATATTTAGCGGAATTATCACCATTTTTTACCCAATTTTTTCCCAAATTTTTTTTCTATTTTTTTATTCACCCAAATGTATTGTAAATACGTGTTTTAGATGTAAAATAATGTGAACTTAACGTTAAAAATATAAAAAGTATGATTAGTTTAATAGAAATGACTTAAGACGATATTTAGCGGATTCATCACCTGTATTTCAAAATTTTTTTACGACCTTTTATATTCACCCAAATGTATTGTAAAGACGTGTTTTAGATGTAAAATAATGTGAACTTAACGTTAAAAATATAAAAAGTATGATTAGTTTAATAAAAATGACTTAGGACGATATTTAGCGGATTCATCACCTGTATTTCAAAATTTTTTTACGACCTTTTATATTCATCCAAATGTATTGTAAAGACGTGTTTTAGATGTAAAATTATGTGAACTTAACGATAAAAATGTAAAAAGTATGATTAGTTTAATAGAAATGACTTAGGAGGATATTTAGCGGATTCATCACCTGTATTTCAAAATTTTTTTAGGACCTTTTATATTCACCCAAATGTATTGTAAAGACGTGTTTTAGATGTAAAATAATGTGAACTTAACGTTAAAAATATAAAAAGTATGATTAGTTTAGTAGAAATGACTTAGGACGATATTTATCGGATTCATCACCTGTATTTAATAATTTTTTTACGACCTTTTATATTCACCCAAATGTATTATAAAGATGTGTTTTAGATGTAAAATTATGTGAACGTAACGATAAAAATATAAAAAGTATGATTAGTTCAATACAAATGACTTTAAACGATATTTAGCGGAATTATCACCATTTTTTACCCAATTTTTTCCCAAATTTTTTTTCTATTTTTTTATTCACCCAAATGTATTGTAAATACGTGTTTTAGATGTAAAATAATGTGAACTTAACGTTAAAAATATAAAAAGTATGATTAGTTTAATAGAAATGACTTAAGACGATATTTAGCGGATTCATCACCTGTATTTCAAAATTTTTTTACGACCTTTTATATTCACCCAAATGTATTGTAAAGACGTGTTTTAGATGTAAAATAATGTGAACTTAACGTTAAAAATATAAAAAGTATGATTAGTTTAATAGAAATGACTTTAAACGATATTTAGCGGAATTATCACCATTTTT
The DNA here is from genome assembly GCF_037042655.1 of Diuraphis noxia. Lineage (NCBI taxonomy): Eukaryota > Metazoa > Arthropoda > Insecta > Hemiptera > Aphididae > Diuraphis > Diuraphis noxia. The sequence continues at coordinate 302,100 of NW_028301722.1, read as the reverse complement.
TACCAAATTTTTTTTCTATTTTTTTGTGTTCAACCAAATGTATTGTAAACACGTGTTTTAGATGTAAAATAATGTGAACTTAACGTTAAAAATATAAAAAGTATGATTAGTTTAATAGAAATGACTTAAGACGATATTTAGCGGATTCATCACCTGTATTTCAAAATTTTTTACGACCTTTTATATTCACCCAAATGTATTGTAAAGACGTGTTTTATATGTAAAATAATGCGAACTTAACGATAAAAATATAAAAAGTATGATTAGTTCAATACAAATGACTTTAAACGATATTTAGCGGAATTATCACCATTTTTTACCCAATTTTTTCCCAAATTTTTTTTCTATTTTTTTATTCACCCAAATGTATTGTAAATACGTGTTTTAGATGTAAAATAATGTGAACTTAACGTTAAAAATATAAAAAGTATGATTAGTTTAATAGAAATGACTTAAGACGATATTTAGCGGATTCATCACCTGTATTTCAAAATTTTTTTACGACCTTTTATATTCACCCAAATGTATTGTAAAGACGTGTTTTAGATGTAAAATAATGTGAACTTAACGTTAAAAATATAAAAAGTATGATTAGTTTAATAGAAATGACTTTAAACGATATTTAGCGGAATTATCACCATTTTTTACCAAATTTTTTTTCTATTTTTTTGTGTTCAACCAAATGTATTGTAAACACGTGTTTTAGATGTAAAATAATGTGAACTTAACGTTAAAAATATAAAAAGTATGATTAGTTTAATAGAAATGACTTAAGACGATATTTAGCAGATTCATCACCTGTATTTCAAAATTTTTTACGACCTTTTATATTCACCCAAATGTATTGTAAAGACGTGTTTTATATGTAAAATAATGCGAACTTAACGATAAAAATATAAAAAGTATGATTAGTTCAATACAAATGACTTTAAACGATATTTAGCGGAATTATCACCATTTTTTACCAAATTTTTTCCCAAATTTTTTTTCTATTTTTTGTATTTTTCCAAATGTAATGTAAATACGTGTTTTAGATGTAAAATAATGTGAACTTAACGATAAAAATATAAAAAGTATGATTAGTTCAATACAAATGACTTTAATCGATATTTAGCGAAATTATCACCATTTTTTACCAAATTTTTTCCCAAATTTTTTTTCTATTTTTTGTATTCACCCAAATGTATTGTAAATACGTGTTTTAGATATAAAATAATGTGAACTTAACGTTAAAAATATAAAAAGTATGATTAGTTTAATAGAAATGACTTAGGACGATATTTAGCGGATTCATCACCTGTATTTCAAAATTTTTTTACGACAATTTTATATTCACCCAAATGTATTGTAAAGACGTGTTTTAGATGTAAAATTATGTGAACTTAACGATAAAAATATAAAAAGTATGATTAGTTTAATAGAAATGACTTAGGACGATATTTAGCGGATTCATCACCTGTATTTCAAAATTTTTTTACGACCTTTTATATTCACCCAAATGTATTGTAAAGACGTGTTTTAGATCTAAAATAATGTGAACTTAACGTTAAAAATATAAAAAGTATGATTAGTTTAATAGAAATGACTTAGGACGATATTTAGCGGATTCATCACCTGTATTTCAAAATTTTTTTAGGACCTTTTATATTCACCCAAATGTATTGTAAAGACGTGTTTTAGATGTAAAATAATGTGAACTTAACGTTAAAAATATAAAAAGTATGATTAGTTTAGTAGAAATGACTTAGGACGATATTTATCGGATTCATCACCTGTATTTCATAATTTTTTTACGACCTTTTATATTCACCCAAATGTATTATAAAGATGTGTTTTAGATGTAAAATTATGTGAACGTAACGATAAAAATATAAAATGTATGATTAGTTCAATACAAATGACTTTAAACGATATTTAGCGGAATTATCACCATTTTTTACCCAATTTTTTCCCAAATTTTTTTTCTATTTTTTTATTCACCCAAATGTATTGTCAATACGTGTTTTAGATGTAAAATAATGTGAACTTAACGTTAAAAATATAAAAAGTATGATTAGTTTAATAGAAATGACTTAAGACGATATTTAGCGGATTCATCACCTGTATTTCAAAATTTTTTTACGACCTTTTATATTCACCCAAATGTATTGTAAAGACGTGTTTTAGATGTAAAATAATGTGAACTTAACGTTAAAAATATAAAAAGTATGATTAGTTTAATAAAAATGACTTAGGACGATATTTAGCGGATTCATCACCTGTATTTCAAAATTTTTTTACGACCTTTTATATTCATCCAAATGTATTGTAAAGACGTGTTTTAGATGTAAAATTATGTGAACTTAACGATAAAAATGTAAAAAGTATGATTAGTTTAATAGAAATGACTTAGGACGATATTTAGCGGATTCATCACCTGTATTTCAAAATTTTTTTAGGACCTTTTATATTCACCCAAATGTATTGTAAAGACGTGTTTTAGATGTAAAATAATGTGAACTTAACGTTAAAAATATAAAAAGTATGATTAGTTTAGTAGAAATGACTTAGGACGATATTTATCGGATTCATCACCTGTATTTCAAAATTTTTTTACGACCTTTTATATTCACCCAAATGTATTGTAAAGACGTGTTTTAGATGTAAAATAATGTGAACTTAACGTTAAAAATATAAAAAGTATGATTAGTTTAATAAAAATGACTTAGGACGATATTTAGCGGATTCATCACCTGTATTTCAAAATTTTTTTACGACCTTTTATATTCATCCAAATGTATTGTAAAGACGTGTTTTAGATGTAAAATTATGTGAACTTAACGATAAAAATGTAAAAAGTATGATTAGTTTAATAGAAATGACTTAGGACGATATTTAGCGGATTCATCACCTGTATTTCAAAATTTTTTTAGGACCTTTTATATTCACCCAAATGTATTGTAAAGACGTGTTTTAGATGTAAAATAATGTGAACTTAACGTTAAAAATATAAAAAGTATGATTAGTTTAGTAGAAATGACTTAGGACGATATTTATCGGATTCATCACCTGTATTTCATAATTTTTTTACGACCTTTTATATTCACCCAAATGTATTATAAAGATGTGTTTTAGATGTAAAATTATGTGAACGTAACGATAAAAATATAAAAAGTATGATTAGTTCAATACAAATGACTTTAAACGATATTTAGCGGAATTATCACCATTTTTTACCCAATTTTTTCCCAAATTTTTTTTCTATTTTTTTATTCACCCAAATGTATTGTAAATACGTGTTTTAGATGTAAAATAATGTGAACTTAACGTTAAAAATATAAAAAGTATGATTAGTTTAATAGAAATGACTTAAGACGATATTTAGCGGATTCATCACCTGTATTTCAAAATTTTTTTACGACCTTTTATATTCACCCAAATGTATTGTAAAGACGTGTTTTAGATGTAAAATAATGTGAACTTAACGTTAAAAATATAAAAAGTATGATTAGTTTAATAGAAATGACTTTAAACGATATTTAGCGGAATTATCACCATTTTTTACCAAATTTTTTTTCTATTTTTTTGTGTTCAACCAAATGTATTGTAAACACGTGTTTTAGATGTAAAATAATGTGAACTTAACGTTAAAAATATAAAAAGTATGATTAGTTTAATAGAAATGACTTAAGACGATATTTAGCGGATTCATCACCTGTATTTCAAAATTTTTTACGACCTTTTATATTCACCCAAATGTATTGTAAAGACGTGTTTTATATGTAAAATAATGCGAACTTAACGATAAAAATATAAAAAGTATGATTAGTTCAATACAAATGACTTTAAACGATATTTAGCGGAATTATCACCATTTTTTACCAAATTTTTTCCCAAATTTTTTTTCTATTTTTTGTATTTTTCCAAATGTAATGTAAATACGTGTTTTAGATGTAAAATAATGTGAACTTAACGATAAAAATATAAAAAGTATGATTAGTTCAATACAAATGACTTTAATCGATATTTAGCGAAATTATCACCATTTTTTACCAAATTTTTTCCCAAATTTTTTTTCTATTTTTTGTATTCACCCAAATGTATTGTAAATACGTGTTTTAGATATAAAATAATGTGAACTTAACGTTAAAAATATAAAAAGTATGATTAGTTCAATACAAATGACTTTAAACGATATTTAGCGGAATTATCACCATTTTTTACCCAATTTTTTCCCAAATTTTTTTTCTATTTTTTTATTCACCCAAATGTATTGTAAATACGTGTTTTAGATGTAAAATAATGTGAACTTAACGTTAAAAATATAAAAAGTATGATTAGTTTAATAGAAACGACTTAAGACGATATTTAGCGGATTCATCACCTGTATTTCAAAATTTTTTTACGACCTTTTATATTCACCCAAATGTATTGTAAAGACGTGTTTTAGATGTAAAATAATGTGAACTTAACGTTAAAAATATAAAAAGTATGATTAGTTTAATAGAAATGACTTTAAACGATATTTAGCGGAATTATCACCATTTTTTACCAAATTTTTTTTCTATTTTTTTGTGTTCAACCAAATGTATTGTAAACACGTGTTTTAGATGTAAAATAATGTGAACTTAACGTTAAAAATATAAAAAGTATGATTAGTTTAATAGAAATGACTTAAGACGATATTTAGCAGATTCATCACCTGTATTTCAAAATTTTTTACGACCTTTTATATTCACCCAAATGTATTGTAAAGACGTGTTTTGTATGTAAAATAATGCGAACTTAACGATAAAAATATAAAAAGTATGATTAGTTCAATACAAATGACTTTAAACGATATTTAGCGGAATTATCACCATTTTTTACCAAATTTTTTCCCAAATTTTTTTTCTATTTTTTGTATTTTTCCAAATGTAATGTAAATACGTGTTTTAGATGTAAAATAATGTGAACTTAACGATAAAAATATAAAAAGTATGATTAGTTCAATACAAATGACTTTAATCGATATTTAGCGAAATTATCACCATTTTTTACCAAATTTTTTCCCAAATTTTTTTTCTATTTTTTGTATTCACCCAAATGTATTGTAAATACGTGTTTTAGATGTAAAATTATGTGAACTTAACGATAAAAATGTAAAAAGTATGATTAGTTTAATAGAAATGACTTAGGACGATATTTAGCGGATTCATCACCTGTATTTCAAAATTTTTTTAGGACCTTTTATATTCACCCAAATGTATTGTAAAGACGTGTTTTAGATGTAAAATAATGTGAACTTAACGTTAAAAATATAAAAAGTATGATTAGTTTAGTAGAAATGACTTAGGACGATATTTATCGGATTCATCACCTGTATTTCATAATTTTTTTACGACCTTTTATATTCACCCAAATGTATTATAAAGATGTGTTTTAGATGTAAAATTATGTGAACGTAACGATAAAAATATAAAAAGTATGATTAGTTCAATACAAATGACTTTAAACGATATTTAGCGGAATTATCACCATTTTTTACCCAATTTTTTCCCAAATTTTTTTTCTATTTTTTTATTCACCCAAATGTATTGTAAATACGTGTTTTAGATGTAAAATAATGTGAACTTAACGTTAAAAATATAAAAAGTATGATTAGTTTAATAGAAATGACTTAAGACGATATTTAGCGGATTCATCACCTGTATTTCAAAATTTTTTTACGACCTTTTATATTCACCCAAATGTATTGTAAAGACGTGTTTTAGATGTAAAATAATGTGAACTTAACGTTAAAAATATAAAAAGTATGATTAGTTTAATAGAAATGACTTTAAACGATATTTAGCGGAATTATCACCATTTTTTACCAAATTTTTTTTCTATTTTTTTGTGTTCAACCAAATGTATTGTAAACACGTGTTTTAGATGTAAAATAATGTGAACTTAACGTTAAAAATATAAAAAGTATGATTAGTTTAATAGAAATGACTTAAGACGATATTTAGCGGATTCATCACCTGTATTTCAAAATTTTTTACGACCTTTTATATTCACCCAAATGTATTGTAAAGACGTGTTTTATATGTAAAATAATGCGAACTTAACGATAAAAATATAAAAAGTATGATTAGTTCAATACAAATGACTTTAAACGATATTTAGCGGAATTATCACCATTTTTTACCAAATTTTTTCCCAAATTTTTTTTCTATTTTTTGTATTTTTCCAAATGTAATGTAAATACGTGTTTTAGATGTAAAATAATGTGAACTTAACGATAAAAATATAAAAAGTATGATTAGTTCAATACAAATGACTTTAATCGATATTTAGCGAAATTATCACCATTTTTTACCAAATTTTTTCCCAAATTTTTTTTCTATTTTTTGTATTCACCCAAATGTATTGTAAATACGTGTTTTAGATATAAAATAATGTGAACTTAACGTTAAAAATATAAAAAGTATGATTAGTTCAATACAAATGACTTTAAACGATATTTAGCGGAATTATCACCATTTTTTACCCAATTTTTTCCCAAATTTTTTTTCTATTTTTTTATTCACCCAAATGTATTGTAAATACGTGTTTTAGATGTAAAATAATGTGAACTTAACGTTAAAAATATAAAAAGTATGATTAGTTTAATAGAAACGACTTAAGACGATATTTAGCGGATTCATCACCTGTATTTCAAAATTTTTTTACGACCTTTTATATTCACCCAAATGTATTGTAAAGACGTGTTTTAGATGTAAAATAATGTGAACTTAACGTTAAAAATATAAAAAGTATGATTAGTTTAATAGAAATGACTTTAAACGATATTTAGCGGAATTATCACCATTTTTTACCAAATTTTTTTTCTATTTTTTTGTGTTCAACCAAATGTATTGTAAACACGTGTTTTAGATGTAAAATAATGTGAACTTAACGTTAAAAATATAAAAAGTATGATTAGTTTAATAGAAATGACTTAAGACGATATTTAGCAGATTCATCACCTGTATTTCAAAATTTTTTACGACCTTTTATATTCACCCAAATGTATTGTAAAGACGTGTTTTGTATGTAAAATAATGCGAACTTAACGATAAAAATATAAAAAGTATGATTAGTTCAATACAAATGACTTTAAACGATATTTAGCGGAATTATCACCATTTTTTACCAAATTTTTTCCCAAATTTTTTTTCTATTTTTTGTATTTTTCCAAATGTAATGTAAATACGTGTTTTAGATGTAAAATAATGTGAACTTAACGATAAAAATATAAAAAGTATGATTAGTTCAATACAAATGACTTTAATCGATATTTAGCGAAATTATCACCATTTTTTACCAAATTTTTTCCCAAATTTTTTTTCTATTTTTTGTATTCACCCAAATGTATTGTAAATACGTGTTTTAGATATAAAATAATGTGAACTTAACGTTAAAAATATAAAAAGTATGATTAGTTTAATAGAAATGACTTAGGACGATATTTAGCGGATTCATCACCTGTATTTCAAAATTTTTTTACGACCTTTTATATTCACCCAAATGTATTGTAAAGACGTGTCTTAGATGTAAAATAATGTGAACTTAACGATAAAAATATAAAAAGTATGATTAGTTCAATACAAATGACTTTAATCGATATTTATCGAAATTATCACCATTTTTTACCAAATTTTTTCCCAAATTTTTTTTCTATTTTTTGTATTCACCCAAATGTATTGTAAACACGTTTTTTAGATGTAAAATAATGTGAACTTAACGTTAAAAATATAAAAAGTATGATTAGTTTAATAGAAATGACTTAAGACGATATTTAGCGGATTCATCACCCGTATTTCAAAATTTTTTTACGACCTTTTATATTCACCCAAATGTATTGTAAAGACGTGTTTTAGATGTAAAATAATTAAAATAATGTGAACTTAACGTTAAAAATATAAAAAGTATGATTAGTTCAATACAAATGACTTTTAACGATATTTAGCGGAATTATCACCATTTTTTACCCAATTTTTTCCCAAATTTTTTTTCTATTTTTTTATTCACCCAAATGTATTGTAAATACGTGTTTTAGATGTAAAATAATGTGAACTTAACGTTAAAAATATAAAAAGTATGATTAGTTTAATAGAAATGACTTAAGACGATATTTAGCGGATTCATCACCTGTATTTCAAAATTTTTTTACGACCTTTTATATTCACCCAAATGTATTGTAAAGACGTGTTTTAGATGTAAAATAATGTGAACTTAACGTTAAAAATATAAAAAGTATGATTAGTTTAATAAAAATGACTTAGGACGATATTTAGCGGATTCATCACCTGTATTTCAAAATTTTTTTACGACCTTTTATATTCATCCAAATGTATTGTAAAGACGTGTTTTAGATGTAAAATTATGTGAACTTAACGATAAAAATGTAAAAAGTATGATTAGTTTAATAGAAATCACTTAGGACGATATTTAGCGGATTCATCACCTGTATTTCAAAATTTTTTTAGGACCTTTTATATTCACCCAAATGTATTGTAAAGACGTGTTTTAGATGTAAAATAATGTGAACTTAACGTTAAAAATATAAAAAGTATGATTAGTTTAGTAGAAATGACTTAGGACGATATTTATCGGATTCATCACCTGTATTTCATAATTTTTTTACGACCTTTTATATTCACCCAAATGTATTATAAAGATGTGTTTTAGATGTAAAATTATGTGAACGTAACGATAAAAATATAAAAAGTATGATTAGTTCAATACAAATGACTTTAAACGATATTTAGCGGAATTATCACCATTTTTTACCAAATTTTTTCCCAAATTTTTTTTCTATTTTTTGTATTCACCCAAATGTATTGTAAATACGTGTTTTAGATATAAAATAATGTGAACTTAACGTTAAAAATATAAAAAGTATGATTAGTTTAATAGAAATGACTTAGGACGATATTTAGCGGATTCATCACCTGTATTTCAAAATTTTTTTACGACAATTTTTTATTCACCCAAATGTATTGTAAAGACGTGTTTTAGATGTAAAATTATGTGAACTTAACGATAAAAATATAAAAAGTATGATTAGTTTAATAGAAATGACTTAGGACGATATTTAGCGGATTCATCACCTGTATTTTAAAATTTTTTTACGACCTTTTATATTCACCCAAATGTATTGTAAAGACGTGTTTTAGATCTAAAATAATGTGAACTTAACGTTAAAAATATAAAAAGTATGATTAGTTTAATAGAAATGACTTAGGACGATATTTAGCGGATTCATCACCTGTATTTCAAAATTTTTTTACGACCTTTTATATTCACCCAAATGTATTGTAAAGACGTGTCTTAGATGTAAAATAATGTGAACTTAACGATAAAAATATAAAAAGTATGATTAGTTCAATACAAATGACTTTAATCGATATTTATCGAAATTATCACCATTTTTTACCAAATTTTTTCCCAAATTTTTTTTCTATTTTTTGTATTCACCCAAATGTATTGTAAAGACGTGTTTTAGATGTAAAATTATGTGAACTTAACGATAAAAATATAAAAAGTATGATTAGTTTAATAGAAATGACTTAGGACGATATTTAGCGGATTCATCACCTGTATTTCAAAATTTTTTTACGACCTTTTATATTCACCCAAATGTATTGTAAAGACGTGTTTTAGATGTAAAATAATGTGAACTTAACGTTAAAAATATAAAAAGTATGATTAGTTCAATACAAATGACTTTTAACGATATTTAGCGGAATTATCACCATTTTTTACCCAATTTTTTCCCAAATTTTTTTTCTATTTTTTTATTCACCCAAATGTATTGTAAATACGTGTTTTAGATGTAAAATAATGTGAACTTAACGTTAAAAATATAAAAAGTATGATTAGTTTAATAGAAATGACTTAAGACGATATTTAGCGGATTCATCACCTGTATTTCAAAATTTTTTTACGACCTTTTATATTCACCCAAATGTATTGTAAAGACGTGTTTTAGATGTAAAATAATGTGAACTTAACGTTAAAAATATAAAAAGTATGATTAGTTTAATAAAAATGACTTAGGACGATATTTAGCGGATTCATCACCTGTATTTCAAAATTTTTTTACGACCTTTTATATTCATCCAAATGTATTGTAAAGACGTGTTTTAGATGTAAAATTATGTGAACTTAACGATAAAAATGTAAAAAGTATGATTAGTTTAATAGAAATCACTTAGGACGATATTTAGCGGATTCATCACCTGTATTTCAAAATTTTTTTAGGACCTTTTATATTCACCCAAATGTATTGTAAAGACGTGTTTTAGATGTAAAATAATGTGAACTTAACGTTAAAAATATAAAAAGTATGATTAGTTTAGTAGAAATGACTTAGGACGATATTTATCGGATTCATCACCTGTATTTCATAATTTTTTTACGACCTTTTATATTCACCCAAATGTATTATAAAGATGTGTTTTAGATGTAAAATTATGTGAACGTAACGATAAAAATATAAAAAGTATGATTAGTTCAATACAAATGACTTTAAACGATATTTAGCGGAATTATCACCATTTTTTACCAAATTTTTTCCCAAATTTTTTTTCTATTTTTTGTATTCACCCAAATGTATTGTAAATACGTGTTTTAGATATAAAATAATGTGAACTTAACGTTAAAAATATAAAAAGTATGATTAGTTTAATAGAAATGACTTAGGACGATATTTAGCGGATTCATCACCTGTATTTCAAAATTTTTTTACGACAATTTTATATTCACCCAAATGTATTGTAAAGACGTGTTTTAGATGTAAAATTATGTGAACTTAACGATAAAAATATAAAAAGTATGATTAGTTTAATAGAAATGACTTAGGACGATATTTAGCGGATTCATCACCTGTATTTCAAAATTTTTTTACGACCTTTTATATTCACCCAAATGTATTGTAAAGACGTGTTTTAGATCTAAAATAATGTTAACTTAACGTTAAAAATATAAAAAGTATGATTAGTTTAATAAAAATGACTTAGGACGATATTTAGCGGATTCATCACCTGTATTTCAAAATTTTTTTACGACCTTTTATATTCATCCAAATGTATTGTAAAGACGTGTTTTAGATGTAAAATTATGTGAACTTAACGATAAAAATGTAAAAAGTATGATTAGTTTAATAGAAATCACTTAGGACGATATTTAGCGGATTCATCACCTGTATTTCAAAATTTTTTTAGGACCTTTTATATTCACCCAAATGTATTGTAAAGACGTGTTTTAGATGTAAAATAATGTGAACTTAACGTTAAAAATATAAAAAGTATGATTAGTTTAGTAGAAATGACTTAGGACGATATTTATCGGATTCATCACCTGTATTTCATAATTTTTTTACGACCTTTTATATTCACCCAAATGTATTATAAAGATGTGTTTTAGATGTAAAATTATGTGAACGTAACGATAAAAATATAAAAAGTATGATTAGTTCAATACAAATGACTTTAAACGATATTTAGCGGAATTATCACCATTTTTTACCAAATTTTTTCCCAAATTTTTTTTCTATTTTTTGTATTCACCCAAATGTATTGTAAATACGTGTTTTAGATATAAAATAATGTGAACTTAACGTTAAAAATATAAAAAGTATGATTAGTTTAATAGAAATGACTTAGGACGATATTTAGCGGATTCATCACCTGTATTTCAAAATTTTTTTACGACAATTTTATATTCACCCAAATGTATTGTAAAGACGTGTTTTAGATGTAAAATTATGTGAACTTAACGATAAAAATATAAAAAGTATGATTAGTTTAATAGAAATGACTTAGGACGATATTTAGCGGATTCATCACCTGTATTTCAAAATTTTTTTACGACCTTTTATATTCACCCAAATGTATTGTAAAGACGTGTTTTAGATCTAAAATAATGTGAACTTAACGTTAAAAATATAAAAAGTATGATTAGTTTAATAGAAATGACTTAGGACGATATTTAGCGGATTCATCACCTGTATTTCAAAATTTTTTTACGACCTTTTATATTCACCCAAATGTATTGTAAAGACGTGTCTTAGATGTAAAATAATGTGAACTTAACGATAAAAATATAAAAAGTATGATTAGTTCAATACAAATGACTTTAATCGATATTTATCGAAATTATCACCATTTTTTACCAAATTTTTTCCCAAATTTTTTTTCTATTTTTTGTATTCACCCAAATGTATTGTAAAGACGTGTTTTAGATGTAAAATTATGTGAACTTAACGATAAAAATATAAAAAGTATGATTAGTTTAATAGAAATGACTTAGGACGATATTTAGCGGATTCATCACCTGTATTTCAAAATTTTTTTACGACCTTTTATATTCACCCAAATGTATTGTAAAGACGTGTTTTAGATGTAAAATAATGTGAACTTAACGTTAAAAATATAAAAAGTATGATTAGTTCAATACAAATGACTTTTAACGATATTTAGCGGAATTATCACCATTTTTTACCCAATTTTTTCCCAAATTTTTTTTCTATTTTTTTATTCACCCAAATGTATTGTAAATACGTGTTTTAGATGTAAAATAATGTGAACTTAACGTTAAAAATATAAAAAGTATGATTAGTTTAATAGAAATGACTTAAGACGATATTTAGCGGATTCATCACCTGTATTTCAAAATTTTTTTACGACCTTTTATATTCATCCAAATGTATTGTAAAGACGTGTTTTAGATGTAAAATTATGTGAACTTAACGATAAAAATGTAAAAAGTATGATTAGTTTAATAGAAATCACTTAGGACGATATTTAGCGGATTCATCACCTGTATTTCAAAATTTTTTTAGGACCTTTTATATTCACCCAAATGTATTGTAAAGACGTGTTTTAGATGTAAAATAATGTGAACTTAACGTTAAAAATATAAAAAGTATGATTAGTTTAGTAGAAATGACTTAGGACGATATTTATCGGATTCATCACCTGTATTTCATAATTTTTTTACGACCTTTTATATTCACCCAAATGTATTATAAAGATGTGTTTTAGATGTAAAATTATGTGAACGTAACGATAAAAATATAAAAAGTATGATTAGTTCAATACAAATGACTTTAAACGATATTTAGCGGAATTATCACCATTTTTTACCAAATTTTTTCCCAAATTTTTTTTCTATTTTTTGTATTCACCCAAATGTATTGTAAATACGTGTTTTAGATATAAAATAATGTGAACTTAACGTTAAAAATATAAAAAGTATGATTAGTTTAATAGAAATGACTTAGGACGATATTTAGCGGATTCATCACCTGTATTTCAAAATTTTTTTACGACAATTTTATATTCACCCAAATGTATTGTAAAGACGTGTTTTAGATGTAAAATTATGTGAACTTAACGATAAAAATATAAAAAGTATGATTAGTTTAATAGAAATGACTTAGGACGATATTTAGCGGATTCATCACCTGTATTTCAAAATTTTTTTACGACCTTTTATATTCACCCAAATGTATTGTAAAGACGTGTTTTAGATCTAAAATAATGTGAACTTAACGTTAAAAATATAAAAAGTATGATTAGTTTAATAGAAATGACTTAGGACGATATTTAGCGGATTCATCACCTGTATTTCAAAATTTTTTTACGACCTTTTATATTCACCCAAATGTATTGTAAAGACGTGTCTTAGATGTAAAATAATGTGAACTTAACGTTAAAAATATAAAAAGTATGATTAGTTCAATACAAATGACTTTTAACGATATTTAGCGGAATTATCACCATTTTTTACCCAATTTTTTCCCAAATTTTTTTTCTATTTTTTTATTCACCCAAATGTATTGTAAATACGTGTTTTAGATGTAAAATAATGTGAACTTAACGTTAAAAATATAAAAAGTATGATTAGTTTAATAGAAATGACTTAAGACGATATTTAGCGGATTCATCACCTGTATTTCAAAATTTTTTTACGACCTTTTATATTCACCCAAATGTATTGTAAAGACGTGTTTTAGATGTAAAATAATGTGAACTTAACGTTAAAAATATAAAAAGTATGATTAGTTTAATAAAAATGACTTAGGACGATATTTAGCGGATTCATCACCTGTATTTCAAAATTTTTTTACGACCTTTTATATTCATCCAAATGTATTGTAAAGACGTGTTTTAGATGTAAAATTATGTGAACTTAACGATAAAAATGTAAAAAGTATGATTAGTTTAATAGAAATCACTTAGGACGATATTTAGCGGATTCATCACCTGTATTTCAAAATTTTTTTAGGACCTTTTATATTCACCCAAATGTATTGTAAAGACGTGTTTTAGATGTAAAATAATGTGAACTTAACGTTAAAAATATAAAAAGTATGATTAGTTTAGTAGAAATGACTTAGGACGATATTTATCGGATTCATCACCTGTATTTCATAATTTTTTTACGACCTTTTATATTCACCCAAATGTATTATAAAGATGTGTTTTAGATGTAAAATTATGTGAACGTAACGATAAAAATATAAAAAGTATGATTAGTTCAATACAAATGACTTTAAACGATATTTAGCGGAATTATCACCATTTTTTACCAAATTTTTTCCCAAATTTTTTTTCTATTTTTTGTATTCACCCAAATGTATTGTAAATACGTGTTTTAGATATAAAATAATGTGAACTTAACGTTAAAAATATAAAAAGTATGATTAGTTTAATAGAAATGACTTAGGACGATATTTAGCGGATTCATCACCTGTATTTCAAAATTTTTTTACGACAATTTTATATTCACCCAAATGTATTGTAAAGACGTGTTTTAGATGTAAAATTATGTGAACTTAACGATAAAAATATAAAAAGTATGATTAGTTTAATAGAAATGACTTAGGACGATATTTAGCGGATTCATCACCTGTATTTCAAATTTTTTTTACGACCTTTTATATTCACCCAAATGTATTGTAAAGACGTGTTTTAGATCTAAAATAATGTGAACTTAACGTTAAAAATATAAAAAGTATGATTAGTTTAATAGAAATGACTTAGGACGATATTTAGCGGATTCATCACCTGTATTTCAAAATTTTTTTACGACCTTTTATATTCACCCAAATGTATTGTAAAGACGTGTCTTAGATGTAAAATAATGTGAACTTAACGATAAAAATATAAAAAGTATGATTAGTTCAATACAAATGACTTTAATCGATATTTATCGAAATTATCACCATTTTTTACCAAATTTTTTCCCAAATTTTTTTTCTATTTTTTGTATTCACCCAAATGTATTGTAAAGACGTGTTTTAGATGTAAAATTATGTGAACTTAACGATAAAAATATAAAAAGTATGATTAGTTTAATAGAAATGACTTAGGACGATATTTAGCGGATTCATCACCTGTATTTCAAAATTTTTTTACGACCTTTTATATTCACCCAAATGTATTGTAAAGACGTGTTTTAGATGTAAAATAATGTGAACTTAACGTTAAAAATATAAAAAGTATGATTAGTTCAATACAAATGACTTTTAACGATATTTAGCGGAATTATCACCATTTTTTACCCAATTTTTTCCCAAATTTTTTTTCTATTTTTTTATTCACCCAAATGTATTGTAAATACGTGTTTTAGATGTAAAATAATGTGAACTTAACGTTAAAAATATAAAAAGTATGATTAGTTTAATAGAAATGACTTAAGACGATATTTAGCGGATTCATCACCTGTATTTCAAAATTTTTTTACGACCTTTTATATTCACCCAAATGTATTGTAAAGACGTGTTTTAGATGTAAAATAATGTGAACTTAACGTTAAAAATATAAAAAGTATGATTAGTTTAATAAAAATGACTTAGGACGATATTTAGCGGATTCATCACCTGTATTTCAAAATTTTTTTACGACCTTTTATATTCATCCAAATGTATTGTAAAGACGTGTTTTAGATGTAAAATTATGTGAACTTAACGATAAAAATGTAAAAAGTATGATTAGTTTAATAGAAATCACTTAGGACGATATTTAGCGGATTCATCACCTGTATTTCAAAATTTTTTTAGGACCTTTTATATTCACCCAAATGTATTGTAAAGACGTGTTTTAGATGTAAAATAATGTGAACTTAACGTTAAAAATATAAAAAGTATGATTAGTTTAGTAGAAATGACTTAGGACGATATTTATCGGATTCATCACCTGTATTTCATAATTTTTTTACGACCTTTTATATTCACCCAAATGTATTATAAAGATGTGTTTTAGATGTAAAATTATGTGAACGTAACGATAAAAATATAAAAAGTATGATTAGTTCAATACAAATGACTTTAAACGATATTTAGCGGAATTATCACCATTTTTTACCAAATTTTTTCCCAAATTTTTTTTCTATTTTTTGTATTCACCCAAATGTATTGTAAATACGTGTTTTAGATATAAAATAATGTGAACTTAACGTTAAAAATATAAAAAGTATGATTAGTTTAATAGAAATGACTTAGGACGATATTTAGCGGATTCATCACCTGTATTTCAAAATTTTTTTACGACAATTTTATATTCACCCAAATGTATTGTAAAGACGTGTTTTAGATGTAAAATTATGTGAACTTAACGATAAAAATATAAAAAGTATGATTAGTTTAATAGAAATGACTTAGGACGATATTTAGCGGATTCATCACCTGTATTTCAAAATTTTTTTACGACCTTTTATATTCACCCAAATGTATTGTAAAGACGTGTTTTAGATCTAAAATAATGTTAACTTAACGTTAAAAATATAAAAAGTATGATTAGTTTAATAAAAATGACTTAGGACGATATTTAGCGGATTCATCACCTTTATTTCAAAATTTTTTTACGACCTTTTATATTCATCCAAATGTATTGTAAAGACGTGTTTTAGATGTAAAATTATGTGAACTTAACGATAAAAATGTAAAAAGTATGATTAGTTTAATAGAAATCACTTAGGACGATATTTAGCGGATTCATCACCTGTATTTCAAAATTTTTTTAGGACCTTTTATATTCACCCAAATGTATTGTAAAGACGTGTTTTAGATGTAAAATAATGTGAACTTAACGTTAAAAATATAAAAAGTATGATTAGTTTAGTAGAAATGACTTAGGACGATATTTATCGGATTCATCACCTGTATTTCATAATTTTTTTACGACCTTTTATATTCACCCAAATGTATTATAAAGATGTGTTTTAGATGTAAAATTATGTGAACGTAACGATAAAAATATAAAAAGTATGATTAGTTCAATACAAATGACTTTAAACGATATTTAGCGGAATTATCACCATTTTTTACCAAATTTTTTCCCAAATTTTTTTTCTATTTTTTGTATTCACCCAAATGTATTGTAAATACGTGTTTTAGATATAAAATAATGTGAACTTAACGTTAAAAATATAAAAAGTATGATTAGTTTAATAGAAATGACTTAGGACGATATTTAGCGGATTCATCACCTGTATTTCAAAATTTTTTTACGACAATTTTGTATTCACCCAAATGTATTATAAAGACGTGTTTTAGATGTAAAATTATGTGAACTTAACGATAAAAATATAAAAAGTATGATTAGTTTAATAGAAATGACTTAGGACGATATTTAGCGGATTCATCACCTGTATTTCAAAATTTTTTTACGACCTTTTATATTCACCCAAATGTATTGTAAAGACGTGTTTTAGATCTAAAATAATGTGAACTTAACGTTAAAAATATAAAAAGTATGATTAGTTTAATAGAAATGACTTAGGACGATATTTAGCGGATTCATCACCTGTATTTCAAAATTTTTTTACGACCTTTTATATTCACCCAAATGTATTGTAAAGACGTGTCTTAGATGTAAAATAATGTGAACTTAACGATAAAAATATAAAAAGTATGATTAGTTCAATACAAATGACTTTAATCGATATTTATCGAAATTATCACCATTTTTTACCAAATTTTTTCCCAAATTTTTTTTCTATTTTTTGTATTCACCCAAATGTATTGTAAAGACGTGTTTTAGATGTAAAATTATGTGAACTTAACGATAAAAATATAAAAAGTATGATTAGTTTAATAGAAATGACTTAGGACGATATTTAGCGGATTCATCACCTGTATTTCAAAATTTTTTTACGACCTTTTATATTCACCCAAATGTATTGTAAAGACGTGTTTTAGATGTAAAATAATGTGAACTTAACGTTAAAAATATAAAAAGTATGATTAGTTCAATACAAATGACTTTTAACGATATTTAGCGGAATTATCACCATTTTTTACCCAATTTTTTCCCAAATTTTTTTTCTATTTTTTTATTCACCCAAATGTATTGTAAATACGTGTTTTAGATGTAAAATAATGTGAACTTAACGTTAAAAATATAAAAAGTATGATTAGTTTAATAGAAATGACTTAAGACGATATTTAGCGGATTCATCACCTGTATTTCAAAATTTTTTTACGACCTTTTATATTCACCCAAATGTATTGTAAAGACGTGTTTTAGATGTAAAATAATGTGAACTTAACGTTAAAAATATAAAAAGTATGATTAGTTTAATAAAAATGACTTAGGACGATATTTAGCGGATTCATCACCTGTATTTCAAAATTTTTTTACGACCTTTTATATTCATCCAAATGTATTGTAAAGACGTGTTTTAGATGTAAAATTATGTGAACTTAACGATAAAAATGTAAAAAGTATGATTAGTTTAATAGAAATCACTTAGGACGATATTTAGCGGATTCATCACCTGTATTTCAAAATTTTTTTAGGACCTTTTATATTCACCCAAATGTATTGTAAAGACGTGTTTTAGATGTAAAATAATGTGAACTTAACGTTAAAAATATAAAAAGTATGATTAGTTTAGTAGAAATGACTTAGGACGATATTTATCGGATTCATCACCTGTATTTCATAATTTTTTTACGACCTTTTATATTCACCCAAATGTATTATAAAGATGTGTTTTAGATGTAAAATTATGTGAACGTAACGATAAAAATATAAAAAGTATGATTAGTTCAATACAAATGACTTTAAACGATATTTAGCGGAATTATCACCATTTTTTACCAAATTTTTTCCCAAATTTTTTTTCTATTTTTTGTATTCACCCAAATGTATTGTAAATACGTGTTTTAGATATAAAATAATGTGAACTTAACGTTAAAAATATAAAAAGTATGATTAGTTTAATAGAAATGACTTAGGACGATATTTAGCGGATTCATCACCTGTATTTCAAAATTTTTTTACGACAATTTTATATTCACCCAAATGTATTGTAAAGACGTGTTTTAGATGTAAAATTATGTGAACTTAACGATAAAAATATAAAAAGTATGATTAGTTTAATAGAAATGACTTAGGACGATATTTAGCGGATTCATCACCTGTATTTCAAAATTTTTTTACGACCTTTTATATTCACCCAAATGTATTGTAAAGACGTGTTTTAGATCTAAAATAATGTGAACTTAACGTTAAAAATATAAAAAGTATGATTAGTTTAATAGAAATGACTTAGGACGATATTTAGCGGATTCATCACCTGTATTTCAAAATTTTTTTACGACCTTTTATATTCACCCAAATGTATTGTAAAGACGTGTCTTAGATGTAAAATAATGTGAACTTAACGATAAAAATATAAAAAGTATGATTAGTTCAATACAAATGACTTTAATCGATATTTATCGAAATTATCACCATTTTTTACCAAATTTTTTCCCAAATTTTTTTTCTATTTTTTGTATTCACCCAAATGTATTGTAAAGACGTGTTTTAGATGTAAAATTATGTGAACTTAACGATAAAAATATAAAAAGTATGATTAGTTTAATAGAAATGACTTAGGACGATATTTAGCGGATTCATCACCTGTATTTCAAAATTTTTTTACGACCTTTTATATTCACCCAAATGTATTGTAAAGACGTGTTTTAGATCTAAAATAATGTGAACTTAACGTTAAAAATATAAAAAGTATGATTAGTTTAATAGAAATGACTTAGGACGATATTTAGCGGATTCATCACCTGTATTTCAAAATTTTTTTACGACCTTTTATATTCACCCAAATGTATTGTAAAGACGTGTCTTAGATGTAAAATAATGTGAACTTAACGATAAAAATATAAAAAGTATGATTAGTTCAATACAAATGACTTTAATCGATATTTATCGAAATTATCACCATTTTTTACCAAATTTTTTCCCAAATTTTTTTTCTATTTTTTGTATTCACCCAAATGTATTGTAAACACGTTTTTTAGATGTAAAATAATGTGAACTTAACGTTAAAAATATAAAAAGTATGATTAGTTTAATAGAAATGACTTAAGACGATATTTAGCGGATTCATCACCCGTATTTCAAAATTTTTTTACGACCTTTTATATTCACCCAAATGTATTGTAAAGACGTGTTTTAGATGTAAAATAATGTGAACTTAACGTTAAAAATATAAAAAGTATGATTAGTTCAATACAAATGACTTTTAACGATATTTAGCGGAATTATCACCATTTTTTACCCAATTTTTTCCCAAATTTTTTTTCTATTTTTTTATTCACCCAAATGTATTGTAAATACGTGTTTTAGATGTAAAATAATGTGAACTTAACGTTAAAAATATAAAAAGTATGATTAGTTTAATAGAAATGACTTAAGACGATATTTAGCGGATTCATCACCTGTATTTCAAAATTTTTTTACGACCTTTTATATTCACCCAAATGTATTGTAAAGACGTGTTTTAGATGTAAAATAATGTGAACTTAACGTTAAAAATATAAAAAGTATGATTAGTTTAATAAAAATGACTTAGGACGATATTTAGCGGATTCATCACCTGTATTTCAAAATTTTTTTACGACCTTTTATATTCATCCAAATGTATTGTAAAGACGTGTTTTAGATGTAAAATTATGTGAACTTAACGATAAAAATGTAAAAAGTATGATTAGTTTAATAGAAATCACTTAGGACGATATTTAGCGGATTCATCACCTGTATTTCAAAATTTTTTTAGGACCTTTTATATTCACCCAAATGTATTGTAAAGACGTGTTTTAGATGTAAAATAATGTGAACTTAACGTTAAAAATATAAAAAGTATGATTAGTTTAGTAGAAATGACTTAGGACGATATTTATCGGATTCATCACCTGTATTTCATAATTTTTTTACGACCTTTTATATTCACCCAAATGTATTATAAAGATGTGTTTTAGATGTAAAATTATGTGAACGTAACGATAAAAATATAAAAAGTATGATTAGTTCAATACAAATGACTTTAAACGATATTTAGCGGAATTATCACCATTTTTTACCCAATTTTTTCCCAAATTTTTTTTCTATTTTTTTATTCACCCAAATGTATTGTAAATACGTTTTTTAGATGTAAAATAATGTGAACTTAACGTTAAAAATATAAAAAGTATGATTAGTTTAATAGAAATGACTTAAGACGATATTTAGCGGATTCATCACCTGTATTTCAAAATTTTTTTACGACCTTTTATATTCACCCAAATGTATTGTAAAGACGTGTTTTAGATGTAAAATAATGTGAACTTAACGTTAAAAATATAAAAAGTATGATTAGTTTAATAGAAATGACTTAAGACGATATTTAGCGGATTCATCACCTGTATTTCAAAATTTTTTTACGACCTTTTATATTCACCCAAATGTATTGTAAAGACGTGTTTTAGATGTAAAATAATGTGAACTTAACGTTAAAAATATAAAAAGTATGATTAGTTTAATAAAAATGACTTAGGACGATATTTAGCGGATTCATCACCTGTATTTCAAAATTTTTTTACGACCTTTTATATTCATCCAAATGTATTGTAAAGACGTGTTTTAGATGTAAAATTATGTGAACTTAACGATAAAAATGTAAAAAGTATGATTAGTTTAATAGAAATCACTTAGGACGATATTTAGCGGATTCATCACCTGTATTTCAAAATTTTTTTAGGACCTTTTATATTCACCCAAATGTATTGTAAAGACGTGTTTTAGATGTAAAATAATGTGAACTTAACGTTAAAAATATAAAAAGTATGATTAGTTTAGTAGAAATGACTTAGGACGATATTTATCGGATTCATCACCTGTATTTCATAATTTTTTTACGACCTTTTATATTCACCCAAATGTATTATAAAGATGTGTTTTAGATGTAAAATTATGTGAACGTAACGATAAAAATATAAAAAGTATGATTAGTTCAATACAAATGACTTTAAACGATATTTAGCGGAATTATCACCATTTTTTACCAAATTTTTTCCCAAATTTTTTTTCTATTTTTTGTATTCACCCAAATGTATTGTAAATACGTGTTTTAGATATAAAATAATGTGAACTTAACGTTAAAAATATAAAAAGTATGATTAGTTTAATAGAAATGACTTAGGACGATATTTATCGGATTCATCACCTGTATTTCATAATTTTTTTACGACCTTTTATATTCACCCAAATGTATTATAAAGATGTGTTTTAGATGTAAAATTATGTGAACGTAACGATAAAAATATAAAAAGTATGATTAGTTCAATACAAATGACTTTAAACGATATTTAGCGGAATTATCACCATTTTTTACCCAATTTTTTCCCAAATTTTTTTTCTATTTTTTTATTCACCCAAATGTATTGTAAATACGTTTTTTAGATGTAAAATAATGTGAACTTAACGTTAAAAATATAAAAAGTATGATTAGTTTAATAGAAATGACTTAAGACGATATTTAGCGGATTCATCACCTGTATTTCAAAATTTTTTTACGACCTTTTATATTCACCCAAATGTATTGTAAAGACGTGTTTTAGATGTAAAATAATGTGAACTTAACGTTAAAAATATAAAAAGTATGATTAGTTTAATAGAAATGACTTAAGACGATATTTAGCGGATTCATCACCTGTATTTCAAAATTTTTTTACGACCTTTTATATTCACCCAAATGTATTGTAAAGACGTGTTTTAGATGTAAAATAATGTGAACTTAACGTTAAAAATATAAAAAGTATGATTAGTTTAATAAAAATGACTTAGGACGATATTTAGCGGATTCATCACCTGTATTTCAAAATTTTTTTACGACCTTTTATATTCATCCAAATGTATTGTAAAGACGTGTTTTAGATGTAAAATTATGTGAACTTAACGATAAAAATGTAAAAAGTATGATTAGTTTAATAGAAATCACTTAGGACGATATTTAGCGGATTCATCACCTGTATTTCAAAATTTTTTTAGGACCTTTTATATTCACCCAAATGTATTGTAAAGACGTGTTTTAGATGTAAAATAATGTGAACTTAACGTTAAAAATATAAAAAGTATGATTAGTTTAGTAGAAATGACTTAGGACGATATTTATCGGATTCATCACCTGTATTTCATAATTTTTTTACGACCTTTTATATTCACCCAAATGTATTATAAAGATGTGTTTTAGATGTAAAATTATGTGAACGTAACGATAAAAATATAAAAAGTATGATTAGTTCAATACAAATGACTTTAAACGATATTTAGCGGAATTATCACCATTTTTTACCAAATTTTTTCCCAAATTTTTTTTCTATTTTTTGTATTCACCCAAATGTATTGTAAATACGTGTTTTAGATATAAAATAATGTGAACTTAACGTTAAAAATATAAAAAGTATGATTAGTTTAATAGAAATGACTTAGGACGATATTTAGCGGATTCATCACCTGTATTTCAAAATTTTTTTACGACAATTTTATATTCACCCAAATGTATTGTAAAGACGTGTTTTAGATGTAAAATTATGTGAACTTAACGATAAAAATATAAAAAGTATGATTAGTTTAATAGAAATGACTTAGGACGATATTTAGCGGATTCATCACCTGTATTTCAAAATTTTTTTACGACCTTTTATATTCACCCAAATGTATTGTAAAGACGTGTTTTAGATCTAAAATAATGTGAACTTAACGTTAAAAATATAAAAAGTATGATTAGTTTAATAGAAATGACTTAGGACGATATTTAGCGGATTCATCACCTGTATTTCAAAATTTTTTTACGACCTTTTATATTCACCCAAATGTATTGTAAAGACGTGTCTTAGATGTAAAATAATGTGAACTTAACGATAAAAATATAAAAAGTATGATTAGTTCAATACAAATGACTTTAATCGATATTTATCGAAATTATCACCATTTTTTACCAAATTTTTTCCCAAATTTTTTTTCTATTTTTTGTATTCACCCAAATGTATTGTAAAGACGTGTTTTAGATGTAAAATTATGTGAACTTAACGATAAAAATATAAAAAGTATGATTAGTTTAATAGAAATGACTTAGGACGATATTTAGCGGATTCATCACCTGTATTTCAAAATTTTTTTACGACCTTTTATATTCACCCAAATGTATTGTAAAGACGTGTTTTAGATCTAAAATAATGTGAACTTAACGTTAAAAATATAAAAAGTATGATTAGTTTAATAGAAATGACTTAGGACGATATTTAGCGGATTCATCACCTGTATTTCAAAATTTTTTTACGACCTTTTATATTCACCCAAATGTATTGTAAAGACGTGTCTTAGATGTAAAATAATGTGAACTTAACGATAAAAATATAAAAAGTATGATTAGTTCAATACAAATGACTTTAATCGATATTTATCGAAATTATCACCATTTTTTACCAAATTTTTTCCCAAATTTTTTTTCTATTTTTTGTATTCACCCAAATGTATTGTAAACACGTTTTTTAGATGTAAAATAATGTGAACTTAACGTTAAAAATATAAAAAGTATGATTAGTTTAATAGAAATGACTTAGGACGATATTTAGCGGATTCATCACCTGTATTTCAAAATTTTTTTACGACAATTTTATATTCACCCAAATGTATTGTAAAGACGTGTTTTAGATGTAAAATTATGTGAACTTAACGATAAAAATATAAAAAGTATGATTAGTTTAATAGAAATGACTTAGGACGATATTTAGCGGATTCATCACCTGTATTTCAAAATTTTTTTACGACCTTTTATATTCACCCAAATGTATTGTAAAGACGTGTTTTAGATCTAAAATAATGTGAACTTAACGTTAAAAATATAAAAAGTATGATTAGTTTAATAGAAATGACTTAGGACGATATTTAGCGGATTCATCACCTGTATTTCAAAATTTTTTTACGACCTTTTATATTCACCCAAATGTATTGTAAAGACGTGTCTTAGATGTAAAATAATGTGAA
The DNA here is from genome assembly GCF_037042655.1 of Diuraphis noxia. Lineage (NCBI taxonomy): Eukaryota > Metazoa > Arthropoda > Insecta > Hemiptera > Aphididae > Diuraphis > Diuraphis noxia. Next base: position 276,793 of record NW_028301722.1, on the reverse strand, counting down.
CTTAACGATAAAAATATAAAAAGTATGATTAGTTCAATACAAATGACTTTAATCGATATTTATCGAAATTATCACCATTTTTTACCAAATTTTTTCCCAAATTTTTTTTCTATTTTTTGTATTCACCCAAATGTATTGTAAAGACGTGTTTTAGATGTAAAATTATGTGAACTTAACGATAAAAATATAAAAAGTATGATTAGTTTAATAGAAATGACTTAGGACGATATTTAGCGGATTCATCACCTGTATTTCAAAATTTTTTTACGACCTTTTATATTCACCCAAATGTATTGTAAAGACGTGTTTTAGATCTAAAATAATGTGAACTTAACGTTAAAAATATAAAAAGTATGATTAGTTTAATAGAAATGACTTAGGACGATATTTAGCGGATTCATCACCTGTATTTCAAAATTTTTTTACGACCTTTTATATTCACCCAAATGTATTGTAAAGACGTGTCTTAGATGTAAAATAATGTGAACTTAACGATAAAAATATAAAAAGTATGATTAGTTCAATACAAATGACTTTAATCGATATTTATCGAAATTATCACCATTTTTTACCAAATTTTTTCCCAAATTTTTTTTCTATTTTTTGTATTCACCCAAATGTATTGTAAACACGTTTTTTAGATGTAAAATAATGTGAACTTAACGTTAAAAATATAAAAAGTATGATTAGTTTAATAGAAATGACTTAAGACGATATTTAGCGGATTCATCACCCGTATTTCAAAATTTTTTTACGACCTTTTATATTCACCCAAATGTATTGTAAAGACGTGTTTTAGATGTAAAATAATGTGAACTTAACGTTAAAAATATAAAAAGTATGATTAGTTCAATACAAATGACTTTTAACGATATTTAGCGGAATTATCACCATTTTTTACCCAATTTTTTCCCAAATTTTTTTTCTATTTTTTTATTCACCCAAATGTATTGTAAATACGTGTTTTAGATGTAAAATAATGTGAACTTAACGTTAAAAATATAAAAAGTATGATTAGTTTAATAGAAATGAATTAAGACGATATTTAGCGGATTCATCACCTGTATTTCAAAATTTTTTTACGACCTTTTATATTCACCCAAATGTATTGTAAAGACGTGTTTTAGATGTAAAATAATGTGAACTTAACGTTAAAAATATAAAAAGTATGATTAGTTTAATAAAAATGACTTAGGACGATATTTAGCGGATTCATCACCTGTATTTCAAAATTTTTTTACGACCTTTTATATTCATCCAAATGTATTGTAAAGACGTGTTTTAGATGTAAAATTATGTGAACTAAACGATAAAAATGTAAAAAGTATGATTAGTTTAATAGAAATCACTTAGGACGATATTTAGCGGATTCATCACCTGTATTTCAAAATTTTTTTAGGACCTTTTATATTCACCCAAATGTATTGTAAAGACGTGTTTTAGATGTAAAATAATGTGAACTTAACGTTAAAAATATAAAAAGTATGATTAGTTTAGTAGAAATGACTTAGGACGATATTTATCGGATTCATCACCTGTATTTCATAATTTTTTTACGACCTTTTATATTCACCCAAATGTATTATAAAGATGTGTTTTAGATGTAAAATTATGTGAACGTAACGATAAAAATATAAAAAGTATGATTAGTTCAATACAAATGACTTTAAACGATATTTAGCGGAATTATCACCATTTTTTACCCAATTTTTTCCCAAATTTTTTTTCTATTTTTTTATTCACCCAAATGTATTGTAAATACGTTTTTTAGATGTAAAATAATGTGAACTTAACGTTAAAAATATAAAAAGTATGATTAGTTTAATAGAAATGACTTAAGACGATATTTAGCGGATTCATCACCTGTATTTCAAAATTTTTTTACGACCTTTTATATTCACCCAAATGTATTGTAAAGACGTGTTTTAGATGTAAAATAATGTGAACTTAACGTTAAAAATATAAAAAGTATGATTAGTTTAATAAAAATGACTTAGGACGATATTTAGCGGATTCATCACCTGTATTTCAAAATTTTTTTACGACCTTTTATATTCATCCAAATGTATTGTAAAGACGTGTTTTAGATGTAAAATTATGTGAACTTAACGATAAAAATGTAAAAAGTATGATTAGTTTAATAGAAATGACTTAGGACGATATTTAGCGGATTCATCACCTGTATTTCAAAATTTTTTTAGGACCTTTTATATTCACCCAAATGTATTGTAAAGACGTGTTTTAGATGTAAAATAATGTGAACTTAACGTTAAAAATATAAAAAGTATGATTAGTTTAGTAGAAATGACTTAGGACGATATTTATCGGATTCATCACCTGTATTTCATAATTTTTTTACGACCTTTTATATTCACCCAAATGTATTATAAAGATGTGTTTTAGATGTAAAATTATGTGAACGTAACGATAAAAATATAAAATGTATGATTAGTTCAATACAAATGACTTTAAACGATATTTAGCGGAATTATCACCATTTTTTACCCAATTTTTTCCCAAATTTTTTTTCTATTTTTTTATTCACCCAAATGTATTGTAAATACGTGTTTTAGATGTAAAATAATGTGAACTTAACGTTAAAAATATAAAAAGTATGATTAGTTTAATAGAAATGACTTAAGACGATATTTAGCGGATTCATCACCTGTATTTCAAAATTTTTTTACGACCTTTTATATTCACCCAAATGTATTGTAAAGACGTGTTTTAGATGTAAAATAATGTGAACTTAACGTTAAAAATATAAAAAGTATGATTAGTTTAGTAGAAATGACTTAGGACGATATTTATCGGATTCATCACCTGTATTTCATAATTTTTTTACGACCTTTTATATTCACCCAAATGTATTATAAAGATGTGTTTTAGATGTAAAATTATGTGAACGTAACGATAAAAATATAAAAAGTATGATTAGTTCAATACAAATGACTTTAAACGATATTTAGCGGAATTATCACCATTTTTTACCCAATTTTTTCCCAAATTTTTTTTCTATTTTTTTATTCACCCAAATGTATTGTCAATACGTGTTTTAGATGTAAAATAATGTGAACTTAACGTTAAAAATATAAAAAGTATGATTAGTTTAATAGAAATGACTTAGGACGATATTTAGCGGATTCATCACCTGTATTTCAAAATTTTTTTACGACCTTTTATATTCACCCAAATGTATTGTAAAGACGTGTCTTAGATGTAAAATAATGTGAACTTAACGATAAAAATATAAAAAGTATGATTAGTTCAATACAAATGACTTTAATCGATATTTATCGAAATTATCACCATTTTTTACCAAATTTTTTTTCTATTTTTTGTATTCACCCAAATGTATTGTAAACACGTTTTTTAGATGTAAAATAATGTGAACTTAACGTTAAAAATATAAAAAGTATGATTAGTTTAATAGAAATGACTTAAGACGATATTTAGCGGATTCATCACCCGTATTTCAAAATTTTTTTACGACCTTTTATATTCACCCAAATGTATTGTAAAGACGTGTTTTAGATGTAAAATAATGTGAACTTAACGTTAAAAATATAAAAAGTATGATTAGTTCAATACAAATGACTTTTAACGATATTTAGCGGAATTATCACCATTTTTTACCCAATTTTTTCCCAAATTTTTTTTCTATTTTTTTATTCACCCAAATGTATTGTAAATACGTGTTTTAGATGTAAAATAATGTGAACTTAACGTTAAAAATATAAAAAGTATGATTAGTTTAATAGAAATGAATTAAGACGATATTTAGCGGATTCATCACCTGTATTTCAAAATTTTTTTACGACCTTTTATATTCACCCAAATGTATTGTAAAGACGTGTTTTAGATGTAAAATAATGTGAACTTAACGTTAAAAATATAAAAAGTATGATTAGTTTAATAACAATGACTTAGGACGATATTTAGCGGATTCATCACCTGTATTTCAAAATTTTTTTACGACCTTTTATATTCATCCAAATGTATTGTAAAGACGTGTTTTAGATGTAAAATTATGTGAACTAAACGATAAAAATGTAAAAAGTATGATTAGTTTAATAGAAATCACTTAGGACGATATTTAGCGGATTCATCACCTGTATTTCAAAATTTTTTTAGGACCTTTTATATTCACCCAAATGTATTGTAAAGACGTGTTTTAGATGTAAAATAATGTGAACTTAACGTTAAAAATATAAAAAGTATGATTAGTTTAGTAGAAATGACTTAGGACGATATTTATCGGATTCATCACCTGTATTTCATAATTTTTTTACGACCTTTTATATTCACCCAAATGTATTATAAAGATGTGTTTTAGATGTAAAATTATGTGAACGTAACGATAAAAATATAAAAAGTATGATTAGTTCAATACAAATGACTTTAAACGATATTTAGCGGAATTATCACCATTTTTTACCCAATTTTTTCCCAAATTTTTTTTCTATTTTTTTATTCACCCAAATGTATTGTAAATACGTTTTTTAGATGTAAAATAATGTGAACTTAACGTTAAAAATATAAAAAGTATGATTAGTTTAATAGAAATGACTTAAGACGATATTTAGCGGATTCATCACCTGTATTTCAAAATTTTTTTACGACCTTTTATATTCACCCAAATGTATTGTAAAGACGTGTTTTAGATGTAAAATAATGTGAACTTAACGTTAAAAATATAAAAAGTATGATTAGTTTAATAAAAATGACTTAGGACGATATTTAGCGGATTCATCACCTGTATTTCAAAATTTTTTTACGACCTTTTATATTCATCCAAATGTATTGTAAAGACGTGTTTTAGATGTAAAATTATGTGAACTTAACGATAAAAATGTAAAAAGTATGATTAGTTTAATAGAAATGACTTAGGACGATATTTAGCGGATTCATCACCTGTATTTCAAAATTTTTTTAGGACCTTTTATATTCACCCAAATGTATTGTAAAGACGTGTTTTAGATGTAAAATAATGTGAACTTAACGTTAAAAATATAAAAAGTATGATTAGTTTAGTAGAAATGACTTAGGACGATATTTATCGGATTCATCACCTGTATTTCATAATTTTTTTACGACCTTTTATATTCACCCAAATGTATTATAAAGATGTGTTTTAGATGTAAAATTATGTGAACGTAACGATAAAAATATAAAATGTATGATTAGTTCAATACAAATGACTTTAAACGATATTTAGCGGAATTATCACCATTTTTTACCCAATTTTTTCCCAAATTTTTTTTCTATTTTTTTATTCACCCAAATGTATTGTAAATACGTGTTTTAGATGTAAAATAATGTGAACTTAACGTTAAAAATATAAAAAGTATGATTAGTTTAATAGAAATGACTTAAGACGATATTTAGCGGATTCATCACCTGTATTTCAAAATTTTTTTACGACCTTTTATATTCACCCAAATGTATTGTAAAGACGTGTTTTAGATGTAAAATAATGTGAACTTAACGTTAAAAATATAAAAAGTATGATTAGTTTAGTAGAAATGACTTAGGACGATATTTATCGGATTCATCACCTGTATTTCATAATTTTTTTACGACCTTTTATATTCACCCAAATGTATTATAAAGATGTGTTTTAGATGTAAAATTATGTGAACGTAACGATAAAAATATAAAAAGTATGATTAGTTCAATACAAATGACTTTAAACGATATTTAGCGGAATTATCACCATTTTTTACCCAATTTTTTCCCAAATTTTTTTTCTATTTTTTTATTCACCCAAATGTATTGTCAATACGTGTTTTAGATGTAAAATAATGTGAACTTAACGTTAAAAATATAAAAAGTATGATTAGTTTAATAGAAATGACTTAGGACGATATTTAGCGGATTCATCACCTGTATTTCAAAATTTTTTTACGACCTTTTATATTCACCCAAATGTATTGTAAAGACGTGTCTTAGATGTAAAATAATGTGAACTTAACGATAAAAATATAAAAAGTATGATTAGTTCAATACAAATGACTTTAATCGATATTTATCGAAATTATCACCATTTTTTACCAAATTTTTTTTCTATTTTTTGTATTCACCCAAATGTATTGTAAACACGTTTTTTAGATGTAAAATAATGTGAACTTAACGTTAAAAATATAAAAAGTATGATTAGTTTAATAGAAATGACTTAAGACGATATTTAGCGGATTCATCACCCGTATTTCAAAATTTTTTTACGACCTTTTATATTCACCCAAATGTATTGTAAAGACGTGTTTTAGATGTAAAATAATGTGAACTTAACGTTAAAAATATAAAAAGTATGATTAGTTCAATACAAATGACTTTTAACGATATTTAGCGGAATTATCACCATTTTTTACCCAATTTTTTCCCAAATTTTTTTTCTATTTTTTTATTCACCCAAATGTATTGTAAATACGTGTTTTAGATGTAAAATAATGTGAACTTAACGTTAAAAATATAAAAAGTATGATTAGTTTAATAGAAATGACTTAAGACGATATTTAGCGGATTCATCACCTGTATTTCAAAATTTTTTTACGACCTTTTATATTCACCCAAATGTATTGTAAAGACGTGTTTTAGATGTAAAATAATGTGAACTTAACGTTAAAAATATAAAAAGTATGATTAGTTTAATAAAAATGACTTAGGACGATATTTAGCGGATTCATCACCTGTATTTCAAAATTTTTTTACGACCTTTTATATTCATCCAAATGTATTGTAAAGACGTGTTTTAGATGTAAAATTATGTGAACTTAACGATAAAAATGTAAAAAGTATGATTAGTTTAATAGAAATCACTTAGGACGATATTTAGCGGATTCATCACCTGTATTTCAAAATTTTTTTAGGACCTTTTATATTCACCCAAATGTATTGTAAAGACGTGTTTTAGATGTAAAATAATGTGAACTTAACGTTAAAAATATAAAAAGTATGATTAGTTTAGTAGAAATGACTTAGGACGATATTTATCGGATTCATCACCTGTATTTCATAATTTTTTTACGACCTTTTATATTCACCCAAATGTATTATAAAGATGTGTTTTAGATGTAAAATTATGTGAACGTAACGATAAAAATATAAAAAGTATGATTAGTTCAATACAAATGACTTTAAACGATATTTAGCGGAATTATCACCATTTTTTACCCAATTTTTTCCCAAATTTTTTTTCTATTTTTTTATTCACCCAAATGTATTGTAAATACGTTTTTTAGATGTAAAATAATGTGAACTTAACGTTAAAAATATAAAAAGTATGATTAGTTTAATAGAAATGACTTAAGACGATATTTAGCGGATTCATCACCTGTATTTCAAAATTTTTTTACGACCTTTTATATTCACCCAAATGTATTGTAAAGACGTGTTTTAGATGTAAAATAATGTGAACTTAACGTTAAAAATATAAAAAGTATGATTAGTTTAATAAAAATGACTTAGGACGATATTTAGCGGATTCATCACCTGTATTTCAAAATTTTTTTACGACCTTTTATATTCATCCAAATGTATTGTAAAGACGTGTTTTAGATGTAAAATTATGTGAACTTAACGATAAAAATGTAAAAAGTATGATTAGTTTAATAGAAATGACTTAGGACGATATTTAGCGGATTCATCACCTGTATTTCAAAATTTTTTTAGGACCTTTTATATTCACCCAAATGTATTGTAAAGACGTGTTTTAGATGTAAAATAATGTGAACTTAACGTTAAAAATATAAAAAGTATGATTAGTTTAGTAGAAATGACTTAGGACGATATTTATCGGATTCATCACCTGTATTTCATAATTTTTTTACGACCTTTTATATTCACCCAAATGTATTATAAAGATGTGTTTTAGATGTAAAATTATGTGAACGTAACGATAAAAATATAAAATGTATGATTAGTTCAATACAAATGACTTTAAACGATATTTAGCGGAATTATCACCACTTTTTACCCAATTTTTTCCCAAATTTTTTTTCTATTTTTTTATTCACCCAAATGTATTGTAAATACGTGTTTTAGATGTAAAATAATGTGAACTTAACGTTAAAAATATAAAAAGTATGATTAGTTTAATAGAAATGACTTAAGACGATATTTAGCGGATTCATCACCTGTATTTCAAAATTTTTTTACGACCTTTTATATTCACCCAAATGTATTGTAAAGACGTGTTTTAGATGTAAAATAATGTGAACTTAACGTTAAAAATATAAAAAGTATGATTAGTTTAATAGAAATGACTTAGGACGATATTTAGCGGATTCATCACCTGTATTTCAAAATTTTTTTAGGACCTTTTATATTCACCCAAATGTATTGTAAAGACGTGTTTTAGATGTAAAATAATGTGAACTTAACGTTAAAAATATAAAAAGTATGATTAGTTTAGTAGAAATGACTTAGGACGATATTTATCGGATTCATCACCTGTATTTCATAATTTTTTTACGACCTTTTATATTCACCCAAATGTATTATAAAGATGTGTTTTAGATGTAAAATTATGTGAACGTAACGATAAAAATATAAAATGTATGATTAGTTCAATACAAATGACTTTAAACGATATTTAGCGGAATTATCACCATTTTTTACCCAATTTTTTCCCAAATTTTTTTTCTATTTTTTTATTCACCCAAATGTATTGTAAATACGTGTTTTAGATGTAAAATAATGTGAACTTAACGTTAAAAATATAAAAAGTATGATTAGTTTAATAGAAATGACTTAAGACGATATTTAGCGGATTCATCACCTGTATTTCAAAATTTTTTTACGACCTTTTATATTCACCCAAATGTATTGTAAAGACGTGTTTTAGATGTAAAATAATGTGAACTTAACGTTAAAAATATAAAAAGTATGATTAGTTTAGTAGAAATGACTTAGGACGATATTTATCGGATTCATCACCTGTATTTCATAATTTTTTTACGACCTTTTATATTCACCCAAATGTATTATAAAGATGTGTTTTAGATGTAAAATTATGTGAACGTAACGATAAAAATATAAAAAGTATGATTAGTTCAATACAAATGACTTTAAACGATATTTAGCGGAATTATCACCATTTTTTACCCAATTTTTTCCCAAATTTTTTTTCTATTTTTTTATTCACCCAAATGTATTGTCAATACGTGTTTTAGATGTAAAATAATGTGAACTTAACGTTAAAAATATAAAAAGTATGATTAGTTTAATAGAAATGACTTAGGACGATATTTAGCGGATTCATCACCTGTATTTCAAAATTTTTTTACGACCTTTTATATTCACCCAAATGTATTGTAAAGACGTGTCTTAGATGTAAAATAATGTGAACTTAACGATAAAAATATAAAAAGTATGATTAGTTCAATACAAATGACTTTAATCGATATTTATCGAAATTATCACCATTTTTTACCAAATTTTTTTTCTATTTTTTGTATTCACCCAAATGTATTGTAAACACGTTTTTTAGATGTAAAATAATGTGAACTTAACGTTAAAAATATAAAAAGTATGATTAGTTTAATAGAAATGACTTAAGACGATATTTAGCGGATTCATCACCCGTATTTCAAAATTTTTTTACGACCTTTTATATTCACCCAAATGTATTGTAAAGACGTGTTTTAGATGTAAAATAATGTGAACTTAACGTTAAAAATATAAAAAGTATGATTAGTTCAATACAAATGACTTTTAACGATATTTAGCGGAATTATCACCATTTTTTACCCAATTTTTTCCCAAATTTTTTTTCTATTTTTTTATTCACCCAAATGTATTGTAAATACGTGTTTTAGATGTAAAATAATGTGAACTTAACGTTAAAAATATAAAAAGTATGATTAGTTTAATAGAAATGACTTAAGACGATATTTAGCGGATTCATCACCTGTATTTCAAAATTTTTTTACGACCTTTTATATTCACCCAAATGTATTGTAAAGACGTGTTTTAGATGTAAAATAATGTGAACTTAACGTTAAAAATATAAAAAGTATGATTAGTTTAATAAAAATGACTTAGGACGATATTTAGCGGATTCATCACCTGTATTTCAAAATTTTTTTACGACCTTTTATATTCATCCAAATGTATTGTAAAGACGTGTTTTAGATGTAAAATTATGTGAACTTAACGATAAAAATGTAAAAAGTATGATTAGTTTAATAGAAATCACTTAGGACGATATTTAGCGGATTCATCACCTGTATTTCAAAATTTTTTTAGGACCTTTTATATTCACCCAAATGTATTGTAAAGACGTGTTTTAGATGTAAAATAATGTGAACTTAACGTTAAAAATATAAAAAGTATGATTAGTTTAGTAGAAATGACTTAGGACGATATTTATCGGATTCATCACCTGTATTTCATAATTTTTTTACGACCTTTTATATTCACCCAAATGTATTATAAAGATGTGTTTTAGATGTAAAATTATGTGAACGTAACGATAAAAATATAAAAAGTATGATTAGTTCAATACAAATGACTTTAAACGATATTTAGCGGAATTATCACCATTTTTTACCCAATTTTTTCCCAAATTTTTTTTCTATTTTTTTATTCACCCAAATGTATTGTAAATACGTTTTTTAGATGTAAAATAATGTGAACTTAACGTTAAAAATATAAAAAGTATGATTAGTTTAATAGAAATGACTTAAGACGATATTTAGCGGATTCATCACCTGTATTTCAAAATTTTTTTACGACCTTTTATATTCACCCAAATGTATTGTAAAGACGTGTTTTAGATGTAAAATAATGTGAACTTAACGTTAAAAATATAAAAAGTATGATTAGTTTAATAAAAATGACTTAGGACGATATTTAGCGGATTCATCACCTGTATTTCAAAATTTTTTTACGACCTTTTATATTCATCCAAATGTATTGTAAAGACGTGTTTTAGATGTAAAATTATGTGAACTTAACGATAAAAATGTAAAAAGTATGATTAGTTTAATAGAAATGACTTAGGACGATATTTAGCGGATTCATCACCTGTATTTCAAAATTTTTTTAGGACCTTTTATATTCACCCAAATGTATTGTAAAGACGTGTTTTAGATGTAAAATAATGTGAACTTAACGTTAAAAATATAAAAAGTATGATTAGTTTAGTAGAAATGACTTAGGACGATATTTATCGGATTCATCACCTGTATTTCATAATTTTTTTACGACCTTTTATATTCACCCAAATGTATTATAAAGATGTGTTTTAGATGTAAAATTATGTGAACGTAACGATAAAAATATAAAATGTATGATTAGTTCAATACAAATGACTTTAAACGATATTTAGCGGAATTATCACCACTTTTTACCCAATTTTTTCCCAAATTTTTTTTCTATTTTTTTATTCACCCAAATGTATTGTAAATACGTGTTTTAGATGTAAAATAATGTGAACTTAACGTTAAAAATATAAAAAGTATGATTAGTTTAATAGAAATGACTTAAGACGATATTTAGCGGATTCATCACCTGTATTTCAAAATTTTTTTACGACCTTTTATATTCACCCAAATGTATTGTAAAGACGTGTTTTAGATGTAAAATAATGTGAACTTAACGTTAAAAATATAAAAAGTATGATTAGTTTAGTAGAAATGACTTAGGACGATATTTATCGGATTCATCACCTGTATTTCATAATTTTTTTACGACCTTTTATATTCACCCAAATGTATTATAAAGATGTGTTTTAGATGTAAAATTATGTGAACGTAACGATAAAAATATAAAAAGTATGATTAGTTCAATACAAATGACTTTAAACGATATTTAGCGGAATTATCACCATTTTTTACCCAATTTTTTCCCAAATTTTTTTTCTATTTTTTTATTCACCCAAATGTATTGTCAATACGTGTTTTAGATGTAAAATAATGTGAACTTAACGTTAAAAATATAAAAAGTATGATTAGTTTAATAGAAATGACTTAGGACGATATTTAGCGGATTCATCACCTGTATTTCAAAATTTTTTTACGACCTTTTATATTCACCCAAATGTATTGTAAAGACGTGTCTTAGATGTAAAATAATGTGAACTTAACGATAAAAATATAAAAAGTATGATTAGTTCAATACAAATGACTTTAATCGATATTTATCGAAATTATCACCATTTTTTACCAAATTTTTTTTCTATTTTTTGTATTCACCCAAATGTATTGTAAACACGTTTTTTAGATGTAAAATAATGTGAACTTAACGTTAAGAATATAAAAAGTATGATTAGTTTAATAGAAATGACTTAAGACGATATTTAGCGGATTCATCACCCGTATTTCAAAATTTTTTTACGACCTTTTATATTCACCCAAATGTATTGTAAAGACGTGTTTTAGATGTAAAATAATGTGAACTTAACGTTAAAAATATAAAAAGTATGATTAGTTCAATACAAATGACTTTTAACGATATTTAGCGGAATTATCACCATTTTTTACCCAATTTTTTCCCAAATTTTTTTTCTATTTTTTTATTCACCCAAATGTATTGTAAATACGTGTTTTAGATGTAAAATAATGTGAACTTAACGTTAAAAATATAAAAAGTATGATTAGTTTAATAGAAATGACTTAAGACGATATTTAGCGGATTCATCACCTGTATTTCAAAATTTATTTACGACCTTTTATATTCACCCAAATGTATTGTAAAGACGTGTTTTAGATGTAAAATAATGTGAACTTAACGTTAAAAATATAAAAAGTATGATTAGTTTAATAAAAATGACTTAGGACGATATTTAGCGGATTCATCACCTGTATTTCAAAATTTTTTTACGACCTTTTATATTCATCCAAATGTATTGTAAAGACGTGTTTTAGATGTAAAATTATGTGAACTTAACGATAAAAATGTAAAAAGTATGATTAGTTTAATAGAAATCACTTAGGACGATATTTAGCGGATTCATCACCTGTATTTCAAAATTTTTTTAGGACCTTTTATATTCACCCAAATGTATTGTAAAGACGTGTTTTAGATGTAAAATAATGTGAACTTAACGTTAAAAATATAAAAAGTATGATTAGTTTAGTAGAAATGACTTAGGACGATATTTATCGGATTCATCACCTGTATTTCATAATTTTTTTACGACCTTTTATATTCACCCAAATGTATTATAAAGATGTGTTTTAGATGTAAAATTATGTGAACGTAACGATAAAAATATAAAAAGTATGATTAGTTCAATACAAATGACTTTAAACGATATTTAGCGGAATTATCACCATTTTTTACCCAATTTTTTCCCAAATTTTTTTTCTATTTTTTTATTCACCCAAATGTATTGTAAATACGTTTTTTAGATGTAAAATAATGTGAACTTAACGTTAAAAATATAAAAAGTATGATTAGTTTAATAGAAATGACTTAAGACGATATTTAGCGGATTCATCACCTGTATTTCAAAATTTTTTTACGACCTTTTATATTCACCCAAATGTATTGTAAAGACGTGTTTTAGATGTAAAATAATGTGAACTTAACGTTAAAAATATAAAAAGTATGATTAGTTTAATAAAAATGACTTAGGACGATATTTAGCGGATTCATCACCTGTATTTCAAAATTTTTTTACGACCTTTTATATTCATCCAAATGTATTGTAAAGACGTGTTTTAGATGTAAAATTATGTGAACTTAACGATAAAAATGTAAAAAGTATGATTAGTTTAATAGAAATGACTTAGGACGATATTTAGCGGATTCATCACCTGTATTTCAAAATTTTTTTAGGACCTTTTATATTCACCCAAATGTATTGTAAAGACGTGTTTTAGATGTAAAATAATGTGAACTTAACGTTAAAAATATAAAAAGTATGATTAGTTTAGTAGAAATGACTTAGGACGATATTTATCGGATTCATCACCTGTATTTCATAATTTTTTTACGACCTTTTATATTCACCCAAATGTATTATAAAGATGTGTTTTAGATGTAAAATTATGTGAACGTAACGATAAAAATATAAAATGTATGATTAGTTCAATACAAATGACTTTAAACGATATTTAGCGGAATTATCACCATTTTTTACCCAATTTTTTCCCAAATTTTTTTTCTATTTTTTTATTCACCCAAATGTATTGTAAATACGTGTTTTAGATGTAAAATAATGTGAACTTAACGTTAAAAATATAAAAAGTATGATTAGTTTAATAGAAATGACTTAAGACGATATTTAGCGGATTCATCACCTGTATTTCAAAATTTTTTTACGACCTTTTATATTCACCCAAATGTATTGTAAAGACGTGTTTTAGATGTAAAATAATGTGAACTTAACGTTAAAAATATAAAAAGTATGATTAGTTTAGTAGAAATGACTTAGGACGATATTTATCGGATTCATCACCTGTATTTCATAATTTTTTTACGACCTTTTATATTCACCCAAATGTATTATAAAGATGTGTTTTAGATGTAAAATTATGTGAACGTAACGATAAAAATATAAAAAGTATGATTAGTTCAATACAAATGACTTTAAACGATATTTAGCGGAATTATCACCATTTTTTACCCAATTTTTTCCCAAATTTTTTTTCTATTTTTTTATTCACCCAAATGTATTGTCAATACGTGTTTTAGATGTAAAATAATGTGAACTTAACGTTAAAAATATAAAAAGTATGATTAGTTTAATAGAAATGACTTAGGACGATATTTAGCGGATTCATCACCTGTATTTCAAAATTTTTTTATGACCTTTTATATTCACCCAAATGTATTGTAAAGACGTGTCTTAGATGTAAAATAATGTGAACTTAACGATAAAAATATAAAAAGTATGATTAGTTCAATACAAATGACTTTAATCGATATTTATCGAAATTAACACCATTTTTTACCAAATTTTTTCCCAAATTTTTTTTCTATTTTTTGTATTCACCCAAATGTATTGTAAACACGTTTTTTAGATGTAAAATAATGTGAACTTAACGTTAAAAATATAAAAAGTATGATTAGTTTAATAGAAATGACTTAAGACGATATTTAGCGGATTCATCACCCGTATTTCAAAATTTTTTTACGACCTTTTATATTCACCCAAATGTATTGTAAAGACGTGTTTTAGATGTAAAATAATGTGAACTTAACGTTAAAAATATAAAAAGTATGATTAGTTCAATACAAATGACTTTTAACGATATTTAGCGGAATTATCACCATTTTTTACCCAATTTTTTCCCAAATTTTTTTTCTATTTTTTTATTCACCCAAATGTATTGTAAATACGTGTTTTAGATGTAAAATAATGTGAACTTAACGTTAAAAATATAAAAAGTATGATTAGTTTAATAGAAATGACTTAAGACGATATTTAGCGGATTCATCACCTGTATTTCAAAATTTTTTTACGACCTTTTATATTCACCCAAATGTATTGTAAAGACGTGTTTTAGATGTAAAATAATGTGAACTTAACGTTAAAAATATAAAATGTATGATTAGTTTAATAAAAATGACTTAGGACGATATTTAGCGGATTCATCACCTGTATTTCAAAATTTTTTTACGACCTTTTATATTCATCCAAATGTATTGTAAAGACGTGTTTTAGATGTAAAATTATGTGAACTTAACGATAAAAATGTAAAAAGTATGATTAGTTTAATAGAAATCACTTAGGACGATATTTAGCGGATTCATCACCTGTATTTCAAAATTTTTTTAGGACCTTTTATATTCACCCAAATGTATTGTAAAGACGTGTTTTAGATGTAAAATAATGTGAACTTAACGTTAAAAATATAAAAAGTATGATTAGTTTAGTAGAAATGACTTAGGACGATATTTATCGGATTCATCACCTGTATTTCATAATTTTTTTACGACCTTTTATATTCACCCAAATGTATTATAAAGATGTGTTTTAGATGTAAAATTATGTGAACGTAACGATAAAAATATAAAAAGTATGATTAGTTCAATACAAATGACTTTAAACGATATTTAGCGGAATTATCACCATTTTTTACCCAATTTTTTCCCAAATTTTTTTTCTATTTTTTTATTCACCCAAATGTATTGTCAATACGTGTTTTAGATGTAAAATAATGTGAACTTAACGTTAAAAATATAAAAAGTATGATTAGTTTAATAGAAATGACTTAGGACGATATTTAGCGGATTCATCACCTGTATTTCAAAATTTTTTTACGACCTTTTATATTCACCCAAATGTATTGTAAAGACGTGTCTTAGATGTAAAATAATGTGAACTTAACGATAAAAATATAAAAAGTATGATTAGTTCAATACAAATGACTTTAATCGATATTTATCTAAATTAACACCATTTTTTACCAAATTTTTTCCCAAATTTTTTTTCTATTTTTTGTATTCACCCAAATGTATTGTAAACACGTTTTTTAGATGTAAAATAATGTGAACTTAACGTTAAAAATATAAAAAGTATGATTAGTTTAATAGAAATGACTTAAGACGATATTTAGCGGATTCATCACCCGTATTTCAAAATTTTTTTACGACCTTTTATATTCACCCAAATGTATTGTAAAGACGTGTTTTAGATGTAAAATAATGTGAACTTAACGTTAAAAATATAAAAAGTATGATTAGTTCAATACAAATGACTTTTAACGATATTTAGCGGAATTATCACCATTTTTTACCCAATTTTTTCCCAAATTTTTTTTCTATTTTTTTATTCACCCAAATGTATTGTAAATACGTGTTTTAGATGTAAAATAATGTGAACTTAACGTTAAAAATATAAAAAGTATGATTAGTTTAATAGAAATGACTTAAGACGATATTTAGCGGATTCATCACCTGTATTTCAAAATTTTTTTACGACCTTTTATATTCACCCAAATGTATTGTAAAGACGTGTTTTAGATGTAAAATAATGTGAACTTAACGTTAAAAATATAAAATGTATGATTAGTTTAATAAAAATGACTTAGGACGATATTTAGCGGATTCATCACCTGTATTTCAAAATTTTTTTACGACCTTTTATATTCATCCAAATGTATTGTAAAGACGTGTTTTAGATGTAAAATTATGTGAACTTAACGATAAAAATGTAAAAAGTATGATTAGTTTAATAGAAATCACTTAGGACGATATTTAGCGGATTCATCACCTGTATTTCAAAATTTTTTTAGGACCTTTTATATTCACCCAAATGTATTGTAAAGACGTGTTTTAGATGTAAAATAATGTGAACTTAACGTTAAAAATATAAAAAGTATGATTAGTTTAGTAGAAATGACTTAGGACGATATTTATCGGATTCATCACCTGTATTTCATAATTTTTTTACGACCTTTTATATTCACCCAAATGTATTATAAAGATGTGTTTTAGATGTAAAATTATGTGAACGTAACGATAAAAATATAAAAAGTATGATTAGTTCAATACAAATGACTTTAAACGATATTTAGCGGAATTATCACCATTTTTTACCCAATTTTTTCCCAAATTTTTTTTCTATTTTTTTATTCACCCAAATGTATTGTAAATACGTGTTTTAGATGTAAAATAATGTGAACTTAACGTTAAAAATATAAAAAGTATGATTAGTTTAATAGAAATGACTTAAGACGATATTTAGCGGATTCATCACCTGTATTTCAAAATTTTTTTACGACCTTTTATATTCACCCAAATGTATTGTAAAGACGTGTTTTAGATGTAAAATAATGTGAACTTAACGTTAAAAATATAAAAAGTATGATTAGTTTAGTAGAAATGACTTAGGACGATATTTATCGGATTCATCACCTGTATTTCATAATTTTTTTACGACCTTTTATATTCACCCAAATGTATTATAAAGATGTGTTTTAGATGTAAAATTATGTGAACGTAACGATAAAAATATAAAAAGTATGATTAGTTCAATACAAATGACTTTAAACGATATTTAGCGGAATTATCACCATTTTTTACCCAATTTTTTCCCAAATTTTTTTTCTATTTTTTTATTCACCCAAATGTATTGTCAATACGTGTTTTAGATGTAAAATAATGTGAACTTAACGTTAAAAATATAAAAAGTATGATTAGTTTAATAGAAATGACTTAGGACGATATTTAGCGGATTCATCACCTGTATTTCAAAATTTTTTTACGACCTTTTATATTCACCCAAATGTATTGTAAAGACGTGTCTTAGATGTAAAATAATGTGAACTTAACGATAAAAATATAAAAAGTATGATTAGTTCAATACAAATGACTTTAATCGATATTTATCGAAATTATCACCATTTTTTACCAAATTTTTTCCCAAATTTTTTTTCTATTTTTTGTATTCACCCAAATGTATTGTAAACACGTTTTTTAGATGTAAAATAATGTGAACTTAACGTTAAAAATATAAAAAGTATGATTAGTTTAATAGAAATGACTTAAGACGATATTTAGCGGATTCATCACCCATATTTCAAAATTTTTTTACGACCTTTTATATTCACCCAAATGTATTGTAAAGACGTGTTTTAGATGTAAAATAATGTGAACTTAACGTTAAAAATATAAAAAGTATGATTAGTTCAATACAAATGACTTTTAACGATATTTAGCGGAATTATCACCATTTTTTACCCAATTTTTTCCCAAATTTTTTTTCTATTTTTTTATTCACCCAAATGTATTGTAAATACGTGTTTTAGATGTAAAATAATGTGAACTTAACGTTAAAAATATAAAAAGTATGATTAGTTTAATAGAAATGACTTAAGACGATATTTAGCGGATTCATCACCTGTATTTCAAAATTTTTTTACGACCTTTTATATTCACCCAAATGTATTGTAAAGACGTGTTTTAGATGTAAAATAATGTGAACATAACGTTAAAAATATAAAAAGTATGATTAGTTTAATAAAAATGACTTAGGACGATATTTAGCGGATTCATCACCTGTATTTCAAAATTTTTTTACGACCTTTTATATTCATCCAAATGTATTGTAAAGACGTGTTTTAGATGTAAAATTATGTGAACTTAACGATAAAAATGTAAAAAGTATGATTAGTTTAATAGAAATGACTTAGGACGATATTTAGCGGATTCATCACCTGTATTTCAAAATTTTTTTAGGACCTTTTATATTCACCCAAATGTATTGTAAAGACGTGTTTTAGATGTAAAATAATGTGAACTTAACGTTAAAAATATAAAAAGTATGATTAGTTTAGTAGAAATGACTTAGGACGATATTTATCGGATTCATCACCTGTATTTCATAATTTTTTTACGACCTTTTATATTCACCCAAATGTATTATAAAGATGTGTTTTAGATGTAAAATTATGTGAACGTAACGATAAAAATATAAAAAGTATGATTAGTTCAATACAAATGACTTTAAACGATATTTAGCGGAATTATCACCATTTTTTACCCAATTTTTTCCCAAATTTTTTTTCTATTTTTTTATTCACCCAAATGTATTGTAAATACGTGTTTTAGATGTAAAATAATGTGAACTTAACGTTAAAAATATAAAAAGTATGATTAGTTTAATAGAAATGACTTAAGACGATATTTAGCGGATTCATCACCTGTATTTCAAAATTTTTTTACGACCTTTTATATTCACCCAAATGTATTGTAAAGACGTGTTTTAGATGTAAAATAATGTGAACTTAACGTTAAAAATTTAAAAAGTATGATTAGTTTAATAAAAATGACTTAGGACGATATTTAGCGGATTCATCACCTGTATTTCAAAATTTTTTTACGACCTTTTATATTCATCCAAATGTATTGTAAAGACGTGTTTTAGATGTAAAATTATGTGAACTTAACGATAAAAATGTAAAAAGTATGATTAGTTTAATAGAAATGACTTAGGACGATATTTAGCGGATTCATCACCTGTATTTCAAAATTTTTTTAGGACCTTTTATATTCACCCAAATGTATTGTAAAGACGTGTTTTAGATGTAAAATAATGTGAACTTAACGTTAAAAATATAAAAAGTATGATTAGTTTAGTATAAATGACTTAGGACGATATTTATCGGATTCATCACCTGTATTTCATAATTTTTTTACGACCTTTTATATTCACCCAAATGTATTATAAAGATGTGTTTTAGATGTAAAATTATGTGAACGTAACGATAAAAATATAAAAAGTATGATTAGTTCAATACAAATGACTTTAAACGATATTTAGCGGAATTATCACCATTTTTTAACCAATTTTTTCCCAAATTTTTTTTCTATTTTTTTATTCACCCAAATGTATTGTAAATACGTGTTTTAGATGTAAAATAATGTGAACTTAACGTTAAAAATATAAAAAGTATGATTAGTTTAATAGAAATGACTTAATACGATATTTAGCGGATTCATCACCTGTATTTCAAAATTTTTTTACGACCTTTTATATTCACCCAAATGTATTGTAAAGACGTGTTTTAGATGTAAAATAATGTGAACTTAACGTTAAAAATATAAAAAGTATGATTAGTTTAATAGAAATGACTTTAAACGATATTTAGCGGAATTATCACCATTTTTTACCAAATTTTTTTTCTATTTTTTTGTGTTCAACCAAATGTATTGTAAACACGTGTTTTAGATGTAAAATAATGTGAACTTAACGTTAAAAATATAAAAAGTATGATTAGTTTAATAGAAATGACTTAAGACGATATTTAGCGGATTCATCACCTGTATTTCAAAATTTTTTACGACCTTTTATATTCACCCAAATGTATTGTAAAGACGTGTTTTATATGTAAAATAATGCGAACTTAACGATAAAAATATAAAAAGTATGATTAGTTCAATACAAATGACTTTAAACGATATTTAGCGGAATTATCACCATTTTTTACCAAATTTTTTCCCAAATTTTTTTTCTATTTTTTGTATTTTTCCAAATGTAATGTAAATACAGTTTTAGATGTAAAATAATGTGAACTTAACGATAAAAATATAAAAAGTATGATTAGTTCAATACAAATGACTTTAATCGATATTTAGCGAAATTATCACCATTTTTTACCAAATTTTTTCCCAAATTTTTTTTCTATTTTTTGTATTCACCCAAATGTATTGTAAATACGTGTTTTAGATATAAAATAATGTGAACTTAACGTTAAAAATATAAAAAGTATGATTAGTTTAATAGAAATGACTTAGGACGATATTTAGCGGATTCATCACCTGTATTTCAAAATTTTTTTACGACAATTTTATATTCACCCAAATGTATTGTAAAGACGTGTTTTAGATGTAAAATTATGTGAACTTAACGATAAAAATATAAAAAGTATGATTAGTTTAATAGAAATGACTTAGGACGATATTTAGCGGATTCATCACCTGTATTTCAAAATTTTTTTACGACCTTTTATATTCACCCAAATGTATTGTAAAGACGTGTTTTAGATCTAAAATAATGTGAACTTAACGTTAAAAATATAAAAAGTATGATTAGTTTAATAGAAATGACTTAGGACGATATTTAGCGGATTCATCACCTGTATTTCAAAATTTTTTTACGACCTTTTATATTCACCCAAATGTATTGTAAAGACGTGTCTTAGATGTAAAATAATGTGAACTTAACGATAAAAATATAAAAAGTATGATTAGTTCAATACAAATGACTTTAATCGATATTTATCGAAATTATCACCATTTTTTACCAAATTTTTTCCCAAATTTTTTTTCTATTTTTTGTATTCACCCAAATGTATTGTAAAGACGTGTTTTAGATGTAAAATTATGTGAACTTAACGATAAAAATATAAAAAGTATGATTAGTTTAATAGAAATGACTTAGGACGATATTTAGCGGATTCATCACCTGTATTTCAAAATTTTTTTACGACCTTTTATATTCACCCAAATGAATTGTAAAGACGTGTTTTAGATCTAAAATAATGTGAACTTAACGTTAAAAATATAAAAAGTATGATTAGTTTAATAGAAATGACTTAGGACGATATTTAGCGGATTCATCACCTGTATTTCAAAATTTTTTTACGACCTTTTATATTCACCCAAATGTATTGTAAAGACGTGTCTTAGATGTAAAATAATGTGAACTTAACGATAAAAATATAAAAAGTATGATTAGTTCAATACAATTGACTTTAATCGATATTTATCGAAATTATCACCATTTTTTACCAAATTTTTTCCCAAATTTTTTTTCTATTTTTTGTATTCACCCAAATGTATTGTAAACACGTTTTTTAGATGTAAAATAATGTGAACTTAACGTTAAAAATATAAAAAGTATGATTAGTTTAATAGAAATGACTTAAGACGATATTTAGCGGATTCATCACCCGTATTTCAAAATTTTTTTACGACCTTTTATATTCACCCAAATGTATTGTAAAGACGTGTTTTAGATGTAAAATAATGTGAACTTAACGTTAAAAATATAAAAAGTATGATTAGTTTAATAGAAATGACTTAGGACGATATTTAGCGGATTCATCACCTGTATTTCAAAATTTTTTTACGACCTTTTATATTCACCCAAATGTATTGTAAACACGTGTTTTAGATGTAAAATTATGTGAACTTAACGATAAAAATATAAAAAGTATGATTAGTTCAATACAAATGACTGTAAACGATATTAGCGGAATTATCACCATTTTTTACCCAATTTTTTCCCAAATTTTTTTTCTATTTTTTGTATTCACCCAAATGTATTGTAAAGACGTGTTTTAGATGTAAAATAATGTGAACTTAACGATAAAAATATAAAAAGTATGATTAGTTCAATACAAATGACTTTAATCGATATTTAGCGAAATTATCACAATTTTTTACCAAATTTTTTCCCAAATTTTTTTTCTATTTTTTGTATTCACCCAAATGTATTGTAGACACGTGTTTTAGATGTAAAATAATGTGAACTTAACGATAAAAATATAAAAAGTATGATTAGTTCAATACAAATGACTTTAAACGATATTTAGCGGAATTATCACCATTTTTTACCCAATTTTTTCCCTAATTTTTTTCTATTTTTTTTATTCACCCAAATGTATTGTAAATACGTGTTTTAGATGTAAAATAATGTGAACTTAACGTTAAAAATATAAAAAGTATGATTAGTTTAATAGAAATGACTTAGGACGATATTTAGCGGATTCATCACCTGTATTTCAAAATTTTTTTACGACCTTTTATATTCACCCAAATGTATTATAAAGACGTGTTTTAGATGTAAAATTATGTGAACGTAACGATAAAAATATAAAAAGTATGATTAGTTCAATACAAATGACTTTAAACGATATTTAGCGGAATTATCACCATTTTTTACCCAGTTTTTTCCCAAATTTTTTTTCTATTTTTTTATTCACCCAAATGTATTGTAAATACGAGTTTTAGATGTAAAATAATGTGAACTTAACGTTAAAAATATAAAAAGTATGATTAGTTTAATAGAAATGACTTAAGACGATATTTAGCGGATTCATCACCCGTATTTCAAAATTTTTTTACGACCTTTTATATTCACCCAAATGTATTGTAAACACGTGTTTTAGATGTAAAATAATGTAAACTTAACGTTAAAATATAAAAAGTATGATTAGTTTAATAGAAATGAC
This sequence comes from Diuraphis noxia, assembly GCF_037042655.1. Classification (NCBI taxonomy): domain Eukaryota; kingdom Metazoa; phylum Arthropoda; class Insecta; order Hemiptera; family Aphididae; genus Diuraphis; species Diuraphis noxia. The sequence continues at coordinate 253,160 of NW_028301722.1, read as the reverse complement.
TTAAGACGATATTTAGCGGATTCATCACCTGTATTTCAAAATTTTTTTACGACCTTTTATATTCACCCAAATGTATTGTAAACACGTGTTTTAGATGTAAAATTATGTGAACTTAACGATAAAAATATAAAAAGTATGATTAGTTCAATACAAATGACTGTAAACGATATTTAGCGGAATTATCACCATTTTTTACCAAATTTTTTCCCAAATTTTTTTTCTATTCACCCAAATGTAATGTAAATACGTGTTTTAGATGTAAAATAATGTGAACTTAACGTTAAAAATATAAAAAGTATGATTAGTTTAATAGAAATGACTTAGGACGATATTTAGCGGATTCATCACCTGTATTTCAAAATTTTTTTACGACCTTTTATATTCACCCGAATGTATTGTAAGGCGTGTTTTAGATGTAAAATAATGTGAACTTAACAATAAAAATATAAAAAGTATGATTAGTTCAATACAAATGACTTTAATCGATATTTAGCGAAATTATCACCATTTTTTACCAAATTTTTTCCCAAATTTTTTTTCTATTTTTTGTATTCACCCAAATGTATTGTAAACACGTGTTTTAGATGTAAAATAATGTGAACTTAACGTTAAAAATATAAAAAGTATGATTAGTTTAATAGAAATGACTTAAGACGATATTTAGCGGATTCATCACCCGTATTTCAAAATTTTTTTACGACCTTTTATATTCACCCAAATGTATTGTAAACACGTGTTTTAGATGTAAAATAATGTAAACTTAACGTTAAAATATAAAAAGTATGATTAGTTTAATAGAAATGACTTAAGACGATATTTAGCGGATTCATCACCTGTATTTCAAAATTTTTTTACGGCCTTTTATATTCACCCAAATGTATTGTAAACACGTGTTTTAGATGTAAAATTATGTGAACTTAACGATAAAAATATAAAAAGTATGATTAGTTCAATACAAATGACTGTAAACGATATTAGCGGAATTATCACCATTTTTTACCAAATTTTTTTTCTATTTTTTGTATTCACCCAAATGTATTGTAAACACGTGTTTTAGATGTAAAATAATGTGAACTTAACTATAAAAATATAAAAAGTATGATTAGTTCAATACAAATGACTTTAATCGATATTTAGCGAAATTATCACCATTTTTTACCAAATTTTTTCCCAAATTTTTTTTCTATTTTTTTATTCACCCAAATGTATTGTAAATACGAGTTTTAGATGTAAAATAATGTGAACTTAACGTTAAAAATATAAAAAGTATGATTAGTTTAATAGAAATGACTTAAGACGATATTTAGCGGATTCATCACCTGTATTTCAAAATTTTTTTAGGACCTTTTATATTCACCCAAATGTATTGTAAAGACGTGTTTTAGATGTAAAATAATGTGAACTTAACGTTAAAAATATAAAAAGTATGATTAGTTTAGTAGAAATGACTTAGGACGATATTTAGCGGATTCATCACCTGTATTTCATAATTTTTTTACGACCTTTTATATTCACCCAAATGTATTGTAAACACGTGTTTTAGATGTAAAATTATGTGAACTTAACGATAAAAATATAAAAAGTATGATTAGTTCAATACAAATGACTGTAAACGATATTTAGCGGAATTATCACCATTTTTTACCAAATTTTTTCCCAAATTTTTTTTCTATTTTTTCTATTCACCCAAATGTAATGTAAATACGTGTTTTAGATGTAAAATTATGTGAACTTAACGATAAAAATATAAAAAGTATGATTAGTTCAATACAAATGACTGTAAACGATATTAGCGGAATTATCACCATTTTTTACCAAATTTTTTACCAAATTTTTTTTCTATTTTTTGTATTCACCCAAATGTATTGTAAACACGTGTTTTAGATGTAAAATAATGTGAACTTAACTATAAAAATATAAAAAGTATGATTAGTTCAATACAAATGACTTTAATCGATATTTAGCGAAATTATCACCATTTTTTACCAAATTTTTTACCAAATTTTTTTTCTATTTTTTGTATTCACCCAAATGTATTGTAAAGACGTGTTTTAGATGTAAAATAATGTGAACTTAACGATAAAAATATAAAAAGTATGATTAGTTCAATACAAATGACTTTAATCGATATTTAGCGAAATTATCACCATTTTTTACCAAATTTTTTACCAAATTTTTTTTCTATTTTTTGTATTCACCCAAATGTATTGTAAAGACGTGTTTTAGATGTAAAATAATGTGAACTTAACGTTAAAAATATAAAAAGTATGATTAGTTTAATAGAAATGACTTAGGACGATATTTAGCGGATTCATCACCTGTATTTCAAAATTTTTTTACGACCTTTTATATTCACCCAAATGTATTGTAAAGACGTGTTTTAGATGTAAAATAATGTGAACTTAACGATAAAAATATAAAAAGTATGATTAGTTCAATACAAATGACTTTAATCGATATTTAGCGAAATTATCACAATTTTTTACCAAATTTTTTCCCAAATTTTTTTTCTATTTTTTGTATTCACCCAAATGTATTGTAGACACGTGTTTTAGATGTAAAATAATGTGAACTTAACGATAAAAATATAAAAAGTATGATTAGTTTAATAGAAATGACTTAGGACGATATTTAGCGGATTCATCACCTGTATTTCAAAATTTTTTTACGACCTTTTATATTCACCCAAATGTATTATAAAGACGTGTTTTAGATGTAAAATTATGTGAACGTAACGATAAAAATATAAAAAGTATGATTAGTTCAATAGAAATGACTTAGGACGATATTTAGCGGATTCATCACCTGTATTTCAAAATTTTTTTACGACCTTTTATATTCACCCAAATGTATTGTAAAGACGTGTTTTAGATGTAAAATAATGTGAACTTAACGTTAAAAATATAAAAAGTATGATTAGTTTAATAGAAATGACTTAGGACGATATTTAGCGGATTCATCACCTGTATTTCAAAATTTTTTTACGACCTTTAATATTCACCCAAATGTATTGTAAAGACGTGTCTTAGATGTAAAATAATGTGAACATAACGATAAAAATATAAAAAGTATGATTAGTTCAATACAAATGACTTTAATCGATATTTAGCGAAATTATCACCATTTTTTACCAAATTTTTTCCCAAATTTTTTTTCTATTTTTTGTATTCACCCAAATGTATTGTAAACACGTGTTTTAGATGTAAAATAATGTGAACTTAACGTTAAAAATATAAAAAGTATGATTAGTTTAATAGAAATGACTTAAGACGATATTTAGTGGATTCATCACCTGTATTTCAAAATTTTTTTACGACCTTTTATATTCACCCAAATGTATTGTAAACACGTGTTTTAGATGTAAAATAATGTGAACTTAACGTTAAAAATATAAAAAGTATGATTAGTTTAATAGAAATGACTTAAGACGATATTTAGTGGATTCATCACCTGTATTTCAAAATTTTTTTACGACCTTTTATATTCACCCAAATGTATTGTAAAGACGTATTTTATAGATGTAAAATAATGTGAACTTAACGTTAAAAATATAAAAAGTATGATTAGTTTAATAGAAATGACTTAGGACGATATTTAGCGGATTCATCACCTGTATTTCAAAATTTTTTTACGACCTTTTATATTCATCCAAATGTATTGTAAAGACGTGTTTTAGATGTAAAATTATGTGAACTTAACGATAAAAATGTAAAAAGTATGATTAGTTTAATAGAAATGACTTAGGACGATATTTAGCGGATTCATCACCTGTATTTCAAAATTTTTTTACGACCTTTTATATTCACCCAAATGTATTGTAAAGACGTGTTTTAGATGTAAAATAATGTGAACTTAACAATAAAAATATAAAAAGTATGATTAGTTCAATACAAATGACTTTAATCGATATTTAGCGAAATTATCACCATTTTTTACCAAATTTTTTCCCAAATTTTTTTTCTATTTTTTGTATTCACCCAAATGTATTGTAAATACGTGTTTTAGATGTAAAATAATGTGAACTTAACGATAAAAATATAAAAAGTATGATTAGTTCAATACAAATGACTTTAAACGATATTTAGCGGAATTATCACCATTTTTTACCCAATTTTTTCCCAAATTTTTTTTCTATTTTTTGTATTCACCCAAATGTATTGTAAATACGTGTTATAGATGTAAAATAATGTGAACTTAACGTTAAAAATATAAAAAGTATGATTAGTTTAATAGAAATGACTTAGGACGATATTTAGCGGATTCATCACCTGTATTTCAAAATTTTTTTACGACCTTTTATATTCACCCAAATGTATTATAAAGACGTGTTTTAGATGTAAAATTATGTGAACGTAACGATAAAAATATAAAAAGTATGATTAGTTCAATAGAAATGACTTAGGACGATATTTAGCGGATTCATCACCTGTATTTCAAAATTTTTTTACGACCTTTTATATTCACCCAAATGTATTGTAAAGACGTGTTTTAGATGTAAAATAATGTGAACTTAACGTTAAAAATATAAAAAGTATGATTAGTTTAATAGAAATGACTTAGGACGATATTTAGCGGATTCATCACCTGTATTTCAAAATTTTTTTACGACCTTTTATATTCACCCAAATGTATTGTAAAGACGTGTCTTAGATGTAAAATAATGTGAACTTAACGATAAAAATATAAAAAGTATGATTAGTTCAATACAAATGACTTTAATCGATATTTAGCGAAATTATCACCATTTTTTACCAAATTTTTTCCCAAATTTTTTTTCTATTTTTTGTATTCACCCAAATGTATTGTAAACACGTGTTTTAGATGTAAAATAATGTGAACTTAACGTTAAAAATATAAAAAGTATGATTAGTTTAATAGAAATGACTTAAGACGATATTTAGCGGATTCATCACCTGTATTTCAAAATTTTTTTACGACCTTTTATATTCACCCAAATGTATTGTAAAGACGTGTTTTATAGATGTAAAATAATGTGAACTTAACGTTAAAAATATAAAAAGTATGATTAGTTTAATAGAAATGACTTAGGACGATATTTAGCGGATTCATCACCTGTATTTCAAAATTTTTTTACGACCTTTTATATTCATCCAAATGTATTGTAAATACGTGTTTTAGATGTAAAATTATGTGAACTTAACGATAAAAATGTAAAAAGTATGATTAGTTTAATAGAAATGACTTAGGACGATATTTAGCGGATTCATCACCTGTATTTCAAAATTTTTTTACGACCTTTTATATTCACCCAAATGTATTGTAAAGACGTGTTTTAGATGTAAAATAATGTGAACTTAACAATAAAAATATAAAAAGTATGATTAGTTCAATACAAATGACTTTAATCGATATTTAGCGAAATTATCACCATTTTTTACCAAATTTTTTCCCAAATTTTTTTTCTATTTTTTGTATTCACCCAAATGTATTGTAAACACGTGTTTTAGATGTAAAATAATGTGAACTTAACGATAAAAATATAAAAAGTATGATTAGTTCAATACAAATGACTTTAATCGATATTTAGCGAAATTATCACCATTTTTTACCAAATTTTTTCCCAAATTTTTTTTCTATTTTTTGTATTCACCCAAATGTATTGTAAACACGTGTTTTAGATGTAAAATAATGTGAACTTAACGTTAAAAATATAAAAAGTATGATTAGTTTAATAGAAATGACTTAGGACGATATTTAGCGGATTCATCACCTGTATTTCAAAATTTTTTTACGACCTTTTATATTCACCCAAATGTATTGTAAAGACGTGTTTTATAGATGTAAAATAATGTGAACTTAACGTTAAAAATATAAAAAGTATGATTAGTTTAATAGAAATGACTTAGGACGATATTTAGCGGATTCATCACCTGTATTTCAAAATTTTTTTACGACCTTTTATATTCATCCAAATGTATTGTAAAGACGTGTTTTAGATGTAAAATTATGTGAACTTAACGATAAAAATGTAAAAAGTATGATTAGTTTAATAGAAATGACTTAGGACGATATTTAGCGGATTCATCACCTGTATTTCAAAATTTTTTTACGACCTTTTATATTCACCCAAATGTATTGTAAACACGTGTTTTAGATGTAAAATAATGTGAACTTAACGTTAAAAATATAAAAAGTATGATTAGTTTAATAGAAATGACTTAGGACGATATTTAGCGGATTCATCACCTGTATTTCAAAATTTTTTTACGACCTTTTATATTCACCCAAATGTATTGTAAAGACGTGTCTTAGATGTAAAATAATGTGAACTTAACGATAAAAATATAAAAAGTATGATTAGTTTAATAGAAATGACTTAGGACGATATTTAGCGGATTCATCACCTGTATTTCAAAATTTTTTTACGACCTTTTATATTCATCCAAATGTATTGTAAAGACGTGTTTTAGATGTAAAATTATGTGAACTTAACGATAAAAATGTAAAAAGTATGATTAGTTTAATAGAAATGACTTAGGACGATATTTAGCGGATTCATCGCCTGTATTTCAAAATTTTTTTACGACCTTTTATATTCACCCAAATGTATTGTAAAGAGGTGTTTTAGATGTAAAATAATGTGAACTTAACAATAAAAATATAAAAAGTATGATTAGTTTAATAGAAATGACTTAAGACGATATTTAGCGGATTCATCACCTGTATTTCAAAATTTTTTTACGACCTTTTATATTCACCCAAATGTATTGTAAACACGTGTTTTAGATGTAAAATTATGTGAACTTAACGATAAAAATATAAAAAGTATGATTAGTTCAATACAAATGACTGTAAACGATATTAGCGGAATTATCACCATTTTTTACCAAATTTTTTACCAAATTTTTTTTCTATTTTTTGTATTCACCCAAATGTATTGTAAATACGTGTTTTAGATGTAAAATAATGTGAACTTAACGATAAAAATATAAAAAGTATGATTAGTTCAATACAAATGACTTTAATCGATATTTAGCGAAATTATCACCATTTTTTACCAAATTTTTTTTCTATTTTTTGTATTCACCCAAATGTATTGTAAACACGTGTTTTAGATGTAAAATAATGTGAACTTAACGTTAAAAATATAAAAAGTATGATTAGTTTAATAGAAATGACTTAAGACGATATTTAGCGGATTCATCACCCGTATTTCAAAATTTTTTTACGACCTTTTATATTCACCCAAATGTATTGTAAAGACGTGTTTTAGATGTAAAATTATGTGAACTTAACGATAAAAATGTAAAAAGTATGATTAGTTTAATAGAAATGACTTAGGACGATATTTAGCGGATTCATCACCTGTATTTCAAAATTTTTTTACGACCTTTTATATTCACCCAAATGTATTGTAAAGACGTGTTTTAGATGTAAAATAATGTGAACTTAACGATAAAAATATAAAAAGTATGATTAGTTCAATACAAATGACTTTAATCTATATTTAGCGAAATTATCACCATTTTTTACCAAATTTTTTCCCAAATTTTTTTTCTATTTTTTGTATTCACCCAAATGTATTGTAAACACGTGTTTTAGATGTAAAATAATGTGAACTTAACGTTAAAAATATAAAAAGTATGATTAGTTTAATAGAAATGACTTAAGACGATATTTAGCGGATTCATCACCTGTATTTCAAAATTTTTTTACGACCTTTTATATTCACCCAAATGTATTGTAAAGACGTGTTTTAGATGTAAAATAATGTGAACTTAACGTTAAAAATATAAAAAGTATGATTAGTTTAATAGAAATGACTTAGGACGATATTTAGCGGATTCATCACCTGTATTTCAAAATTTTTTTACGACCTTTTATATTCACCCAAATGTATTGTAAAGACGTGTTTTAGATGTAAAATAATGTGAACTTAACAATAAAAATATAAAAAGTATGATTAGTTCAATACAAATGACTTTAATCGATATTTAGCGAAATTATCACCATTTTTTACCAAATTTTTTCCCAAATTTTTTTTCTATTTTTTGTATTCACCCAAATGTATTGTAAATACGTGTTTTAGATGTAAAATAATGTGAACTTAACGATAAAAATATAAAAAGTATGATTAGTTCAATACAAATGACTTTAAACGATATTTAGAGGAATTATCACCATTTTTTACCCAATTTTTTCCCAAATTTTTTTTCTATTTTTTGTATTCACCCAAATGTATTGTAAATACGTGTTATAGATGTAAAATAATGTGAACTTAACGTTAAAAATATAAAAAGTATGATTAGTTTAATAGAAATGACTTAGGACGATATTTAGCGGATTCATCACCTGTATTTCAAAATTTTTTTACGACCTTTTATATTCACCCAAATGTATTATAAAGACGTGTTTTAGATGTAAAATTATGTGAACGTAACGATAAAAATATAAAAAGTATGATTAGTTCAATAGAAATGACTTAGGACGATATTTAGCGGATTCATCACCTGTATTTCAAAATTTTTTTACGACCTTTTATATTCACCCAAATGTATTGTAAAGACGTGTTTTAGATGTAAAATAATGTGAACTTAACGTTAAAAATATAAAAAGTATGATTAGTTTAATAGAAATGACTTAGGACGATATTTAGCGGATTCATCACCTGTATTTCAAAATTTTTTTACGACCTTTTATATTCACCCAAATGTATTGTAAAGACGTGTCTTAGATGTAAAATAATGTGAACTTAACGATAAAAATATAAAAAGTATGATTAGTTCAATACAAATGACTTTAATCGATATTTAGCGAAATTATCACCATTTTTTACCAAATTTTTTCCCAAATTTTTTTTCTATTTTTTGTATTCACCCAAATGTATTGTAAACACGTGTTTTAGATGTAAAATAATGTGAACTTAACGTTAAAAATATAAAAAGTATGATTAGTTTAATAGAAATGACTTAAGACGATATTTAGCGGATTCATCACCTGTATTTCAAAATTTTTTTACGACCTTTTATATTCACCCAAATGTATTGTAAAGACGTGTTTTATAGATGTAAAATAATGTGAACTTAACGTTAAAAATATAAAAAGTATGATTAGTTTAATAGAAATGACTTAGGACGATATTTAGCGGATTCATCACCTGTATTTCAAAATTTTTTTACGACCTTTTATATTCATCCAAATGTATTGTAAAGACGTGTTTTAGATGTAAAATTATGTGAACTTAACGATAAAAATGTAAAAAGTATGATTAGTTTAATAGAAATGACTTAGGACGATATTTAGCGGATTCATCACCTGTATTTCAAAATTTTTTTACGACCTTTTATATTCACCCAAATGTATTGTAAAGACGTGTTTTAGATGTAAAATAATGTGAACTTAACAATAAAAATATAAAAAGTATGATTAGTTCAATACAAATGACTTTAATCGATATTTAGCGAAATTATCACCATTTTTTACCAAATTTTTTCCCAAATTTTTTTTCTATTTTTTGTATTCACCCAAATGTATTGTAAACACGTGTTTTAGATGTAAAATAATGTGAACTTAACGATAAAAATATAAAAAGTATGATTAGTTCAATACAAATGACTTTAATCGATATTTAGCGAAATTATCACCATTTTTTACCAAATTTTTTCCCAAATTTTTTTTCTATTTTTTGTATTCACCCAAATGTATTGTAAACACGTGTTTTAGATGTAAAATAATGTGAACTTAACGTTAAAAATATAAAAAGTATGATTAGTTTAATAGAAATGACTTAGGACGATATTTAGCGGATTCATCACCTGTATTTCAAAATTTTTTTACGACCTTTTATATTCACCCAAATGTATTGTAAAGACGTGTTTTATAGATGTAAAATAATGTGAACTTAACGTTAAAAATATAAAAAGTATGATTAGTTTAATAGAAATGACTTAGGACGATATTTAGCGGATTCATCACCTGTATTTCAAAATTTTTTTACGACCTTTTATATTCATCCAAATGTATTGTAAAGACGTGTTTTAGATGTAAAATTATGTGAACTTAACGATAAAAATGTAAAAAGTATGATTAGTTTAATAGAAATGACTTAGGACGATATTTAGCGGATTCATCGCCTGTATTTCAAAATTTTTTTACGACCTTTTATATTCACCCAAATGTATTGTAAAGAGGTGTTTTAGATGTAAAATAATGTGAACTTAACGTTAAAAATATAAAAAGTATGATTAGTTTAATAGAAATGACTTAAGACGATATTTAGCGGATTCATCACCTGTATTTCAAAATTTTTTTACGACCTTTTATATTCACCCAAATGTATTGTAAAGACGTGTTTTATAGATGTAAAATAATGTGAACTTAACGTTAAAAATATAAAAAGTATGATTAGTTTAATAGAAATGACTTAGGACGATATTTAGCGGATTCATCACCTGTATTTCAAAATTTTTTTACGACCTTTTATATTCATCCAAATGTATTGTAAAGACGTGTTTTAGATGTAAAATTATGTGAACTTAACGATAAAAATGTAAAAAGTATGATTAGTTTAATAGAAATGACTTAGGACGATATTTAGCGGATTCATCACCTGTATTTCAAAATTTTTTTACGACCTTTTATATTCACCCAAATGTATTGTAAAGACGTGTTTTAGATGTAAAATAATGTGAACTTAACAATAAAAATATAAAAAGTATGATTAGTTCAATACAAATGACTTTAATCGATATTTAGCGAAATTATCACCATTTTTTACCAAATTTTTTCCCAAATTTTTTTTCTATTTTTTGTATTCACCCAAATGTATTGTAAACACGTGTTTTAGATGTAAAATAATGTGAACTTAACGATAAAAATATAAAAAGTATGATTAGTTCAATACAAATGACTTTAATCGATATTTAGCGAAATTATCACCATTTTTTACCAAATTTTTTCCCAAATTTTTTTTCTATTTTTTGTATTCACCCAAATGTATTGTAAACACGTGTTTTAGATGTAAAATAATGTGAACTTAACGTTAAAAATATAAAAAGTATGATTAGTTTAATAGAAATGACTTAGGACGATATTTAGCGGATTCATCACCTGTATTTCAAAATTTTTTTACGACCTTTTATATTCACCCAAATGTATTGTAAAGACGTGTTTTATAGATGTAAAATAATGTGAACTTAACGTTAAAAATATAAAAAGTATGATTAGTTTAATAGAAATGACTTAGGACGATATTTAGCGGATTCATCACCTGTATTTCAAAATTTTTTTACGACCTTTTATATTCATCCAAATGTATTGTAAAGACGTGTTTTAGATGTAAAATTATGTGAACTTAACGATAAAAATGTAAAAAGTATGATTAGTTTAATAGAAATGACTTAGGACGATATTTAGCGGATTCATCACCTGTATTTCAAAATTTTTTTACGACCTTTTATATTCACCCAAATGTATTGTAAACACGTGTTTTAGATGTAAAATAATGTGAACTTAACGTTAAAAATATAAAAAGTATGATTAGTTTAATAGAAATGACTTAGGACGATATTTAGCGGATTCATCACCTGTATTTCAAAATTTTTTTACGACCTTTTATATTCACCCAAATGTATTGTAAAGACGTGTCTTAGATGTAAAATAATGTGAACTTAACGATAAAAATATAAAAAGTATGATTAGTTTAATAGAAATGACTTAGGACGATATTTAGCGGATTCATCACCTGTATTTCAAAATTTTTTTACGACCTTTTATATTCATCCAAATGTATTGTAAAGACGTGTTTTAGATGTAAAATTATGTGAACTTAACGATAAAAATGTAAAAAGTATGATTAGTTTAATAGAAATGACTTAGGACGATATTTAGCGGATTCATCGCCTGTATTTCAAAATTTTTTTACGACCTTTTATATTCACCCAAATGTATTGTAAAGAGGTGTTTTAGATGTAAAATAATGTGAACTTAACAATAAAAATATAAAAAGTATGATTAGTTTAATAGAAATGACTTAAGACGATATTTAGCGGATTCATCACCTGTATTTCAAAATTTTTTTACGACCTTTTATATTCACCCAAATGTATTGTAAACACGTGTTTTAGATGTAAAATTATGTGAACTTAACGATAAAAATATAAAAAGTATGATTAGTTCAATACAAATGACTGTAAACGATATTAGCGGAATTATCACCATTTTTTACCAAATTTTTTACCAAATTTTTTTTCTATTTTTTGTATTCACCCAAATGTATTGTAAATACGTGTTTTAGATGTAAAATAATGTGAACTTAACGATAAAAATATAAAAAGTATGATTAGTTCAATACAAATGACTTTAATCGATATTTAGCGAAATTATCACCATTTTTTACCAAATTTTTTTTCTATTTTTTGTATTCACCCAAATGTATTGTAAACACGTGTTTTAGATGTAAAATAATGTGAACTTAACGTTAAAAATATAAAAAGTATGATTAGTTTAATAGAAATGACTTAAGACGATATTTAGCGGATTCATCACCCGTATTTCAAAATTTTTTTACGACCTTTTATATTCACCCAAATGTATTGTAAAGACGTGTTTTAGATGTAAAATTATGTGAACTTAACGATAAAAATGTAAAAAGTATGATTAGTTTAATAGAAATGACTTAGGACGATATTTAGCGGATTCATCACCTGTATTTCAAAATTTTTTTACGACCTTTTATATTCACCCAAATGTATTGTAAAGACGTGTTTTAGATGTAAAATAATGTGAACTTAACGATAAAAATATAAAAAGTATGATTAGTTCAATACAAATGACTTTAATCTATATTTAGCGAAATTATCACCATTTTTTACCAAATTTTTTCCCAAATTTTTTTTCTATTTTTTGTATTCACCCAAATGTATTGTAAACACGTGTTTTAGATGTAAAATAATGTGAACTTAACGTTAAAAATATAAAAAGTATGATTAGTTTAATAGAAATGACTTAAGACGATATTTAGCGGATTCATCACCTGTATTTCAAAATTTTTTTACGACCTTTTATATTCACCCAAATGTATTGTAAAGACGTGTTTTAGATGTAAAATAATGTGAACTTAACGTTAAAAATATAAAAAGTATGATTAGTTTAATAGAAATGACTTAGGACGATATTTAGCGGATTCATCACCTGTATTTCAAAATTTTTTACGACCTTTTATATTCATCCAAATGTATTGTAAAGACGTGTTTTAGATGTAAAATTATGTGAACTTAACGATAAAAATGTAAAAAGTATGATTAGTTTAATAGAAATGATTTAGGACGATATTTAACGGATTCATCGCCTGTATTTCAAAATTTTTTTACGACCTTTTATATTCACCCAAATGTATTGTAAAGACGTGTTTTAGATGTAAAATAATGTGAACTTAACAATAAAAATATAAAAAGTATGATTAGTTTAATAGAAATGACTTAAGACGATATTTAGCGGATTCATCACCCGTATTTCAAAATTTTTTTACGACCTTTTATATTCACCCAAATGTATTGTAAAGACGTGTTTTAGATGTAAAATTATGTGAACTTAATGATAAAAATATAAAAAGTATGATTAGTTCAATACAAATGACTTTAAACGATATTTAGCGGAATTATCACCATTTTTTACCCAATTTTTTCCCAAATTTTTTTTCTATTTTTTGTATTCACCCAAATGTATTGTAAAGACGTGTTTTAGATGTAAAATAATGTGAACTTAACGATAAAAATATAAAAAGTATGATTAGTTCAATACAAATGACTTTAATCGATATTTAGCGAAATTATCACCATTTTTTACCAAATTTTTTCCCAAATTTTTTTTCTATTTTTTGTATTCACCCAAATGTATTGTAGACACGTGTTTTAGATGTAAAATAATGTGAACTTAACGTTAAAAATATAAAAAGTATGATTAGTTTAATAGAAATGACTTAGGACGATATTTAGCGGATTCATCACCTGTATTTCAAAATTTTTTTACGACCTTTTATATTCACCCAAATGTATTATAAAGACGTATTTTAGATGTAAAATTATGTGAACGTAACGATAAAAATATAAAAAGTATGATTAGTTCAATACAAATGACTTTAAACGATATTTTGCGGAATTATCACCATTTTTTACCCAATTTTTTACCAAATTTTTTTTCCATTTTTTGTATTCACCCAAATGTATTGTAAATACGTGTTTTAGATGTAAAATAATGTGAACTTAACGATAAAAATATAAAAAGTATGATTAGTTCAATACAAATGACTTTAAACGATATTAGCGGAATTATCACCATTTTTTACCAAATTTTTTACCAAATTTTTTTTCTATTTTTTGTATTCACCCAAATGTATTGTAAACACGTGTTTTAGATGTAAAATAATGTGAACTTAACGTTAAAAATATAAAAAGTATGATTAGTTTAATAGAAATGACTTAGGACGATATTTAGCGGATTCATCGCCTGTATTTCAAAATTTTTTTACGACCTTTTATATTCACCCAAATGTATTGTAAAGACGTGTTTTAGATGTAAAATAATGTGAACTTAACAATAAAAATATAAAAAGTATGATTAGTTTAATAGAAATGACTTAAGACGATATTTAGCGGATTCATCACCTGTATTTCAAAATTTTTTTACGACCTTTTATATTCACCCAAATGTATTGTAAACACGTGTTTTAGATGTAAAATTATGTGAACTTAACGATAAAAATATAAAAAGTATGATTAGTTCAATACAAATGACTGTAAACGATATTAGCGGAATTATCACCATTTTTTACCAAATTTTTTACCAAATTTTTTACCAAATTTTTTACCAAATTTTTTACCAAATTTTTTTTCTATTTTTTGTATTCACCCAAATGTATTGTAAACACGTGTTTTAGATGTAAAATAATGTGAACTTAACGATAAAAATATAAAAAGTATGATTAGTTCAATACAAATGACTTTAATCGATATTTAGCGAAATTATCACCATTTTTTACCAAATTTTTTACCAATTTTTTTTTCTATTTTTTGTATTCACCCAAATGTATTGTAAACACGTGTTTTAGATGTAAAATAATGTGAACTTAACGTTAAAAATATAAAAAGTATGATTAGTTTAATAGAAATGATTTAAGACGATATTTAGCGGATTCATCACCCGTATTTCAAAATTTTTTTACGACCTTTTATATTCACCCAAATGTATTGTAAAGACGTGTTTTAGATGTAAAATTATGTGAACTTAATGATAAAAATATAAAAAGTATGATTAGTTCAATACAAATGACTTTAAACGATATTTAGCGGATTCATCACCTGTATTTCAAAATTTTTTTACGACCTTTTATATTCATCCAAATGTATTGTAAAGACGTGTTTTAGATGTAAAATTATGTGAACTTAACGATAAAAATGTAAAAAGTATGATTAGTTTAATAGAAATGACTTAGGACGATATTTAGCGGATTCATCACCTGTATTTCAAAATTTTTTTACGACCTTTTATATTCACCCAAATGTATTGTAAAGACTTGTCTTAGATGTAAAATAATGTGAACTTAACGATAAAAATATAAAAAGTATGATTAGTTCAATACAAATGACTTTAATCGATATTTAGCGAAATTATCACCATTTTTTACCAAATTTTTTCCCAAATTTGTTTTCTATTTTTTGTATTCACCCAAATGTATTGTAAACACGTGTTTTAGATGTAAAATAATGTGAACTTAACGTTAAAAATATAAAAAGTATGATTAGTTTAATAGAAATGACTTAAGACGATATTTAGCGGATTCATCACCTGTATTTCAAAATTTTTTTACGACCTTTTATATTCACCCAAATGTATTGTAAAGACGTGTTTTAGATGTAAAATTATGTGAACTTAATGATAAAAATATAAAAAGTATGATTAGTTCAATACAAATGACTTTAAACGATATTTAGCGGAATTATCACCATTTTTTACCCAATTTTTTCCCAAATTTTTTTTCTATTTTTTGTATTCACCCAAATGTATTGTAAAGACGTGTTTTAGATGTAAAATAATGTGAACTTAACGATAAAAGTATAAAAAGTATGATTAGTTCAATACAAATGACTTTAATCGATATTTAGCGAAATTATCACCATTTTTTACCAAATTTTTTCCCAAATTTTTTTTCTATTTTTTGTATTCACCCAAATGTATTGTAGACACGTGTTTTAGATGTAAAATAATGTGAACTTAACGTTAAAAATATAAAAAGTATGATTAGTTTAATAGAAATGACTTAGGACGATATTTAGCGGATTCATCACCTGTATTTCAAAATTTTTTTACGACCTTTTATATTCATCCAAATGTATTGTAAAGACGTGTTTTAGATGTAAAATTATGTGAACTTAACGATAAAAATGTAAAAATTATGATTAGTTTAATAGAAATGACTTAGGACGATATTTAGCGGATTCATCACCTGTATTTCAAAATTTTTTTACGACCTTTTATATTCACCCAAATGTATTATAAAGACGTATTTTAGATGTAAAATTATGTGAACGTAACGATAAAAATATAAAAAGTATGATTAGTTCAATACAAATGACTTTAAACGATATTTTGCGGAATTATCACCATTTTTTACCCAATTTTTTACCAAATTTTTTTTCCATTTTTTGTATTCACCCAAATGTATTGTAAATACGTGTTTTAGATGTAAAATAATGTGAACTTAACGATAAAAATATAAAAAGTATGATTAGTTCAATACAAATGACTTTAAACGATATTAGCGGAATTATCACCATTTTTTACCAAATTTTTTACCAAATTTTTTTTCTATTTTTTGTATTCACCCAAATGTATTGTAAACACGTGTTTTAGATGTAAAATAATGTGAACTTAACGTTAAAAATATAAAAAGTATGATTAGTTTAATAGAAATGACTTAGGACGATATTTAGCGGATTCATCACCTGTATTTCAAAATTTTTTTACGACCTTTTATATTCACCCAAATGTATTGTAAAGACGTGTCTTAGATGTAAAATAATGTGAACTTAACGATAAAAATATAAAAAGTATGATTAGTTCAATACAAATGACTTTAATCGATATTTAGCGAAATTATCACCATTTTTTACCAAATTTTTTCCCAAATTTGTTTTCTATTTTTTGTATTCACCCAAATGTATTGTAAACACGTGTTTTAGATGTAAAATAATGTGAACTTAACGATAAAAATATAAAAAGTATGATTAGTTCAATACAAATGACTTTAATCGATATTTAGCGAAATTATCACCATTTTTTACCAAATTTTTTACCAAATTTTTTTTCTATTTTTTGTATTCACCCAAATGTATTGTAAACACGTGTTTTAGATGTAAAATAATGTGAACTTAACGTTAAAAATATAAAAAGTATGATTAGTTTAATAGAAATGATTTAAGACGATATTTAGCGGATTCATCACCCGTATTTCAAAATTTTTTTACGACCTTTTATATTCACCCAAATGTATTGTAAAGACGTGTTTTAGATGTAAAATTATGTGAACTTAATGATAAAAATATAAAAAGTATGATTAGTTCAATACAAATGACTTTAAACGATATTTAGCGGATTCATCACCTGTATTTCAAAATTTTTTTACGACCTTTTATATTCATCCAAATGTATTGTAAAGACGTGTTTTAGATGTAAAATTATGTGAACTTAACGATAAAAATGTAAAAAGTATGATTAGTTTAATAGAAATGACTTAGGACGATATTTAGCGGATTCATCACCTGTATTTCAAAATTTTTTTACGACCTTTTATATTCACCCAAATGTATTGTAAAGACGTGTCTTAGATGTAAAATAATGTGAACTTAACGATAAAAATATAAAAAGTATGATTAGTTCAATACAAATGACTTTAATCGATATTTAGCGAAATTATCACCATTTTTTACCAAATTTTTTCCCAAATTTGTTTTCTATTTTTTGTATTCACCCAAATGTATTGTAAACACGTGTTTTAGATGTAAAATAATGTGAACTTAACGTTAAAAATATAAAAAGTATGATTAGTTTAATAGAAATGACTTAAGACGATATTTAGCGGATTCATCACCTGTATTTCAAAATTTTTTTACGACCTTTTATATTCACCCAAATGTATTGTAAAGACGTGTTTTAGATGTAAAATAATGTGAACTTAACGTTAAAAATATAAAAAGTATGATTAGTTTAATAGAAATGACTTAGGACGATATTTAGCGGATTCATCACCTGTATTTCAAAATTTTTTTACGACCTTTTATATTCATCCAAATGTATTGTAAAGACGTGTTTTAGATGTAAAATTATGTGAACTTAACGATAAAAATGTAAAAAGTATGATTAGTTTAATAGAAATGACTTAGGACGATATTTAGCGGATTCATCGCCTGTATTTCAAAATTTTTTTACGACCTTTTATATTCACCCAAATGTATTATAAAGACGTGTTTTAGATGTAAAATTATGTGAACGTAACGATAAAAATATAAAAAGTATGATTAGTTCAATACAAATGACTTTAAACGATATTTTGCGGAATTATCACCATTTTTTACCCAATTTTTTACCAAATTTTTTTTCCATTTTTTGTATTCACCCAAATGTATTGTAAATACGTGTTTTAGATGTAAAATAATGTGAACTTAACGATAAAAATATAAAAAGTATGATTAGTTCAATACAAATGACTTTAAACGATATTAGCGGAATTATCACCATTTTTTACCAAATTTTTTACCAAATTTTTTTTCTATTTTTTGTATTCACCCAAATGTATTGTAAACACGTGTTTTAGATGTAAAATAATGTGAACTTAACGTTAAAAATATAAAAAGTATGATTAGTTTAATAGAAATGACTTAGGACGATATTTAGCGGATTCATCACCTGTATTTCAAAATTTTTTTACGACCTTTTATATTCACCCAAATGTATTGTAAAGACGTGTCTTAGATGTAAAATAATGTGAACTTAACGATAAAACTATAAAAAGTATGATTAGTTCAATACAAATGACTTTAATCGATATTTAGCGAAATTATCACCATTTTTTACCAAATTTTTTCCCAAATTTGTTTTCTATTTTTTGTATTCACCCAAATGTATTGTAAACACGTGTTTTAGATGTAAAATAATGTGAACTTAACGTTAAAAATATAAAAAGTATGATTAGTTTAATAGAAATGACTTAAGACGATATTTAGCGGATTCATCACCTGTATTTCAAAATTTTTTTACGACCTTTTATATTCACCCAAATGTATTGTAAAGACGTGTCTTAGATGTAAAATAATGTGAACTTAACGATAAAAATATAAAAAGTATGATTAGTTCAATACAAATGACTTTAATCGATATTTAGCGAAATTATCACCATTTTTTACCAAATTTTTTCCCAAATTTGTTTTCTATTTTTTGTATTCACCCAAATGTATTGTAAACACGTGTTTTAGATGTAAAATAATGTGAACTTAACGTTAAAAATATAAAAAGTATGATTAGTTTAATAGAAATGACTTAAGACGATATTTAGCGGATTCATCACCTGTATTTCAAAATTTTTTTACGACCTTTTATATTCACCCAAATGTATTGTAAAGACGTGTTTTAGATGTAAAATAATGTGAACTTAACGTTAAAAATATAAAAAGTATGATTAGTTTAATAGAAATGACTTAGGACGATATTTAGCGGATTCATCACCTGTATTTCAAAATTTTTTTACGACCTTTTATATTCACCCAAATGTATTGTAAAGACGTGTTTTAGATGTAAAATTATGTGAACTTAATGATAAAAATATAAAAAGTATGATTAGTTCAATACAAATGACTTTAAACGATATTTAGCGGAATTATCACCATTTTTTACCCAATTTTTTCCCAAATTTTTTTTCTATTTTTTGTATTCACCCAAATGTATTGTAAAGACGTGTTTTAGATGTAAAATAATGTGAACTTAACGATAAAAGTATAAAAAGTATGATTAGTTCAATACAAATGACTTTAATCGATATTTAGCGAAATTATCACCATTTTTTACCAAATTTTTTCCCAAATTTTTTTTCTATTTTTTGTATTCACCCAAATGTATTGTAGACACGTGTTTTAGATGTAAAATAATGTGAACTTAACGTTAAAAATATAAAAAGTATGATTAGTTTAATAGAAATGACTTAGGACGATATTTAGCGGATTCATCACCTGTATTTCAAAATTTTTTTACGACCTTTTATATTCATCCAAATGTATTGTAAAGACGTGTTTAAGATGTAAAATTATGTGAACTTAACGATAAAAATGTAAAAATTATGATTAGTTTAATAGAAATGACTTAGGACGATATTTAGCGGATTCATCACCTGTATTTCAAAATTTTTTTACGACCTTTTATATTCACCCAAATGTATTATAAAGACGTATTTTAGATGTAAAATTATGTGAACGTAACGATAAAAATATAAAAAGTATGATTAGTTCAATACAAATGACTTTAAACGATATTTTGCGGAATTATCACCATTTTTTACCCAATTTTTTACCAAATTTTTTTTCCATTTTTTGTATTCACCCAAATGTATTGTAAATACGTGTTTTAGATGTAAAATAATGTGAACTTAACGATAAAAATATAAAAAGTATGATTAGTTCAATACAAATGACTTTAAACGATATTAGCGGAATTATCACCATTTTTTACCAAATTTTTTACCAAATTTTTTTTCTATTTTTTGTATTCACCCAAATGTATTGTAAACACGTGTTTTAGATGTAAAATAATGTGAACTTAACGTTAAAAATATAAAAAGTATGATTAGTTTAATAGAAATGACTTAGGACGATATTTAGCGGATTCATCACCTGTATTTCAAAATTTTTTTACGACCTTTTATATTCACCCAAATGTATTGTAAAGACGTGTCTTAGATGTAAAATAATGTGAACTTAACGATAAAAATATAAAAAGTATGATTAGTTCAATACAAATGACTTTAATCGATATTTAGCGAAATTATCACCATTTTTTACCAAATTTTTTCCCAAATTTGTTTTCTATTTTTTGTATTCACCCAAATGTATTGTAAACACGTGTTTTAGATGTAAAATAATGTGAACTTAACGTTAAAAATATAAAAAGTATGATTAGTTTAATAGAAATGACTTAGGACGATATTTAGCGGATTCATCACCTGTATTTCAAAATTTTTTTACGACCTTTTATATTCATCCAAATGTATTGTAAAGACGTGTTTTAGATGTAAAATTATGTGAACTTAACGATAAAAATGTAAAAAGTATGATTAGTTTAATAGAAATGACTTAGGACGATATTTAGCGGATTCATCGCCTGTATTTCAAAATTTTTTTACGACCTTTTATATTCACCCAAATGTATTGTAAAGACGTGTTTTAGATGTAAAATAATGTGAACTTAACAATAAAAATATAAAAAGTATGATTAGTTTAATAGAAATGACTTAAGACGATATTTAGCGGATTCATCACCTGTATTTCAAAATTTTTTTACGACCTTTTATATTCACCCAAATGTATTGTAAACACGTGTTTTAGATGTAAAATTATGTGAACTTAACAATAAAAATATAAAAAGTATGATTAGTTTAATAGAAATGACTTAAGACGATATTTAGCGGATTCATCACCTGTATTTCAAAATTTTTTTACGACCTTTTATATTCACCCAAATGTATTGTAAACACGTGTTTTAGATGTAAAATTATGTGAACTTAACGATAAAAATATAAAAAGTATGATTAGTTCAATACAAATGACTGTAAACGATATTAGCGGAATTATCACCATTTTTTACCAAATTTTTTACCAAATTTTTTTTCTATTTTTTGTATTCACCCAAATGTATTGTAAACACGTGTTTTAGATGTAAAATAATGTGAACTTAACGATAAAAATATAAAAAGTATGATTAGTTCAATACAAATGACTTTAATCGATATTTAGCGAAATTATCACCATTTTTTACCAAATTTTTTACCAAATTTTTTTTCTATTTTTTGTATTCACCCAAATGTATTGTAAACACGTGTTTTAGATGTAAAATAATGTGAACTTAACGTTAATAATATAAAAAGTATGATTAGTTTAATAGAAATGATTTAAGACGATATTTAGCGGATTCATCACCCGTATTTCAAAATTTTTTTACGACCTTTTATATTCACCCAAATGTATTGTAAAGACGTGTTTTAGATGTAAAATTATGTGAACTTAATGATAAAAATATAAAAAGTATGATTAGTTCAATACAAATGACTTTAAACGATATTTAGCGGATTCATCACCTGTATTTCAAAATTTTTTTACGACCTTTTATATTCACCCAAATGTATTGTAAAGACGTGTTTTAGATGTAAAATTATGTGAACTTAACGATAAAAATGTAAAAAGTATGATTAGTTTAATAGAAATGACTTAGGACGATATTTAGCGGATTCATCACCTGTATTTCAAAATTTTTTTACGACCTTTTATATTCACCCAAATGTATTGTAAAGACGTGTCTTAGATGTAAAATAATGTGAACTTAACGATAAAAATATAAAAAGTATGATTAGTTCAATACAAATGACTTTAATCGATATTTAGCGAAATTATCACCATTTTTTACCAAATTTTTTCCCAAATTTGTTTTCTATTTTTTGTATTCACCCAAATGTATTGTAAACACGTGTTTTAGATGTAAAATAATGTGAACTTAACGTTAAAAATATAAAAAGTATGATTAGTTTAATAGAAATGACTTAAGACGATATTTAGCGGATTCATCACCTGTATTTCAAAATTTTTTTACGACCTTTTATATTCACCCAAATGTATTGTAAAGACGTGTTTTAGATGTAAAATAATGTGAACTTAACGTTAAAAATATAAAAAGTATGATTAGTTTAATAGAAATGACTTAGGACGATATTTAGCGGATTCATCACCTGTATTTCAAAATTTTTTTACGACCTTTTATATTCACCCAAATGTATTGTAAAGACGTGTCTTAGATGTAAAATAATGTGAACTTAACGATAAAAATATAAAAAGTATGATTAGTTCAATACAAATGACTTTAATCGATATTTAGCGAAATTATCACCATTTTTTACCAAATTTTTTCCCAAATTTGGTTTCTATTTTTTGTATTCACCCAAATGTATTGTAAACACGTGTTTTAGATGTAAAATAATGTGAACTTAACGTTAAAAATATAAAAAGTATGATTAGTTTAATAGAAATGACTTAAGACGATATTTAGCGGATTCATCACCTGTATTTCAAAATTTTTTTACGACCTTTTATATTCACCCAAATGTATTGTAAAGACGTGTTTTAGATGTAAAATAATGTGAACTTAACGTTAAAAATATAAAAAGTATGATTAGTTTAATAGAAATGACTTAGGACGATATTTAGCGGATTCATCACCTGTATTTCAAAATTTTTTTACGACCTTTTATATTCATCCAAATGTATTGTAAAGACGTGTTTTAGATGTAAAATTATGTGAACTTAACGATAAAAATGTAAAAAGTATGATTAGTTTAATAGAAATGACTTAGGACGATATTTAGCGGATTCATCGCCTGTGTTTCAAAATTTTTTTACGACCTTTTATATTCACCCAAATGTATTGTAAAGACGTGTTTTAGATGTAAAATAATGTGAACTTAACAATAAAAATATAAAAAGTATGATTAGTTTAATAGAAATGACTTAAGACGATATTTAGCGGATTCATCACCTGTATTTCAAAATTTTTTTACGACCTTTTATATTCACCCAAATGTATTGTAAACACGTGTTTTAGATGTAAAATTATGTGAACTTAACGATAAAAATATAAAAAGTATGATTAGTTCAATACAAATGACTGTAAACGATATTAGCGGAATTATCACCATTTTTTACCAAATTTTTTACCAAATTTTTTTTCTATTTTTTGTATTCACCCAAATGTATTGTAAACACGTGTTTTAGATGTAAAATAATGTGAACTTAACGATAAAAATATAAAAAGTATGATTAGTTCAATACAAATGACTTTAATCGATATTTAGCGAAATTATCACCATTTTTTACCAAATTTTTTACCAAATTTTTTTTCTATTTTTTGTATTCACCCAAATGTATTGTAAACACGTGTTTTAGATGTAAAATAATGTGAACTTAACGTTAAAAATATAAAAAGTATGATTAGTTTAATAGAAATGATTTAAGACGATATTTAGCGGATTCATCACCCGTATTTCAAAATTTTTTTACGACCTTTTATATTCACCCAAATGTATTGTAAAGACGTGTTTTAGATGTAAAATTATGTGAACTTAATGATAAAAATATAAAAAGTATGATTAGTTCAATACAAATGACTTTAAACGATATTTAGCGGATTCATCACCTGTATTTCAAAATTTTTTTACGACCTTTTATATTCATCCAAATGTATTGTAAAGACGTGTTTTAGATGTAAAATTATGTGAACTTAACGATAAAAATGTAAAAAGTATGATTAGTTTAATAGAAATGACTTAGGACGATATTTAGCGGATTCATCACCTGTATTTCAAAATTTTTTTACGACCTTTTATATTCACCCAAATGTATTGTAAAGACGTGTCTTAGATGTAAAATAATGTGAACTTAACGATAAAAATATAAAAAGTATGATTAGTTCAATACAAATGACTTTAATCGATATTTAGCGAAATTATCACCATTTTTTACCAAATTTTTTCCCAAATTTGTTTTCTATTTTTTGTATTCACCCAAATGTATTGTAAACACGTGTTTTAGATGTAAAATAATGTGAACTTAACGTTAAAAATATAAAAAGTATGATTAGTTTAATAGAAATGACTTAAGACGATATTTAGCGGATTCATCACCTGTATTTCAAAATTTTTTTACGACCTTTTATATTCACCCAAATGTATTGTAAAGACGTGTTTTAGATGTAAAATAATGTGAACTTAACGTTAAAAATATAAAAAGTATGATTAGTTTAATAGAAATGACTTAGGACGATATTTAGCGGATTCATCACCTGTATTTCAAAATTTTTTTACGACCTTTTATATTCATCCAAATGTATTGTAAAGACGTGTTTTAGATGTAAAATTATGTGAACTTAACGATAAAAATGTAAAAAGTATGATTAGTTTAATAGAAATGACTTAGGACGATATTTAGCGGATTCATCACCTGTATTTCAAAATTTTTTTACGACCTTTTATATTCACCCAAATGTATTGTAAAGACGTGTCTTAGATGTAAAATAATGTGAACTTAACGATAAAAATATAAAAAGTATGATTAGTTCAATACAAATGACTTTAATCGATATTTAGCGAAATTATCACCATTTTTTACCAAATTTTTTCCCAAATTTGGTTTCTATTTTTTGTATTCACCCAAATGTATTGTAAACACGTGTTTTAGATGTAAAATAATGTGAACTTAACGTTAAAAATATAAAAAGTATGATTAGTTTAATAGAAATGACTTAAGACGATATTTAGCGGATTCATCACCTGTATTTCAAAATTTTTTTACGACCTTTTATATTCACCCAAATGTATTGTAAAGACGTGTTTTAGATGTAAAATAATGTGAACTTAACGTTAAAAATATAAAAAGTATGATTAGTTTAATAGAAATGACTTAGGACGATATTTAGCGGATTCATCACCTGTATTTCAAAATTTTTTTACGACCTTTTATATTCATCCAAATGTATTGTAAAGACGTGTTTTAGATGTAAAATTATGTGAACTTAACGATAAAAATGTAAAAAGTATGATTAGTTTAATAGAAATGACTTAGGACGATATTTAGCGGATTCATCGCCTGTGTTTCAAAATTTTTTTACGACCTTTTATATTCACCCAAATGTATTGTAAAGACGTGTTTTAGATGTAAAATAATGTGAACTTAACAATAAAAATATAAAAAGTATGATTAGTTTAATAGAAATGACTTAAGACGATATTTAGCGGATTCATCACCTGTATTTCAAAATTTTTTTACGACCTTTTATATTCACCCAAATGTATTGTAAACACGTGTTTTAGATGTAAAATTATGTGAACTTAACGATAAAAATATAAAAAGTATGATTAGTTCAATACAAATGACTGTAAACGATATTAGCGGAATTATCACCATTTTTTACCAAATTTTTTACCAAATTTTTTTTCTATTTTTTGTATTCACCCAAATGTATTGTAAACACGTGTTTTAGATGTAAAATAATGTCAACTTAACGATAAAAATATAAAAAGTATGATTAGTTCAATACAAATGACTTTAATCGATATTTAGCGAAATTATCACCATTTTTTACCAAATTTTTTACCAAATTTTTTTTCTATTTTTTGTATTCACCCAAATGTATTGTAAACACGTGTTTTAGATGTAAAATAATGTGAACTTAACGTTAAAAATATAAAAAGTATGATTAGTTTAATAGAAATGATTTAAGACGATATTTAGCGGATTCATCACCCGTATTTCAAAATTTTTTTACGACCTTTTATATTCACCCAAATGTATTGTAAAGACGTGTTTTAGATGTAAAATTATGTGAACTTAATGATAAAAATATAAAAAGTATGATTAGTTCAATACAAATGACTTTAAACGATATTTAGCGGATTCATCACCTGTATTTCAAAATTTTTTTACGACCTTTTATATTCATCCAAATGTATTGTAAAGACGTGTTTTAGATGTAAAATTATGTGAACTTAACGATAAAAATGTAAAAAGTATGATTAGTTTAATAGAAATGACTTAGGACGATATTTAGCGGATTCATCACCTGTATTTCAAAATTTTTTTACGACCTTTTATATTCACCCAAATGTATTGTAAAGACGTGTCTTAGATGTAAAATAATGTGAACTTAACGATAAAAATATAAAAAGTATGATTAGTTCAATACAAATGACTTTAATCGATATTTAGCGAAATTATCACCATTTTTTACCAAATTTTTTCCCAAATTTGTTTTCTATTTTTTGTATTCACCCAAATGTATTGTAAACACGTGTTTTAGATGTAAAATAATGTGAACTTAACGTTAAAAATATAAAAAGTATGATTAGTTTAATAGAAATGACTTAAGACGATATTTAGCGGATTCATCACCTGTATTTCAAAATTTTTTTACGACCTTTTATATTCACCCAAATGTATTGTAAAGACGTGTTTTAGATGTAAAATAATGTGAACTTAACGTTAAAAATATAAAAAGTATGATTAGTTTAATAGAAATGACTTAGGACGATATTTAGCGGATTCATCACCTGTATTTCAAAATTTTTTTACGACCTTTTATATTCATCCAAATGTATTGTAAAGACGTGTTTTAGATGTAAAATTATGTGAACTTAACGATAAAAATGTAAAAAGTATGATTAGTTTAATAGAAATGACTTAGGACGATATTTAGCGGATTCATCGCCTGTATTTCAAAATTTTTTTACGACCTTTTATATTCACCCAAATGTATTGTAAAGACGTGTTTTAGATGTAAAATAATGTGAACTTAACAATAAAAATATAAAAAGTATGATTAGTTTAATAGAAATGACTTAAGACGATATTTAGCGGATTCATCACCTGTATTTCAAAATTTTTTTACGACCTTTTATATTCACCCAAATGTATTGTAAACACGTGTTTTAGATGTAAAATTATGTGAACTTAACGATAAAAATATAAAAAGTATGATTAGTTCAATACAAATGACTGTAAACGATATTAGCGGAATTATCACCATTTTTTACCAAATTTTTTACCAAATTTTTTACCAAATTTTTTTTCTATTTTTTGTATTCACCCAAATGTATTGTAAACACGTGTTTTAGATGTAAAATAATGTGAACTTAACGATAAAAATATAAAAAGTATGATTAGTTCAATACAAATGACTTTAATCGATATTTAGCGAAATTATCACCATTTTTTACCAAATTTTTTACCAAATTTTTTTTCTATTTTTTGTATTCACCCAAATGTATTGTAAACACGTGTTTTAGATGTAAAATAATGTGAACTTAACGTTAAAAATATAAAAAGTATGATTAGTTTAATAGAAATGATTTAAGACGATATTTAGCGGATTCATCACCCGTATTTCAAAATTTTTTTACGACCTTTTATATTCACCCAAATGTATTGTAAAGACGTGTTTTAGATGTAAAATTATGTGAACTTAATGATAAAAATATAAAAAGTATGATTAGTTCAATACAAATGACTTTAAACGATATTTAGCGGATTCATCACCTGTATTTCAAAATTTTTTTACGACCTTTTATATTCATCCAAATGTATTGTAAAGACGTGTTTTAGATGTAAAATTATGTGAACTTAACGATAAAAATGTAAAAAGTATGATTAGTTTAATAGAAATGACTTAGGACGATATTTAGCGGATTCATCACCTGTATTTCAAAATTTTTTTACGACCTTTTATATTCACCCAAATGTATTGTAAAGACGTGTCTTAGATGTAAAATAATGTGAACTTAACGATAAAAATATAAAAAGTATGATTAGTTCAATACAAATGACTTTAATCGATATTTAGCGAAATTATCACCATTTTTTACCAAATTTTTTCCCAAATTTGTTTTCTATTTTTTGTATTCACCCAAATGTATTGTAAACACGTGTTTTAGATGTAAAATAATGTGAACTTAACGTTAAAAATATAAAAAGTATGATTAGTTTAATAGAAATGACTTAAGACGATATTTAGCGGATTCATCACCTGTATTTCAAAATTTTTTTACGACCTTTTATATTCACCCAAATGTATTGTAAAGACGTGTTTTAGATGTAAAATAATGTGAACTTAACGTTAAAAATATAAA
The DNA here is from genome assembly GCF_037042655.1 of Diuraphis noxia. Taxonomy (NCBI): domain Eukaryota; kingdom Metazoa; phylum Arthropoda; class Insecta; order Hemiptera; family Aphididae; genus Diuraphis; species Diuraphis noxia. Next base: position 224,218 of record NW_028301722.1, on the reverse strand, counting down.
AAGTATGATTAGTTTAATAGAAATGACTTAGGACGATATTTAGCGGATTCATCACCTGTATTTCAAAATTTTTTTACGACCTTTTATATTCATCCAAATGTATTGTAAAGACGTGTTTTAGATGTAAAATTATGTGAACTTAACGATAAAAATGTAAAAGTATGATTAGTTTAATAGAAATGACTTAGGACGATATTTAGCGGATTCATCGCCTGTATTTCAAAATTTTTTTACGACCTTTTATATTCACCCAAATGTATTATAAAGACGTGTTTTAGATGTAAAATTATGTGAACGTAACGATAAAAATATAAAAAGTATGATTAGTTCAATACAAATGACTTTAAACGATATTTTGCGGAATTATCACCATTTTTTACCCAATTTTTTACCAAATTTTTTTTCCATTTTTTGTATTCACCCAAATGTATTGTAAATACGTGTTTTAGATGTAAAATAATGTGAACTTAACGATAAAAATATAAAAAGTATGATTAGTTCAATACAAATGACTTTAAACGATATTAGCGGAATTATCACCATTTTTTACCAATTTTTTTACCAAATTTTTTTTCTATTTTTTGTATTCACCCAAATGTATTGTAAACACGTGTTTTAGATGTAAAAGAATGTGAACTTAACGTTAAAAATATAAAAAGTATGATTAGTTTAATAGAAATGACTTAGGACGATATTTAGCGGATTCATCACCTGTATTTCAAAATTTTTTTACGACCTTTTATATTCACCCAAATGTATTGTAAAGACGTGTCTTAGATGTAAAATAATGTGAACTTAACGATAAAAATATAAAAAGTATGATTAGTTCAATACAAATGACTTTAATCGATATTTAGCGAAATTATCACCATTTTTTACCAAATTTTTTCCCAAATTTGTTTTCTATTTTTTGTATTCACCCAAATGTATTGTAAACACGTGTTTTAGATGTAAAATAATGTGAACTTAACGTTAAAAATATAAAAAGTATGATTAGTTTAATAGAAATGACTTAAGACGATATTTAGCGGATTCATCACCTGTATTTCAAAATTTTTTTACGACCTTTTATATTCACCCAAATGTATTGTAAAGACGTGTTTTAGATGTAAAATAATGTGAACTTAACGTTAAAAATATAAAAAGTATGATTAGTTTAATAGAAATGACTTAGGACGATATTTAGCGGATTCATCACCTGTATTTCAAAATTTTTTTACGACCTTTTATATTCATCCAAATGTATTGTAAAGACGTGTTTTAGATGTAAAATTATGTGAACTTAACGATAAAAATGTAAAAAGTATGATTAGTTTAATAGAAATGACTTAGGACGATATTTAGCGGATTCATCGCCTGTATTTCAAAATTTTTTACGACCTTTTATATTCACCCAAATGTATTGTAAAGACGTGTTTTAGATGTAAAATAATGTGAACTTAACAATAAAAATATAAAAAGTATGATTAGTTTAATAGAAATGACTTAAGACGATATTTAGCGGATTCATCACCTGTATTTCAAAATTTTTTTACGACCTTTTATATTCACCCAAATGTATTGTAAACACGTGTTTTAGATGTAAAATTATGTGAACTTAACGATAAAAATATAAAAAGTATGATTAGTTCAATACAAATGACTGTAAACGATATTAGCGGAATTATCACCATTTTTTACCAAATTTTTTACCAAATTTTTTACCAAATTTTTTTTCTATTTTTTGTATTCACCCAAATGTATTGTAAACACGTGTTTTAGATGTAAAATAATGTGAACTTAACGATAAAAATATAAAAAGTATGATTAGTTCAATACAAATGACTTTAATCGATATTTAGCGAAATTATCACCATTTTTTACCAAATTTTTTACCAAATTTTTTTTCTATTTTTTGTATTCACCCAAATGTATTGTAAACACGTGTTTTAGATGTAAAATAATGTGAACTTAACGTTAAAAATATAAAAAGTATGATTAGTTTAATAGAAATGATTTAAGACGATATTTAGCGGATTCATCACCCGTATTTCAAAATTTTTTTACGACCTTTTATATTCACCCAAATGTATTGTAAAGACGTGTTTTAGATGTAAAATTATGTGAACTTAATGATAAAAATATAAAAAGTATGATTAGTTCAATACAAATGATTTTAAACGATATTTAGCGGATTCATCACCTGTATTTCAAAATTTTTTTACGACCTTTTATATTCATCCAAATGTATTGTAAAGACGTGTTTTAGATGTAAAATTATGTGAACTTAACGATAAAAATGTAAAAAGTATGATTAGTTTAATAGAAATGACTTAGGACGATATTTAGCGGATTCATCACCTGTATTTCAAAATTTTTTTACGACCTTTTATATTCACCCAAATGTATTGTAAAGACGTGTCTTAGATGTAAAATAATGTGAACTTAACGATAAAAATATAAAAAGTATGATTAGTTCAATACAAATGACTTTAATCGATATTTAGCGAAATTATCACCATTTTTTACCAAATTTTTTCCCAAATTTGTTTTCTATTTTTTGTATTCACCCAAATGTATTGTAAACACGTGTTTTAGATGTAAAATAATGTGAACTTAACGTTAAAAATATAAAAAGTATGATTAGTTTAATAGAAATGACTTAAGACGATATTTAGCGGATTCATCACCTGTATTTCAAAATTTTTTTACGACCTTTTATATTCACCCAAATGTATTGTAAAGACGTGTTTTAGATGTAAAATAATGTGAACTTAACGTTAAAAATATAAAAAGTATGATTAGTTTAATAGAAATGACTTAGGACGATATTTAGCGGATTCATCACCTGTATTTCAAAATTTTTTTACGACCTTTTATATTCATCCAAATGTATTGTAAAGACGTGTTTTAGATGTAAAATTATGTGAACTTAACGATAAAAATGTAAAAAGTATGATTAGTTTAATAGAAATGACTTAGGACGATATTTAGCGGATTCATCGCCTGTATTTCAAAATTTTTTTACGACCTTTTATATTCACCCAAATGTATTGTAAAGACGTGTTTTAGATGTAAAATAATGTGAACTTAACAATAAAAATATAAAAAGTATGATTAGTTTAATAGAAATGACTTAAGACGATATTTAGCGGATTCATCACCTGTATTTCAAAATTTTTTACCAAATTTTTTACCAAATTTTTTTTCTATTTTTTGTATTCACCCAAATGTATTGTAAACACGTGTTTTAGATGTAAAATAATGTGAACTTAACGATAAAAATATAAAAAGTATGATTAGTTCAATACAAATGACTTTAATCGATATTTATCGAAATTATCACCATTTTTTACCAAATTTTTTACCAAATTTTTTTTCTATTTTTTGTATTCACCCAAATGTATTGTAAACACGTGTTTTAGATGTAAAATAATGTGAACTTAACGTTAAAAATATAAAAAGTATGATTAGTTTAATAGAAATGATTTAAGACGATATTTAGCGGATTCATCACCCGTATTTCAAAATTTTTTTACGACCTTTTATATTCACCCAAATGTATTGTAAAGACGTGTTTTAGATGTAAAATTATGTGAACTTAATGATAAAAATATAAAAAGTATGATTAGTTCAATACAAATGATTTTAAACGATATTTAGCGGATTCATCACCTGTATTTCAAAATTTTTTTACGACCTTTTATATTCATCCAAATGTATTGTAAAGACGTGTTTTAGATGTAAAATTATGTGAACTTAACGATAAAAATGTAAAAAGTATGATTAGTTTAATAGAAATGACTTAGGACGATATTTAGCGGATTCATCACCTGTATTTCAAAATTTTTTTACGACCTTTTATATTCACCCAAATGTATTGTAAAGACGTGTCTTAGATGTAAAATAATGTGAACTTAACGATAAAAATATAAAAAGTATGATTAGTTCAATACAAATGACTTTAATCGATATTTAGCGAAATTATCACCATTTTTTACCAAATTTTTTCCCAAATTTGTTTTCTATTTTTTGTATTCACCCAAATGTATTGTAAACACGTGTTTTAGATGTAAAATAATGTGAACTTAACGTTAAAAATATAAAAAGTATGATTAGTTTAATAGAAATGACTTAAGACGATATTTAGCGGATTCATCACCTGTATTTCAAAATTTTTTTACGACCTTTTATATTCACCCAAATGTATTGTAAAGACGTGTTTTAGATGTAAAATAATGTGAACTTAACGTTAAAAATATAAAAAGTATGATTAGTTTAATAGAAATGACTTAGGACGATATTTAGCGGATTCATCACCTGTATTTCAAAATTTTTTTACGACCTTTTATATTCATCCAAATGTATTGTAAAGACGTGTTTTAGATGTAAAATTATGTGAACTTAACGATAAAAATGTAAAAAGTATGATTAGTTTAATAGAAATGACTTAGGACGATATTTAGCGGATTCATCGCCTGTATTTCAAAATTTTTTTACGACCTTTTATATTCACCCAAATGTATTGTAAAGACGTGTTTTAGATGTAAAATAATGTGAACTTAACAATAAAAATATAAAAAGTATGATTAGTTTAATAGAAATGACTTAAGACGATATTTAGCGGATTCATCACCTGTATTTCAAAATTTTTTACCAAATTTTTTACCAAATTTTTTTTCTATTTTTTGTATTCACCCAAATGTATTGTAAACACGTGTTTTAGATGTAAAATAATGTGAACTTAACGATAAAAATATAAAAAGTATGATTAGTTCAATACAAATGACTTTAATCGATATTTATCGAAATTATCACCATTTTTTACCAAATTTTTTACCAAATTTTTTTTCTATTTTTTGTATTCACCCAAATGTATTGTAAACACGTGTTTTAGATGTAAAATAATGTGAACTTAACGTTAAAAATATAAAAAGTATGATTAGTTTAATAGAAATGATTTAAGACGATATTTAGCGGATTCATCACCCGTATTTCAAAATTTTTTTACGACCTTTTATATTCACCCAAATGTATTGTAAAGACGTGTTTTAGATGTAAAATTATGTGAACTTAATGATAAAAATATAAAAAGTATGATTAGTTCAATACAAATGACTTTAAACGATATTTAGCGGATTCATCACCTGTATTTCAAAATTTTTTTACGACCTTTTATATTCATCCAAATGTATTGTAAAGACGTGTTTCAGATGTAAAATTATGTGAACTTAACGATAAAAATGTAAAAAGTATGATTAGTTTAATAGAAATGACTTAGGACGATATTTAGCGGATTCATCACCTGTATTTCAAAATTTTTTTACGACCTTTTATATTCACCCAAATGTATTGTAAAGACGTGTTTTAGATGTAAAATTATGTGAACTTAACGATAAAAATGTAAAAAGTATGATTAGTTTAATAGAAATGACTTAAGACGATATTTAGCGGATTCATCGCCTGTATTTCAAAATTTTTTTACGACCTTTTATATTCACCCAAATGTATTGTAAAGACGTGTTTTAGATGTAAAATAATGTGAACTTAACAATAAAAATATAAAATGTATGATTAGTTTAATAGAAATGACTTAAGACGATATTTAGCGGATTCATCACCTGTATTTCAAAATTTTTTTACGACCTTTTATATTCACCCAAATGTATTGTAAACACGTGTTTTAGATGTAAAATTATGTGAACTTAACGATAAAAATATTAAAAGTATGATTAGTTCAATACAAATGACTGTAAACGATATTAGCGGAATTATCACCATTTTTTACCAAATTTTTTACCAAATTTTTTTTCTATTTTTTGTATTCACCCAAATGTATTGTAAACACGTGTTTTAGATGTAAAATAATGTGAACTAAACGATAAAAATATAAAAAGTATGATTAGTTCCATACAAATGACTTTAATCGATATTTAGCGAAATTATCACCATTTTTTACCAAATTTTTTTTCTATTTTTTGTATTCACCCAAATGTATTGTAAACACGTGTTTTAGATGTAAAATAATGTGAACTTAACGTTAAAAATATAAAAAGTATGATTAGTTTAATAGAAATGATTTAAGACGATATTTAGCGGATTCATCACCCGTATTTCAAAATTTTTTTACGACCTTTTATATTCACCCAAATGTATTGTAAAGACGTGTTTTAGATGTAAAATTATGTGAACTTAATGATAAAAATATAAAAAGTATGATTAGTTCAATACAAATGACATTAAACGATATTTAGCGGATTCATCACCTGTATTTCAAAATTTTTTTACGACCTTTTATATTCATCCAAATGTATTGTAAAGTCGTGTTTTAGATGTAAAATTATGTGAACTTAACGATAAAAATGTAAAAAGTATGATTAGTTTAATAGAAATGACTTAGGACGATATTTAGCGGATTCATCACCTGTATTTCAAAATTTTTTTACGACCTTTTATATTCACCCAAATGTATTGTAAAGACGTGTTTTAGATGTAAAATAATGTAAACTTAACGTTAAAATATAAAAAGTATGATTAGTTTAATAGAAATGACTTAAGACGATATTTAGCGGATTCATCACCTGTATTTCAAAATTTTTTTACGACCTTTTATATTCACCCAAATGTATTGTAAACACGTGTTTTAGATGTAAAATTATGTGAACTTAACGATAAAAATATAAAAAGTATGATTAGTTCAATACAAATGACTGTAAACGATATTAGCGGAATTATCACCATTTTTTACCAAATTTTTTACCAAATTTTTTTTCTATTTTTTGTATTCACCCAAATGTATTGTAAACACGTGTTTTAGATGTAAAATAATGTGAACTTAACGTTAAAAATATAAAAAGTATGATTAGTTTAATAGAAATGACTTAGGACGATATTTAGCGGATTCATCACCTGTATTTCAAAATTTTTTTACGACCTTTTATATTCACCCAAATGTATTGTAAAGACGTGTCTTAGATGTAAAATAATGTGAACTTAACGATAAAAATATAAAAAGTATGATTAGTTCAATACAAATGACTGTAAACGATATTAGCGGAATTATCACCATTTTTTACCAAATTTTTTACCAAATTTTTTTTCTATTTTTTGTATTCACCCAAATGTATTGTAAACACGTGTTTTAGATGTAAAATAATGTGAACTTAACGATAAAAATATAAAAAGTATGATTAGTTCCATACAAATGACTTTAATCGATATTTAGCGAAATTATCACCATTTTTTACCAAATTTTTTACCAAATTTTTTTTCTATTTTTTGTATTCACCCAAATGTATTGTAAACACGTGTTTTAGATGTAAAATAATGTGAACTTAACGTTAAAAATATAAAAAGTATGATTAGTTTAATAGAAATGATTTAAGACGATATTTAGCGGATTCATCACCCGTATTTCAAAATTTTTTTACGACCTTTTATATTCACCCAAATGTATTGTAAAGACGTGTTTTAGATGTAAAATTATGTGAACTTAATGATAAAAATATAAAAAGTATGATTAGTTCAATACAAATGACTTTAAACGATATTTAGCGGATTCATCACCTGTATTTCAAAATTTTTTTACGACCTTTTATATTCATCCAAATGTATTGTAAAGACGTGTTTTAGATGTAAAATTATGTGAACTTAACTATAAAAATGTAAAAAGTATGATTAGTTTAATAGAAATGACTTAGGACGATATTTAGCGGATTCATCACCTGTATTTCAAAATTTTTTTACGACCTTTTATATTCACCCAAATGTATTGTAAAGACGTGTTTTAGATGTAAAATAATGTAAACTTAACGTTAAAATATAAAAAGTATGATTAGTTTAATAGAAATGACTTAAGACGATATTTAGCGGATTCATCACCTGTATTTCAAAATTTTTTTACGACCTTTTATATTCACCCAAATGTATTGTAAACACGTGTTTTTGATGTAAAATTATGTGAACTTAACGATAAAAATATAAAAAGTATGATTAGTTCAATACAAATGACTGTAAACGATATTAGCGGAATTATCACCATTTTTTACCAAATTTTTTACCAAATTTTTTTTCTATTTTTTGTATTCACCCAAATGTATTGTAAACACGTGTTTTAGATGTAAAATAATGTGAACTTAACGTTAAAAATATAAAAAGTATGATTAGTTTAATAGAAATGACTTAGGACGATATTTAGCGGATTCATCACCTGTATTTCAAAATTTTTTTACGACCTTTTATATTCACCCAAATGTATTGTAAAGACGTGTCTTAGATGTAAAATAATGTGAACTTAACGATAAAAATATAAAAAGTATGATTAGTTCAATACAAATGACTTTAATCGATATTTAGTGAAATTATCACCATTTTTTACCAAATTTTTTCCCAAATTTGTTTTCTATTTTTTGTATTCACCCAAATGTATTGTAAACACGTGTTTTAGATGTAAAATAATGTGAACTTAACGTTAAAAATATAAAAAGTATGATTAGTTTAATAGAAATGACTTAAGACGATATTTAGCGGATTCATCGCCTGTATTTCAAAATTTTTTTACGACCTTTTATATTCATCCAAATGTATTGTAAAGACGTGTTTTAGATGTAAAATTATGTGAACTTAACGATAAAAATGTAAAAAGTATGATTAGTTTAATAGAAATGACTTAGGACGATATTTAGCGGATTCATCGCCTGTATTTCAAAATTTTTTTACGACCTTTTATATTCACCCAAATGTATTGTAAAGACGTGTTTTAGATGTAAAATAATGTGAACTTAACAATAAAAATATAAAAAGTATGATTAGTTTAATAGAAATGATTTAAGACGATATTTAGCGGATTCATCACCCGTATTTCAAAATTTTTTTACGACCTTTTATATTCACCCAAATGTATTGTAAAGACGTGTTTTAGATGTAAAATTATGTGAACTTAATGATAAAAATATAAAAAGTATGATTAGTTCAATACAAATGACTTTAAACGATATTTAGCGGATTCATCACCTGTATTTCAAAATTTTTTTACGACCTTTTATATTCATCCAAATGTATTGTAAAGACGTGTTTTAGATGTAAAATTATGTGAACTTAACGATAAAAATGTAAAAAGTATGATTAGTTTAATAGAAATGACTTAGGACGATATTTAGCGGATTCATCACCTGTATTTCAAAATTTTTTTACGACCTTTTATATTCACCCAAATGTATTGTAAAGACGTGTTTTAGATGTAAAATAATGTGAACTTAACAATAAAAATATAAAAAGTATGATTAGTTCAATACAAATGACTTTAATCGATATTTAGCGAAATTATCACCATTTTTTACCAAATTTTTTCCCAAATTTTTTTTCTATTTTTTGTATTCACCCAAATGTATTGTAAACACGTGTTTTAGATGTAAAATAATGTGAACTTAACGTTAAAAATATAAAAAGTATGATTAGTTTAATAGAAATGACTTTAGACGATATTTAGCGGATTCATCACCCGTATTTCAAAATTTTTTTACGACCTTTTATATTCACCCAAATGTATTGTAAAGACGTGTTTTAGATGTAAAATAATGTAAACTTAACGTTAAAATATAAAAAGTATGATTAGTTTAATAGAAATGACTTAAGACGATATTTAGCGGATTCATCACCTGTATTTCAAAATTTTTTTACGACCTTTTATATTCACCCAAATGTATTATAAAGACGTGTTTTAGATGTAAAATTATGTGAACGTAACGATAAAAATATAAAAAGTATGATTAGTTCCATACAAATGACTTTAATCGATATTTAGCGAAATTATCACCATTTTTTACCAAATTTTTTACCAAATTTTTTTTCTATTTTTTGTATTCACCCAAATGTATTGTAAACACGTGTTTTAGATGTAAAATAATGTGAACTTAACGTTAAAAATATAAAAAGTATGATTAGTTTAATAGAAATGATTTAAGACGATATTTAGCGGATTCATCACCCGTATTTCAAAATTTTTTTACGACCTTTTATATTCACCCAAATGTATTGTAAAGACGTGTTTTAGATGTAAAATTATGTGAACTTAATGATAAAAATATAAAAAGTATGATTAGTTCAATACAAATGACTTTAAACGATATTTAGCGGATTCATCACCTGTATTTCAAAATTTTTTTACGACCTTTTATATTCATCCAAATGTATTGTAAAGACGTGTTTTAGATGTAAAATTATGTGAACTTAACTATAAAAATGTAAAAAGTATGATTAGTTTAATAGAAATGACTTAGGACGATATTTAGCGGATTCATCACCTGTATTTCAAAATTTTTTTACGACCTTTTATATTCACCCAAATGTATTGTAAAGACGTGTTTTAGATGTAAAATAATGTAAACTTAACGTTAAAATATAAAAAGTATGATTAGTTTAATAGAAATGACTTAAGACGATATTTAGCGGATTCATCACCTGTATTTCAAAATTTTTTTACGACCTTTTATATTCACCCAAATGTATTGTAAACACGTGTTTTTGATGTAAAATTATGTGAACTTAACGATAAAAATATAAAAAGTATGATTAGTTCAATACAAATGACTGTAAACGATATTAGCGGAATTATCACCATTTTTTACCAAATTTTTTACCAAATTTTTTTTCTATTTTTTGTATTCACCCAAATGTATTGTAAACACGTGTTTTAGATGTAAAATAATGTGAACTTAACGTTAAAAATATAAAAAGTATGATTAGTTTAATAGAAATGACTTAGGACGATATTTAGCGGATTCATCACCTGTATTTCAAAATTTTTTTACGACCTTTTATATTCACCCAAATGTATTGTAAAGACGTGTCTTAGATGTAAAATAATGTGAACTTAACGATAAAAATATAAAAAGTATGATTAGTTCAATACAAATGACTTTAATCGATATTTAGTGAAATTATCACCATTTTTTACCAAATTTTTTCCCAAATTTGTTTTCTATTTTTTGTATTCACCCAAATGTATTGTAAACACGTGTTTTAGATGTAAAATAATGTGAACTTAACGTTAAAAATATAAAAAGTATGATTAGTTTAATAGAAATGACTTAGGACGATATTTAGCGGATTCATCACCTGTATTTCAAAATTTTTTTACGACCTTTTATATTCACCCAAATGTATTGTAAAGACGTGTCTTAGATGTAAAATAATGTGAACTTAACGATAAAAATATAAAAAGTATGATTAGTTCAATACAAATGACTTTAATCGATATTTAGTGAAATTATCACCATTTTTTACCAAATTTTTTCCCAAATTTGTTTTCTATTTTTTGTATTCACCCAAATGTATTGTAAACACGTGTTTTAGATGTAAAATAATGTGAACTTAACGTTAAAAATATAAAAAGTATGATTAGTTTAATAGAAATGACTTAAGACGATATTTAGCGGATTCATCGCCTGTATTTCAAAATTTTTTTAAGACCTTTTATATTCATCCAAATGTATTGTAATGACGTGTTTTAGATGTAAAATTATGTGAACTTAACGATAAAAATGTAAAAAGTATGATTAGTTTAATAGAAATGACTTAGGACGATATTTAGCGGATTCATCGCCTGTATTTCAAAATTTTTTTACGACCTTTTATATTCACCCAAATGTATTGTAAAGACGTGTTTTAGATGTAAAATAATGTGAACTTAACAATAAAAATATAAAAAGTATGATTAGTTTAATAGAAATGATTTAAGACGATATTTAGCGGATTCATCACCCGTATTTCAAAATTTTTTTACGACCTTTTATATTCACCCAAATGTATTGTAAAGACGTGTTTTAGATGTAAAATTATGTGAACTTAATGATAAAAATATAAAAAGTATGATTAGTTCAATACAAATGACTTTAAACGATATTTAGCGGATTCATCACCTGTATTTCAAAATTTTTTTACGACCTTTTATATTCATCCAAATGTATTGTAAAGACGTGTTTTAGATGTAAAATTATGTGAACTTAACGATAAAAATGTAAAAAGTATGATTAGTTTAATAGAAATGACTTAGGACGATATTTAGCGGATTCATCACCTGTATTTCAAAATTTTTTTACGACCTTTTATATTCACCCAAATGTATTGTAAAGACGTGTTTTAGATGTAAAATAATGTGAACTTAACAATAAAAATATAAAAAGTATGATTAGTTCAATACAAATGACTTTAATCGATATTTAGCGAAATTATCACCATTTTTTACCAAATTTTTTCCCAAATTTTTTTTCTATTTTTTGTATTCACCCAAATGTATTGTAAACACGTGTTTTAGATGTAAAATAATGTGAACTTAACGTTAAAAATATAAAAAGTATGATTAGTTTAATAGAAATGACTTTAGACGATATTTAGCGGATTCATCACCCGTATTTCAAAATTTTTTTACGACCTTTTATATTCACCCAAATGTATTGTAAAGACGTGTTTTAGATGTAAAATAATGTAAACTTAACGTTAAAATATAAAAAGTATGATTAGTTTAATAGAAATGACTTAAGACGATATTTAGCGGATTCATCACCTGTATTTCAAAATTTTTTTACGACCTTTTATATTCACCCAAATGTATTATAAAGACGTGTTTTAGATGTAAAATTATGTGAACGTAACGATAAAAATATAAAAAGTATGATTAGTTCCATACAAATGACTTTAATCGATATTTAGCGAAATTATCACCATTTTTTACCAAATTTTTTACCAAATTTTTTTTCTATTTTTTGTATTCACCCAAATGTATTGTAAACACGTGTTTTAGATGTAAAATAATGTGAACTTAACGTTAAAAATATAAAAAGTATGATTAGTTTAATAGAAATGATTTAAGACGATATTTAGCGGATTCATCACCCGTATTTCAAAATTTTTTTACGACCTTTTATATTCACCCAAATGTATTGTAAAGACGTGTTTTAGATGTAAAATTATGTGAACTTAATGATAAAAATATAAAAAGTATGATTAGTTCAATACAAATGACTTTAAACGATATTTAGCGGATTCATCACCTGTATTTCAAAATTTTTTTACGACCTTTTATATTCATCCAAATGTATTGTAAAGACGTGTTTTAGATGTAAAATTATGTGAACTTAACTATAAAAATGTAAAAAGTATGATTAGTTTAATAGAAATGACTTAGGACGATATTTAGCGGATTCATCACCTGTATTTCAAAATTTTTTTACGACCTTTTATATTCACCCAAATGTATTGTAAAGACGTGTTTTAGATGTAAAATAATGTAAACTTAACGTTAAAATATAAAAAGTATGATTAGTTTAATAGAAATGACTTAAGACGATATTTAGCGGATTCATCACCTGTATTTCAAAATTTTTTTACGACCTTTTATATTCACCCAAATGTATTGTAAACACGTGTTTTTGATGTAAAATTATGTGAACTTAACGATAAAAATATAAAAAGTATGATTAGTTCAATACAAATGACTGTAAACGATATTAGCGGAATTATCACCATTTTTTACCAAATTTTTTACCAAATTTTTTTTCTATTTTTTGTATTCACCCAAATGTATTGTAAACACGTGTTTTAGATGTAAAATAATGTGAACTTAACGTTAAAAATATAAAAAGTATGATTAGTTTAATAGAAATGACTTAGGACGATATTTAGCGGATTCATCACCTGTATTTCAAAATTTTTTTACGACCTTTTATATTCACCCAAATGTATTGTAAAGACGTGTCTTAGATGTAAAATAATGTGAACTTAACGATAAAAATATAAAAAGTATGATTAGTTCAATACAAATGACTTTAATCGATATTTAGTGAAATTATCACCATTTTTTACCAAATTTTTTCCCAAATTTGTTTTCTATTTTTTGTATTCACCCAAATGTATTGTAAACACGTGTTTTAGATGTAAAATAATGTGAACTTAACGTTAAAAATATAAAAAGTATGATTAGTTTAATAGAAATGACTTAAGACGATATTTAGCGGATTCATCGCCTGTATTTCAAAATTTTTTTACGACCTTTTATATTCATCCAAATGTATTGTAAAGACGTGTTTTAGATGTAAAATTATGTGAACTTAACGATAAAAATGTAAAAAGTATGATTAGTTTAATAGAAATGACTTAGGACGATATTTAGCGGATTCATCGCCTGTATTTCAAAATTTTTTTACGACCTTTTATATTCACCCAAATGTATTGTAAAGACGTGTTTTAGATGTAAAATAATGTGAACTTAACAATAAAAATATAAAAAGTATGATTAGTTTAATAGAAATGATTTAAGACGATATTTAGCGGATTCATCACCCGTATTTCAAAATTTTTTTACGACCTTTTATATTCACCCAAATGTATTGTAAAGACGTGTTTTAGATGTAAAATTATGTGAACTTAATGATAAAAATATAAAAAGTATGATTAGTTCAATACAAATGACTTTAAACGATATTTAGCGGATTCATCACCTGTATTTCAAAATTTTTTTACGACCTTTTATATTCATCCAAATGTATTGTAAAGACGTGTTTTAGATGTAAAATTATGTGAACTTAACGATAAAAATGTAAAAAGTATGATTAGTTTAATAGAAATGACTTAGGACGATATTTAGCGGATTCATCAACTGTATTTCAAAATTTTTTTACGACCTTTTATATTCACCCAAATGTATTGTAAAGACGTGTTTTAGATGTAAAATAATGTGAACTTAACAATAAAAATATAAAAAGTATGATTAGTTCAATACAAATGACTTTAATCGATATTTAGCGAAATTATCACCATTTTTTACCAAATTTTTTCCCAAATTTTTTTTCTATTTTTTGTATTCACCCAAATGTATTGTAAACACGTGTTTTAGATGTAAAATAATGTGAACTTAACGTTAAAAATATAAAAAGTATGATTAGTTTAATAGAAATGACTTTAGACGATATTTAGCGGATTCATCACCCGTATTTCAAAATTTTTTTACGACCTTTTATATTCACCCAAATGTATTGTAAAGACGTGTTTTAGATGTAAAATAATGTAAACTTAACGTTAAAATATAAAAAGTATGATTAGTTTAATAGAAATGACTTAAGACGATATTTAGCGGATTCATCACCCGTATTTCAAAATTTTTTTACGACCTTTTATATTCACCCAAATGTATTGTAAAGACGTGTTTTAGATTTAAAATTATGTGAACTTAACGATAAAAATATAAAAAGTATGATTAGTTCAATACAAATGACTTTAAACGATATTTAGCGGAATTATCACCATTTTTTACCCAATTTTTTCCCAAATTTTTTTTCTATTTTTTGTATTCACCCAAATGTATTGTAAAGACGTGTTTTAGATGTAAAATAATGTGAACTTAACGATAAAAATATAAAAAGTATGATTAGTTCAATACAAATGACTTTAATCGATATTTAGCGAAATTATCACCATTTTTTACCAAATTTTTTACTAAATTTTTTTTCTATTTTTTGTATTCACCCAAATGTATTGTAAACACGTGTTTTAGATGTAAAATAATGTGAACTTAACGTTAAAATATAAAAAGTATGATTAGTTTAATAGAAATGACTTAAGACGATATTTAGCGGATTCATCACCTGTATTTCAAAATTTTTTTACGACCTTTTATATTCACCCAAATGTATTGTAAACACGTGTTTTTGATGTAAAATTATGTGAACTTAACGATAAAAATATAAAAAGTATGATTAGTTCAATACAAATGACTGTAAACGATATTAGCGGAATTATCACCATTTTTTACCAAATTTTTTACCAAATTTTTTTTCTATTTTTTGTATTCACCCAAATGTATTGTAAACACGTGTTTTAGATGTAAAATAATGTGAACTTAACGTTAAAAATATAAAAAGTATGATTAGTTTAATAGAAATGACTTAGGACGATATTTAGCGGATTCATCACCTGTATTTCAAAATTTTTTTACGACCTTTTATATTCACCCAAATGTATTGTAAAGACGTGTCTTAGATGTAAAATAATGTGAACTTAACGATAAAAATATAAAAAGTATGATTAGTTCAATACAAATGACTTTAATCGATATTTAGTGAAATTATCACCATTTTTTACCAAATTTTTTCCCAAATTTGTTTTCTATTTTTTGTATTCACCCAAATGTATTGTAAACACGTGTTTTAGATGTAAAATAATGTGAACTTAACGTTAAAAATATAAAAAGTATGATTAGTTTAATAGAAATGACTTAAGACGATATTTAGCGGATTCATCGCCTGTATTTCAAAATTTTTTTACGACCTTTTATATTCATCCAAATGTATTGTAAAGACGTGTTTTAGATGTAAAATTATGTGAACTTAACGATAAAAATGTAAAAAGTATGATTAGTTTAATAGAAATGACTTAGGACGATATTTAGCGGATTCATCGCCTGTATTTCAAAATTTTTTTACGACCTTTTATATTCACCCAAATGTATTGTAAAGACGTGTTTTAGATGTAAAATAATGTGAACTTAACAATAAAAATATAAAAAGTATGATTAGTTTAATAGAAATGACTTAAGACGATATTTAGCGGATTCATCACCTGTATTTCAAAATTTTTTTACGACCTTTTATATTCACCCAAATGTATTGTAAACACGTGTTTTAGATGTAAAATTATGTGAACTTAACGATAAAAATATAAAAAGTATGATTAGTTCAATACAAATGACTGTAAACGATATTAGCGGAATTATCACCATTTTTTACCAAATTTTTTACCAAATTTTTTTTCTATTTTTTGTATTCACCCAAATGTATTGTAAACACGTGTTTTAGATGTAAAATAATGTGAACTTAACGATAAAAATATAAAAAGTATGATTAGTTTAATAGAAATGACTTAAGACGATATTTAGCGGATTCATCACCCGTATTTCAAAATTTTTTTACGACCTTTTATATTCACCCAAATGTATTGTAAAGACGTGTTTTAGATTTAAAATTATGTGAACTTAACGATAAAAATATAAAAAGTATGATTAGTTCAATACAAATGACTTTAAACGATATTTAGCGGAATTATCACCATTTTTTACCCAATTTTTTCCCAAATTTTTTTTCTATTTTTTGTATTCACCCAAATGTATTGTAAAGACGTGTTTTAGATGTAAAATAATGTGAACTTAACGATAAAAATATAAAAAGTATGATTAGTTCAATACAAATGACTTTAATCGATATTTAGCGAAATTATCACCATTTTTTACCAAATTTTTTACTAAATTTTTTTTCTATTTTTTGTATTCACCCAAATGTATTGTAAACACGTGTTTTAGATGTAAAATAATGTGAACTTAACGTTAAAATATAAAAAGTATGATTAGTTTAATAGAAATGACTTAAGACGATATTTAGCGGATTCATCACCTGTATTTCAAAATTTTTTTACGACCTTTTATATTCACCCAAATGTATTGTAAACACGTGTTTTTGATGTAAAATTATGTGAACTTAACGATAAAAATATAAAAAGTATGATTAGTTCAATACAAATGACTGTAAACGATATTAGCGGAATTATCACCATTTTTTACCAAATTTTTTACCAAATTTTTTTTCTATTTTTTGTATTCACCCAAATGTATTGTAAACACGTGTTTTAGATGTAAAATAATGTGAACTTAACGTTAAAAATATAAAAAGTATGATTAGTTTAATAGAAATGACTTAGGACGATATTTAGCGGATTCATCACCTGTATTTCAAAATTTTTTTACGACCTTTTATATTCACCCAAATGTATTGTAAAGACGTGTCTTAGATGTAAAATAATGTGAACTTAACGATAAAAATATAAAAAGTATGATTAGTTCAATACAAATGACTTTAATCGATATTTAGTGAAATTATCACCATTTTTTACCAAATTTTTTCCCAAATTTGTTTTCTATTTTTTGTATTCACCCAAATGTATTGTAAACACGTGTTTTAGATGTAAAATAATGTGAACTTAACGTTAAAAATATAAAAAGTATGATTAGTTTAATAGAAATGACTTAAGACGATATTTAGCGGATTCATCGCCTGTATTTCAAAATTTTTTTACGACCTTTTATATTCATCCAAATGTATTGTAAAGACGTGTTTTAGATGTAAAATTATGTGAACTTAACGATAAAAATGTAAAAAGTATGATTAGTTTAATAGAAATGACTTAGGACGATATTTAGCGGATTCATCGCCTGTATTTCAAAATTTTTTTACGACCTTTTATATTCACCCAAATGTATTGTAAAGACGTGTTTTAGATGTAAAATAATGTGAACTTAACAATAAAAATATAAAAAGTATGATTAGTTTAATAGAAATGACTTAAGACGATATTTAGCGGATTCATCACCTGTATTTCAAAATTTTTTTACGACCTTTTATATTCACCCAAATGTATTGTAAACACGTGTTTTAGATGTAAAATTATGTGAACTTAACGATAAAAATATAAAAAGTATGATTAGTTCAATACAAATGACTGTAAACGATATTAGCGGAATTATCACCATTTTTTACCAAATTTTTTACCAAATTTTTTTTCTATTTTTTGTATTCACCCAAATGTATTGTAAACACGTGTTTTAGATGTAAAATAATGTGAACTTAACGATAAAAATATAAAAAGTATGATTAGTTCAATACAAATGACTTTAATCGATATTTAGCGATATTATCACCATTTTTTACCAAATTTTTTACCAAATTTTTTTTCTATTTTTTGTATTCACCCAAATGTATTGTAAACACGTGTTTTAGATGTAAAATAATGTGAACTTAACGTTAAAAATATAAAAAGTATGATTAGTTTAATAGAAATGATTTAAGACGATATTTAGCGGATTCATCACCCGTATTTCAAAATTTTTTTACGACCTTTTATATTCACCCAAATGTATTGTAAAGACGTGTTTTAGATGTAAAATTATGTGAACTTAATGATAAAAATATAAAAAGTATGATTAGTTCAATACAAATGACTTTAAACGATATTTAGCGGATTCATCACCTGTATTTCAAAATTTTTTTACGACCTTTTATATTCATCCAAATGTATTGTAAAGACGTGTTTTAGATGTAAAATTATGTGAACTTAACGATAAAAATGTAAAAAGTATGATTAGTTTAATAGAAATGACTTAGGACGATATTTAGCGGATTCATCACCTGTATTTCAAAATTTTTATACGACCTTTTATATTCACCCAAATGTATTGTAAAGACGTGTTTTAGATGTAAAATAATGTGAACTTAACAATAAAAATATAAAAAGTATGATTAGTTCAATACAAATGACTTTAATCGATATTTAGCGAAATTATCACCATTTTTTACCAAATTTTTTCCCAAATTTTTTTTCTATTTTTTGTATTCACCCAAATGTATTGTAAACACGTGTTTTAGATGTAAAATAATGTGAACTTAACGTTAAAAATATAAAAAGTATGATTAGTTTAATAGAAATGACTTTAGACGATATTTAGCGGATTCATCACCCGTATTTCAAAATTTTTTTACGACCTTTTATATTCACCCAAATGTATTGTAAAGACGTGTTTTAGATGTAAAATAATGTAAACTTAACGTTAAAATATAAAAAGTATGATTAGTTTAATAGAAATGACTTAAGACGATATTTAGCGGATTCATCACCTGTATTTCAAAATTTTTTTACGACCTTTTATATTCACCCAAATGTATTATAAAGACGTGTTTTAGATGTAAAATTATGTGAACGTAACGATAAAAATATAAAAAGTATGATTAGTTCAATACAAATGACTTTAAACGATATTTAGCGGAATTATCACCATTTTTTACCCAATTTTTTCCCAAATTTTTTTTCCATTTTTTGTATTCACCCAAATGTATTGTAAACACGTGTTTTAGATGTAAAATAATGTGAACTTAACGTTAAAAATATAAAAAGTATGATTAGTTTAATAGAAATGACTTAAGACGATATTTAGCGGATTCATCACCCGTATTTCAAAATTTTTTTACGACCTTTTATATTCACCCAAATGTATTGTAAAGACGTGTTTTAGATTTAAAATTATGTGAACTTAACGATAAAAATATAAAAAGTATGATTAGTTCAATACAAATGACTTTAAACGATATTTAGCGGAATTATCACCATTTTTTACCCAATTTTTTCCCAAATTTTTTTTCTATTTTTTTTATTCACCCAAATGTATTGTAAAGACGTGTTTTAGATGTAAAATAATGTGAACTTAACGATAAAAATATAAAAAGTATGATTAGTTCAATACAAATGACTTTAATCGATATTTAGCGAAATTATCACCATTTTTTACCAAATTTTTTACTAAATTTTTTTTCTATTTTTTGTATTCACCCAAATGTATTGTAAACACGTGTTTTAGATGTAAAATAATGTGAACTTAACGTTAAAAATATAAAAAGTATGATTAGTTTAATAGAAATGACTTAAGACGATATTTAGCGGATTCATCACCCGTATTTCAAAATTTTTTTACGACCTTTTATATTCACCTAAATGTACTGTAAAGACGTGTTTTAGATGTAAAATTATGTGAACTTAACGATAAAAATATAAAAAGTATAATTAGTTCAATACAAATGACTTTAAACGATATTTAGCGGAATTATCACCATTTTTTACCCAATTTTTTCCCAAATTTTTTTTCTATTTTTTGTATTCACCCAAATGTATTGTAAATACGTGTTTTAGATGTAAAATAATGTGAACTTAACGATAAAAATATAAAAAGTATGATTAGTTTAATAGAAATGACTTAGGACGATATTTAGCGGATTCATCACCTGTATTTCAAAATTTTTTTACGACAATTTTATATTCACCCAAATGTATTGTAAAGACGTGTTTTAGATGTAAAATTATGTGAACTTAACGATAAAAATATAAAAAGTATGATTAGTTCAATACAAATGACTTTAAACGATATTTAGCGGAATTATCACCATTTTTTACCCAATCTTTTCCCAAATTTTTTTTCTATTTTTTGTATTCACCCAAATGTATTGTAAAGACGTGTTTTAGATGTAAAATAATGTGAACTTAACGATAAAAATATAAAAAGTATGATTAGTTCAATACAAATGACTTTAATCGATATTTAGCGAAATTATCACCATTTTTTACCAAATTTTTTCCCAAATTTTTTTTCTATTTTTTGTATTCACCCAAATGTATTGTAGACACGTGTTTTAGATGTAAAATAATGTGAACTTAACGATAAAAATATAAAAAGTATGATTAGTTCAATACAAATGACTTTAATCGATATTTAGCGAAATTATCACCATTTTTTACCAAATTTTTTACTAAATTTTTTTTCTATTTTTTGTATTCACCCAAATGTATTGTAAACACGTGTTTTAGATGTAAAATAATGTGAACTTAACGTTAAAAATATAAAAAGTATGATTAGTTTAATAGAAATGACTTAAGACGATATTTAGCGGATTCATCACCCGTATTTCAAAATTTTTTTACGACCTTTTATATTCACCTAAATGTACTGTAA
This sequence comes from Diuraphis noxia, assembly GCF_037042655.1. Taxonomy (NCBI): domain Eukaryota; kingdom Metazoa; phylum Arthropoda; class Insecta; order Hemiptera; family Aphididae; genus Diuraphis; species Diuraphis noxia. The sequence goes on along the minus strand of NW_028301722.1, from coordinate 202,644 downwards.
AGACGTGTTTTAGATGTAAAATTATGTGAACTTAACGATAAAAATATAAAAAGTATAATTAGTTCAATACAAATGACTTTAAACGATATTTAGCGGAATTATCACCATTTTTTACCCAATTTTTTCCCAAATTTTTTTTCTATTTTTTGTATTCACCCAAATGTATTGTAAATACGTGTTTTAGATGTAAAATAATGTGAACTTAACGATAAAAATATAAAAAGTATGATTAGTTTAATAGAAATGACTTAGGACGATATTTAGCGGATTCATCACCTGTATTTCAAAATTTTTTTACGACAATTTTATATTCACCCAAATGTATTGTAAAGACGTGTTTTAGATGTAAAATTATGTGAACTTAACGATAAAAATATAAAAAGTATGATTAGTTCAATACAAATGACTTTAAACGATATTTAGCGGAATTATCACCATTTTTTACCCAATCTTTTCCCAAATTTTTTTTCTATTTTTTGTATTCACCCAAATGTATTGTAAAGACGTGTTTTAGATGTAAAATAATGTGAACTTAACGATAAAAATATAAAAAGTATGATTAGTTCAATACAAATGACTTTAATCGATATTTAGCGAAATTATCACCATTTTTTACCAAATTTTTTCCCAAATTTTTTTTCTATTTTTTGTATTCACCCAAATGTATTGTAGACACGTGTTTTAGATGTAAAATAATGTGAACTTAACGTTAAAAATATAAAAAGTATGATTAGTTTAATAGAAATGACTTAAGACGATATTTAGCGGATTCATCACCCGTATTTCAAAATTTTTTTACGACCTTTTATATTCACCCAAATGTATTGTAAAGACGTGTTTTAGATGTAAAATTATGTGAACTTAACGATAAAAATATAAAAAGTATGATTAGTTCAATACAAATGACTTTAAACGATATTTAGCGGAATTATCACCATTTTTTACCCAATTTTTTCCCAAATTTTTTTTCCATTTTTTGTATACACCCAAATGTATTGTAAATACGTGTTTTAGATGTAAAATAATGTGAACTTAACGATAAAAATATAAAAAGTATGATTAGTTCAATACAAATGACTTTAAACGATATTTAGCGGAATTATCACCATTTTTTACCCAATTTTTTCCCAAATTTTTTTTCTATTTTTTGATTTCACCCAAATGTATTGTAAATACGTGTTTTAGATGTAAAATAATGTGAACTTAACGTTAAAAATATAAAAAGTATGATTAGTTTAATAGAAATGACTTAGGACGATATTTAGCGGATTCATCACCTGTATTTCAAAATTTTTTTACGACCTTTTATATTCACCCAAATGTATTATAAAGACGTGTTTTAGATGTAAAATTATGTGAACGTAACGACAAAAATATAAAAAGTATGATTAGTTCAATACAAATGACTTTAAACGATATTTAGCGGAATTATCACCATTTTTTACCCAATTTTTTCCCAAATTTTTTTTCTATTTTTTTATTCACCCAAATGTATTGTAAATACGAGTTTTAGATGTAAAATAATGTGAACTTAACGTTAAAAATGTAAAAAGTATGATTAGTTTAATAGAAATGACTTAGGACGATATTTAGCGGATTCATCACCTGTATTTCAAAATTTTTTTACGACCTTTTATATTCACCCAAATGTATTGTAAAGACGTGTTTTAGATGTAAAATAATGTGAACTTAACAATAAAAATATAAAAAGTATGATTAGTTCAATACAAATGACTTTAATCGATATTTATCGAAATTATCACCATTTTTTATCAAATTTTTTCCCAAATTTTTTTTCTATTTTTTGTATTCACCCAAATGTATTGTAAACACGTGTTTTAGATGTAAAATAATGTGAACTTAACGTTAAAAATATAAAAAGTATGATTAGTTTAATAGAAATGACTTAAGACGATATTTAGCGGATTCATCACCTGTATTTCAAAATTTTTTTACGACCTTTTATATTCACCCAAATGTATTGTAAACACGTGTTTTAGATGTAAAATTATGTGAACTTAACGATAAAAATATAAAAAGTATGATTAGTTCAATACAAATGACTTTAAATGATATTTAGCGGAATTATCACCATTTTTTACCCAATTTTTTCCCAAATTTTTTTTCTATTTTTTGTATTCACCCAAATGTATTGTAAATACGTGTTTTAGATGTAAAATAATGTGAACTTAACGTTAAAAATATAAAAGGTATGATTAGTTTAATAGAAATGACTTAGGACGATATTTAGCGGATTCATCACCTGTATTTCAAAATTTTTTTACGACCTTTTATATTCACCCAAATGTATTATAAAGACGTGTTTTAGATGTAAAATTATGTGAACGTAACGATAAAAATATAAAAAGTATGATTAGTTCAATACAAATGACTTTAAACGATATTTAGCGGAATTATCACCATTTTTTACCCAATTTTTTCCCAAATTTTTTTTCTATTTTTTTATTCACCCAAATGTATTGTAAATACGAGTTTTAGATGTAAAATAATGTGAACTTAACGTTAAAAATATAAAAAGTATGATTAGTTTAATAGAAATGACTTAAGACGATATTTAGCGGATTCATCACCTGTATTTCAAAATTTTTTTAGGACCTTTTATATTCACCCAAATGTATTGTAAAGACGTGTTTTAGATGTAAAATAATGTGAACTTAACGTTAAAAATATAAAAAGTATGATTAGTTTAGTAGAAATGACTTAGGACGATATTTAGCGGATTCATCACCTGTATTTCAAAATTTTTTTACGACCTTTTATATTCACCCAAATGTATTATAAAGACGTGTCTTAGATGTAAAATAATGTGAACTTAACGATAAAAATATAAAAAGTATGATTAGTTCAATACAAATGACTTTAATCGATATTTAGCGAAATTATCACCATTTTTTACCAAATTTTTTCCCAAATTTTTTTTCTATTTTTTGTATTAACCCAAATGTATTGTAAACACGTGTTTTAGATGTAAAATAATGTGAACTTAACGATAAAAATATAAAAAGTATGATTAGTTCAATACAAATGACTTTAAACGATATTTAGCGGAATTATCACCATTTTTTACCCAATTTTTTCCCAAATTTTTTTTCTATTTTTTGTATTCACCCAAATGTATTGTAAATACGTGTTTTAGATGTAAAATAATGTGAACTTAACGTTAAAAATATAAAAAGTATGATTAGTTTAATAGAAATGACTTAAGACGATATTTAGCGGATTCATCACCTGTATTTCAAAATTTTTTTACGACCTTTTATATTCACCCAAATGTATTGTAAAGACGTGTTTTAGATGTAAAATAATGTGAACTTAACGTTAAAAATATAAAAAGTATGATTAGTTTAATAGAAATGACTTAGGACGATATTTAGCGGATTAATCACCTGTATTTCAAAATTTTTTTACGACCTTTTATATTCACCCAAATGTATTGTAAAGACGTGTTTTAGATGTAAAATAATGTGAACTTAACGTTAAAAATATAAAAGGTATGATTAGTTTAATAGAAATGACTTAGGACGATATTTAGCGGATTCATCACCTGTATTTCAAAATTTTTTTACGACCTTTTATATTCACCCAAATGTATTATAAAGACGTGTTTTAGATGTAAAATTATGTGAACGTAACGATAAAAATATAAAAAGTATGATTAGTTCAATACAAATGACTTTAAACGATATTTAGCGGAATTATCACCATTTTTTACCAAATTTTTTCCCAAATTTTTTTTCTGTTTTTTGTATTCACCCAAATGTAATGTAAATACGTGGTTTAGATGTAAAATAATGTGAACTTAACGATAAAAATATAAAAAGTATGATTAGTTCAATACAAATGACTTTGATCGATATTTAGCGATATTATCACCATTTTTTACCAAATTTTTTCCCAAATTTTTTTTCTATTTTTTGTATTCACCCAAATGTATTGTAAATACGTGTTTTAGATATAAAATAATGTGAACTTAACGTTAAAAATATAAAAAGTATGATTAGTTTAATAGAAATGACTTAAGACGATATTTAGCGGATTCATCACCTGTATTTCAAAATTTTTTTAGGACCTTTTATATTCACCCAAATGTATTGTAAAGACGTGTTTTAGATGTAAAATAATGTGAACTTAACGTTAAAAATATAAAAAGTATGATTAGTTTAGTAGAAATGACTTAGGACGATATTTAGCGGATTCATCACCTGTATTTCATAATTTTTTTACGACCTTTTATATTCACCCAAATGTATTATAAAGAAGTGTTTTAGATGTAAAATTATGTGAACGTAACGATAAAAATATAAAAAGTATGATTAGTTCAATACAAATGACTTTAAACGATATTTAGCGGAATTATCACCATTTTTTACCAAATTTTTTCCCAAATTTTTTTTCTGTTTTTTGTATTCACCCAAATGTAATGTAAATACGTGGTTTAGATGTAAAATAATGTGAACTTAACGATAAAAATATAAAAAGTATGATTAGTTCAATACAAATGACTTTGATCGATATTTAGCGATATTATCACCATTTTTTACCAAATTTTTTCCCAAATTTTTTTTCTATTTTTTGTATTCACCCAAATGTATTGTAAATACGTGTTTTAGATATAAAATAATGTGAACTTAACGTTAAAAATATAAAAAGTATGATTAGTTTAATAGAAATGACTTAGGACGATATTTAGCGGATTCATCACCTGTATTTCAAAATTTTTTTACGACCTTTTATATTCACCCAAATCTATTGTAAAGGCGTGTTTTAGATGTAAAATAATGTGAACTTAACGTTAAAAATATAAAAAGTATGATTAGTTTAATAGAAATGACTTAGGACGATATTTAGCGGATTCATCACCTGTATTTCAAAATTTTTTTACGACCTTTTATATTCACCCAAATGTATTGTAAAGACGTGTCTTAGATGTAAAATAATGTGAACTTAACGATAAAAATATAAAAAGTATGATTAGTTCAATACAAATGACTTTAATCGATATTTAGCGAAATTATCACCATTTTTTACCAAATTTTTTCCCAAATTTTTTTTCTATTTTTTGTATTAACCCAAATGTATTGTAAACACGTGTTTTAGATGTAAAATAATGTGAACTTAACGATAAAAATATAAAAAGTATGATTAGTTCAATACAAATGACTTTAAACGATATTTAGCGGAATTATCACCATTTTTTACCCAATTTTTTCCCAAATTTTTTTTCTATTTTTTGTATTCACCCAAATGTATTGTAAATACGTGTTTTAGATGTAAAATAATGTGAACTTAACGTTAAAAATATAAAAAGTATGATTAGTTTAATAGAAATGACTTAAGACGATATTTAGCGGATTCATCACCTGTATTTCAAAATTTTTTTACGACCTTTTATATTCACCCAAATGTATTGTAAAGACGTGTTTTAGATGTAAAATAATGTGAACTTAACGTTAAAAATATAAAAAGTATGATTAGTTTAATAGAAATGACTTAGGACGATATTTAGCGGATTAATCACCTGTATTTCAAAATTTTTTTACGACCTTTTATATTCACCCAAATGTATTGTAAAGACGTGTTTTAGATGTAAAATAATGTGAACTTAACGTTAAAAATATAAAAGGTATGATTAGTTTAATAGAAATGACTTAGGACGATATTTAGCGGATTCATCACCTGTATTTCAAAATTTTTTTACGACCTTTTATATTCACCCAAATGTATTATAAAGACGTGTTTTAGATGTAAAATTATGTGAACGTAACGATAAAAATATAAAAAGTATGATTAGTTCAATACAAATGACTTTAAACGATATTTAGCGGAATTATCACCATTTTTTACCAAATTTTTTCCCAAATTTTTTTTCTGTTTTTTGTATTCACCCAAATGTAATGTAAATACGTGGTTTAGATGTAAAATAATGTGAACTTAACGATAAAAATATAAAAAGTATGATTAGTTCAATACAAATGACTTTGATCGATATTTAGCGATATTATCACCATTTTTTACCAAATTTTTTCCCAAATTTTTTTTCTATTTTTTGTATTCACCCAAATGTATTGTAAATACGTGTTTTAGATATAAAATAATGTGAACTTAACGTTAAAAATATAATAAGTATGATTAGTTTAATAGAAATGACTTAGGACGATATTTAGCGGATTCATCACCTGTATTTCAAAATTTTTTTACGACACTTTTATATTCACCCAAATGTATTGTAAAGACGTGTTTTAGATGTAAAATTATGTGAACATAACGATAAAAATATAAAAAGTATGATTAGTTTAATAGAAATGACTTAGGACGATATTTAGCGGATTCATCACCTGTATTTCAAAATTTTTTTAGGACCTTTTATATTCACCCAAATGTATTGTAAAGACGTGTTTTAGATGTAAAATAATGTGAACTTAACGTTAAAAATATAAAAAGTATGATTAGTTTAGTAGAAATGACTTAGGACGATATTTAGCGGATTCATCACCTGTATTTCATAATTTTTTTACGACCTTTTATATTCACCCAAATGTATTATAAAGAAGTGTTTTAGATGTAAAATTATGTGAACGTAACGATAAAAATATAAAAAGTATGATTAGTTCAATACAAATGGCTTTAAACGATATTTAGCGGAATTATCACCATTTTTTACCAAATTTTTTCCCAAATTTTTTTTCTGTTTTTTGTATTCACCCAAATGTAATGTAAATACGTGGTTTAGATGTAAAATAATGTGAACTTAACGATAAAAATATAAAAAGTATGATTAGTTCAATACAAATGACTTTGATCGATATTTAGCGATATTATCACCATTTTTTACCAAATTTTTTCCCAAATTTTTTTTCTATTTTTTGTATTCACCCAAATGTATTGTAAATACGTGTTTTAGATATAAAATAATGTGAACTTAACGTTAAAAATATAAAAAGTATGATTAGTTTAATAGAAATGACTTAGGACGATATTTAGCGGATTCATCACCTGTATTTCAAAATTTTTTTACGACCTTTTATATTCACCCAAATCTATTGTAAAGGCGTGTTTTAGATGTAAAATAATGTGAACTTAACGTTAAAAATATAAAAAGTATGATTAGTTTAATAGAAATGACTTAGGACGATATTTAGCGGATTCATCACCTGTATTTCAAAATTTTTTTACGACCTTTTATATTCACCCAAATGTATTGTAAAGACGTGTCTTAGATGTAAAATAATGTGAACTTAACGATAAAAATATAAAAAGTATGATTAGTTCAATACAAATGACTTTAATCGATATTTAGCGAAATTATCACCATTTTTTACCAAATTTTTTCCCAAATTTTTTTTCTATTTTTTGTATTCACCCAAATGTATTGTAAACACGTGTTTTAGATGTAAAATAATGTGAACTTAACGATAAAAATATAAAAAGTATGATTAGTTCAATACAAATGACTTTAAACGATATTTAGCGGAATTATCACCATTTTTTACCCAATTTTTTCCCAAATTTTTTTTCTATTTTTTGTATTCACCCAAATGTATTGTAAATACGTGTTTTAGATGTAAAATAATGTGAACTTAACGTTAAAAATATAAAAAGTATGATTAGTTTAATAGAAATGACTTAAGACGATATTTAGCGGATTCATCACCTGTATTTCAAAATTTTTTTACGACCTTTTATATTCACCCAAATGTATTGTAAAGACGTGTTTTAGATGTAAAATAATGTGAACTTAACGTTAAAAATATAAAAAGTATGATTAGTTTAATAGAAATGACTTAGGACGATATTTAGCGGATTCATCACCTGTATTTCAAAATTTTTTTACGACCTTTTATATTCACCCAAATGTATTGGAAAGACGTGTTTTAGATGTAAAATAATGTGAACTTAACGTTAAAAATATAAAAGGTATGATTAGTTTAATAGAAATGACTTAGGACGATATTTAGCGGATTCATCACCTGTATTTCAAAATTTTTTTACGACCTTTTATATTCACCCAAATGTATTATAAAGACGTGTTTTAGATGTAAAATTATGTGAACGTAACGATAAAAATATAAAAAGTATGATTAGTTCAATACAAATGACTTTAAACGATATTTAGCGGAATTATCACCATTTTTTACCAAATTTTTTCCCAAATTTTTTTTCTGTTTTTTGTATTCACCCAAATGTAATGTAAATACGTGGTTTAGATGTAAAATAATGTGAACTTAACGATAAAAATATAAAAAGTATGATTAGTTCAATACAAATGACTTTGATCGATATTTAGCGATATTATCACCATTTTTTACCAAATTTTTTCCCAAATTTTTTTTCTATTTTTTGTATTCACCCAAATGTATTGTAAATACGTGTTTTAGATATAAAATAATGTGAACTTAACGTTAAAAATATAAAAAGTATGATTAGTTTAATAGAAATGACTTAGGACGATATTTAGCGGATTCATCACCTGTATTTCAAAATTTTTTTACGACACTTTTATATTCACCCAAATGTATTGTAAAGACGTGTTTTAGATGTAAAATTATGTGAACATAACGATAAAAATATAAAAAGTATGATTAGTTTAATAGAAATGACTTAGGACGATATTTAGCGGATTCATCACCTGTATTTCAAAATTTTTTTACGACCTTTTATATTCACCCAAATCTATTGTAAAGGCGTGATTTAGATGTAAAATAATGTGAACTTAACGTTAAAAATATAAAAAGTATGATTAGTTTAATAGAAATGACTTAGGACGATATTTAGCGGATTCATCACCTGTATTTCAAAATTTTTTTACGACCTTTTATATTCACCCAAATGTATTGTAAAGACGTGTCTTAGATGTAAAATAATGTGAACTTAACGATAAAAATATAAAAAGTATGATTAGATCAATACAAATGACTTTAATCGATATTTAGCGGAATTATCACCATTTTTTACCCAATTTTTTCCCAAATTTTTTTTCTATTTTTTGTATTCACCCAAATGTATTGTAAAGACGTGTTTTAGATGTAAAATAATGTGAACTTAACGATAAAAATATAAAAAGTATGATTAGTTCAATACAAATGACTTTAAACGATATTTAGCGGAATTATCACCATTTTTTACCCAATTTTTTCCCAAATTTTTTTTCTATTTTTTGTATTCACCCAAATGTATTGTAAATACGTGTTTTAGATGTAAAATAATGTGAACTTAACGTTAAAAATATAAAAAGTATGATTAGTTTAATAGAAATGACTTAGGACGATATTTAGCGGATTCATCACCTGTATTTCAAAATTTTTTTACGACCTTTTATATTCACCCAAATGTATTGTAAAGACGTGTTTTAGATGTAAAATAATGTGAACTTAACGTTAAAAATATAAAAAGTATGATTAGTTTAATAGAAATGACTTAGGACGATATTTAGCGGATTCATCACCTGTATTTCAAAATTTTTTTACGACCTTTTATATTCACCCAAATGTATTGTAAAGACGTGTTTTAGATGTAAAATTATGTGAACTTAACGATAAAAATATAAAAAGTATGATTAGTTCAATACAAATGACTTTAAACGATATTTAGCGGAATTATCACCATTTTTTACCCAATTTTTTCCCAAATTTTTTTTCTATTTTTTGTATTCACCCAAATGTATTGTAAAGACGTGTTTTAGATGTAAAATAATGTGAACTTAACGTTAAAAATATAAAAAGTATGATTAGTTTAATAGAAATGACTTAAGACGATATTTAGCGGATTCATCACCCGTATTTCAAAATTTTTTTACGACCTTTTATATTCACCCAAATGTATTGTAAAGACGTGTTTTAGATGTAAAATTATGTGAACTTAACGATAAAAATATAAAAAGTATGATTAGTTCAATACAAATGACTTTAAACGATATTTAGCGGATTCATCACCTGTATTTCAAAATTTTTTTACGACCTTTTATATTCACCCAAATGTATTGTAAAGACGTGTTTTAGATGTAAAATTATGTGAACTTAACGATAAAAATATAAAAAGTATGATTAGTTCAATACAAATGACTTTAAACGATATTTAGCGGAATTATCACCATTTTTTACCCAATTTTTTCCCAAATTTTTTTTCTATTTTTTGTATTCACCCAAATGTATTGTAAAGACGTGTTTTAGATGTAAAACAATGTGAACTTAACGATAAAAATATAAAAAGTATGATTAGTTCAATACAAATGACTTTAATCGATATTTAGCGAAATTATCACCATTTTTTACCAAATTTTTTCCCAAATTTTTTTTCTATTTTTTGTATTCACCCAAATGTATTGTAGACACGTGTTTTAGATGTAAAATAATGTGAACTTAACGTTAAAAATATAAAAAGTATGATTAGTTTAATAGAAATGACTTAAGACGATATTTAGCGGATTCATCACCCGTATTTCAAAATTTTTTTACGACCTTTTATATTCACCCAAATGTATTGTAAAGACGTGTTTTAGATGTAAAATTATGTGAACTTAACGATAAAAATATAAAAAGTATGATTAGTTCAATACAAATGACTTTAAACGATATTTAGCGGAATTATCACCATTTTTTACCCAATTTTTTCCCAAATTTTTTTTCCATTTTTTGTATACACCCAAATGTATTGTAAATACGTGTTTTAGATGTAAAATAATGTGAACTTAACGATAAAAATATAAAAAGTATGATTAGTTCAATACAAATGACTTTAAACGATATTTAGCGGAATTATCACCATTTTTTACCCAATTTTTTCCCAAATTTTTTTTCTATTTTTTGTATTCACCCAAATGTATTGTAAATACGTGTTTTAGATGTAAAATAATGTGAACTTAACGTTAAAAATATAAAAGGTATGATTAGTTTAATAGAAATGACTTAGGACGATATTTAGCGGATTCATCACCTGTATTTCAAAATTTTTTTACGACCTTTTATATTCACCCAAATGTATTATAAAGACGTGTTTTAGATGTAAAATTATGTGAAAGTAACGATAAAAATATAAAAAGTATGATTAGTTCAATACAAATGACTTTAAACGATATTTAGCGGAATTATCACCATTTTTTACCCAATTTTTTCCCAAATTTTTTTTCTATTTTTTTATTCACCCAAATGTATTGTAAATACGAGTTTTAGATGTAAAATAATGTGAACTTAACGTTAAAAATATAAAAAGTATGATTAGTTTAATAGAAATGACTTAAGACGATATTTAGCGGATTCATCACCTGTATTTCAAAATTTTTTTAGGACCTTTTATATTCACCCAAATGTATTGTAAAGACGTGTTTTAGATGTAAAATAATGTGAACTTAACGTTAAAAATATAAAAAGTATGATTAGTTTAGTAGAAATGACTTAGGACGATATTTAGCGGATTCATCACCTGTATTTCATAATTTTTTTACGACCTTTTATATTCACCCAAATGTATTATAAAGAAGTGTTTTAGATGTAAAATTATGTGAACGTAACGATAAAAATATAAAAAGTATGATTAGTTCAATACAAATGACTTTAAACGATATTTAGCGGAATTATCACCATTTTTTACCAAATTTTTTCCCAAATTTTTTTTCTATTTTTTGTATTCACCCAAATGTATTGTAAACACGTGTTTTAGATGTAAAATAATGTGAACTTAACGATAAAAATATAAAAAGTATGATTAGTTCAATACAAATGACTTTAAACGATATTTAGCGGAATTATCACCATTTTTTACCCAATTTTTTCCCAAATTTTTTTTCTATTTTTTGTATTCACCCAAATGTATTGTAAATACGTGTTTTAGATGTAAAATAATGTGAACTTAACGTTAAAAATATAAAAAGTATGATTAGTTTAATAGAAATGACTTAAGACGATATTTAGCGGATTCATCACCTGTATTTAAAAATTTTTTTAGGACCTTTTATATTCACCCAAATGTATTGTAAAGACGTGTTTTAGATGTAAAATAATGTGAACTTAACGTTAAAAATATAAAAAGTATGATTAGTTTAGTAGAAATGACTTAGGACGATATTTAGCGGATTCATCACCTGTATTTCATAATTTTTTTACGACCTTTTATATTCACCCAAATGTATTATAAAGAAGTGTTTTAGATGTAAAATTATGTGAACGTAACGATAAAAATATAAAAAGTATGATTAGTTCAATACAAATGACTTTAAACGATATTTAGCGGAATTATCACCATTTTTTACCAAATTTTTTCCCAAATTTTTTTTCTGTTTTTTGTATTCACCCAAATGTAATGTAAATACGTGGTTTAGATGTAAAATAATGTGAACTTAACGATAAAAATATAAAAAGTATGATTAGTTCAATACAAATGACTTTGATCGATATTTAGCGATATTATCACCATTTTTTACCAAATTTTTTCCCAAATTTTTTTTCTATTTTTTGTATTCACCCAAATGTATTGTAAATACGTGTTTTAGATATAAAATAATGTGAACTTAACGTTAAAAATATAAAAAGTATGATTGGTTTAATAGAAATGACTTAGGACGATATTTAGCGGATTCATCACCTGTATTTCAAAATTTTTTTACGACACTTTTATATTCACCCAAATGTATTGTAAAGACGTGTTTTAGATGTAAAATTATGTGAACATAACGATAAAAATATAAAAAGTATGATTAGTTTAATAGAAATGACTTAGGACGATATTTAGCGGATTCATCACCTGTATTTCAAAATTTTTTTACGACCTTTTATATTCACCCAAATCTATTGTAAAGGCGTGTTTTAGATGTAAAATAATGTGAACTTAACGTTAAAAATATAAAAAGTATGATTAGTTCAATACAAATGACTTTAAACGATATTTAGCGGAATTATCACCATTTTTTACCCAGTTTTTTCCCAAATTTTTTTTCTATTTTTTTATTCACCCAAATGTATTGTAAATACGAGTTTTAGATGTAAAATAATGTGAACTTAACGTTAAAAATATAAAAAGTATGATTAGTTTAATAGAAATGACTTAAGACGATATTTAGCGGATTCATCACCTGTATTTCAAAATTTTTTTAGGACCTTTTATATTCACCCAAATGTATTGTAAAGACGTGTTTTAGATGTAAAATAATGTGAACTTAACGTTAAAAATATAAAAAGTATGATTAGTTTAGTAAAAATGACTTAGGACGATATTTAGCGGATTCATCACCTGTATTTCATAATTTTTTTACGACCTTTTATATTCACCCAAATGTATTATAAAGACGTGTTTTAGATGTAAAATTATGTGAACGTAACGATAAAAATATAAAAAGTATGATTAGTTCAATACAAATGACTTTAAACGATATTTAGCGGAATTATCACCATTTTTTACCCAGTTTTTTCCCAAATATTTTTTCTATTTTTTTATTCACCCAAATGTATTGTAAATACGAGTTTTAGATGTAAAATAATGTGAACTTAACGTTAAAAATATAAAAAGTATGATTAGTTTAATAGAAATGACTTAAGACGATATTTAGCGGATTCATCACCTGTATTTCAAAATTTTTTTAGGACCTTTTATATTCACCCAAATGTATTGTAAAGACGTGTTTTAGATGTAAAATAATGTGAACTTAACGTTAAAAATATAAAAAGTATGATTAGTTTAGTAAAAATGACTTAGGACGATATTTAGCGGATTCATCACCTGTATTTCATAATTTTTTTACGACCTTTTATATTCACCCAAATGTATTATAAAGACGTGTTTTAGATGTAAAATTATGTGAACGTAACGATAAAAATATAAAAAGTATGATTAGTTCAATACAAATGACTTTAAACGATATTTAGCGGAATTATCACCATTTTTTACCCAATTTTTTCCCAAATTTTTTTTCTATTTTTTGTATTCACCCAAATGTATTGTAAAGACGTGTTTTAGATGTAAAATAATGTGAACTTAACGATAAAAATATAAAAAGTATGATTAGTTCAATACAAATGACTTTAATCGATATTTAGCGAAATTATCACCATTTTTTACCAAATTTTTTCCCAAATTTTTTTTCTATTTTTTGTATTCACCCAAATGTATTGTAGACACGTGTTTTAGATGCAAAATAATGTGAACTTAACGTTAAAAATATAAAAAGTATGATTAGTTTAATAGAAATGACTTAAGACGATATTTAGCGGATTCATCACCCGTATTTCAAAATTTTTTTACGACCTTTTATATTCACCCAAATGTATTGTAAAGACGTGTTTTAGATGTAAAATTATGTGAACTTAACGATAAAAATATAAAAAGTATGATTAGTTCAATACAAATGACTTTAAACGATATTTAGCGGAATTATCACCATTTTTTACCCAATTTTTTCCCAAATTTTTTTTCCATTTTTTGTATACACCCAAATGTATTGTAAATACGTGTTTTAGATGTAAAATAATGTGAACTTAACGATAAAAATATAAAAAGTATGATTAGTTCAATACAAATGACTTTAAACGATATTTAGCGGAATTATCACCATTTTTTACCCAATTTTTTCCCAAATTTTTTTTCTATTTTTTGTATTCACCCAAATGTATTGTAAATACGTGTTTTAGATGTAAAATAATGTGAACTTAACGTTAAAAATATAAAAGGTATGATTAGTTTAATAGAAATGACTTAGGACGATATTTAGCGGATTCATCACCTGTATTTCAAAATTTTTTTACGACCTTTTATATTCACCCAAATGTATTATAAAGACGTGTTTTAGATGTAAAATTATGTGAACGTAACGATAAAAATATAAAAAGTATGATTAGTTCAATACAAATGACTTTAAACGATATTTAGCGGAATTATCACCATTTTTTACCCAATTTTTTCCCAAATTTTTTTTCTATTTTTTTATTCACCCAAATGTATTGTAAATACGAGTTTTAGATGTAAAATAATGTGAACTTAACGTTAAAAATATAAAAAGTATGATTAGTTTAATAGAAATGACTTAAGACGATATTTAGCGGATTCATCACCTGTATTTAAAAATTTTTTTAGGACCTTTTATATTCACCCAAATGTATTGTAAAGACGTGTTTTAGATGTAAAATAATGTGAACTTAACGTTAAAAATATAAAAAGTATGATTAGTTTAGTAGAAATGACTTAGGACGATATTTAGCGGATTCATCACCTGTATTTCATAATTTTTTTACGACCTTTTATATTCACCCAAATGTATTATAAAGAAGTGTTTTAGATGTAAAATTATGTGAACGTAACGATAAAAATATAAAAAGTATGATTAGTTCAATACAAATGACTTTAAACGATATTTAGCGGAATTATCACCATTTTTTACCAAATTTTTTCCCAAATTTTTTTTCTGTTTTTTGTATTCACCCAAATGTAATGTAAATACGTGGTTTAGATGTAAAATAATGTGAACTTAACGATAAAAATATAAAAAGTATGATTAGTTCAATACAAATGACTTTGATCGATATTTAGCGATATTATCACCATTTTTTACCAAATTTTTTCCCAAATTTTTTTTCTATTTTTTGTATTCACCCAAATGTATTGTAAATACGTGTTTTAGATATAAAATAATGTGAACTTAACGTTAAAAATATAAAAAGTATGATTGGTTTAATAGAAATGACTTAGGACGATATTTAGCGGATTCATCACCTGTATTTCAAAATTTTTTTACGACACTTTTATATTCACCCAAATGTATTGTAAAGACGTGTTTTAGATGTAAAATAATGTGAACTTAACGTTAAAAATATAAAAAGTATGATTAGTTTAATAGAAATGACTTAGGACGATATTTAGCGGATTCATCACCTGTATTTCATAATTTTTTTACGACCTTTTATATTCACCCAAATGTATTATAAAGACGTGTTTTAGATGTAAAATTATGTGAACGTAACGATAAAAATATAAAAAGTATGATTAGTTCAATACAAATGACTTTAAACGATATTTAGCGGAATTATCACCATTTTTTACCAAATTTTTTCCCAAATTTTTTTTCTATTTTTTCTATTCACCCAAATGTAATGTAAATACGTGTTTTAGATGTAAAATAATGTGAACTTAACGTTAAAAATATAAAAAGTATGATTAGTTTAATAGAAATGACTTAGGACGATATTTAGCGGATTCATCACCTGTATTTCAAAATTTTTTTACGACAATTTTATATTCACCCAAATGTATTGTAAAGACGTGTTTTAGATGTAAAATTATGTGAACTTAACGATAAAAATATAAAAAGTATGATTAGTTTAATAGAAATGACTTAGGACGATATTTAGCGGATTCATCACCTGTATTTCAAAATTTTTTTACGACCTTTTATATTCACCCAAATGTATTGTAAAGACGTGTTTTAGATGTAAAATAATGTGAACTTAACGTTAAAAATATAAAAAGTATGATTAGTTTAATAGAAATGACTTAAGACGATATTTAGCGGATTCATCACCCGTATTTCAAAATTTTTTTACGACCTTTTATATTCACCCAAATGTATTGTAAAGACGTGTTTTAGATGTAAAATTATGTGAACTTAACGATAAAAATATAAAAAGTATGATTAGTTCAATACAAATGACTTTAAACGATATTTAGCGGAATTATCACCATTTTTTACCCAATCTTTTCCCAAATTTTTTTTCTATTTTTTGTATTCACCCAAATGTATTGTAAAGACGTGTTTTAGATGTAAAATAATGTGAACTTAACGATAAAAATATAAAAAGTATGATTAGTTCAATACAAATGACTTTAATCGATATTTAGCGAAATTATCACCATTTTTTACCAAATTTTTTCCCAAATTTTTTTTCTATTTTTTGTATTCACCCAAATGTATTGTAGACACGTGTTTTAGATGTAAAATAATGTGAACTTAATGTTAAAAATATAAAAAGTATGATTAGTTTAATAGAAATGACTTAAGACGATATTTAGCGGATTCATCACCCGTATTTCAAAATTTTTTTATGACCTTTTATATTCACCCAAATGTATTGTAAAGACGTGTTTTAGATGTAAAATTATGTGAACTTAACGATAAAAATATAAAAAGTATGATTAGTTCAATACAAATGACTTTAAACGATATTTAGCGGAATTATCACCATTTTTTACCCAATTTTTTCCCAAATTTTTTTTCCATTTTTTATATTCACCCAAATGTATTGTAAAGACGTGTTTTAGATGTAAAATTATGTGAACGTAACGATAAAAATATAAAAAGTATGATTAGTTCAATACAAATGACTTTAAACGATATTTAGCGGAATTATCACCATTTTTTACCCAGTTTTTTCCCAAATATTTTTTCTATTTTTTTATTCACCCAAATGTATTGTAAATACGAGTTTTAGATGTAAAATAATGTGAACTTAACGTTAAAAATATAAAAAGTATGATTAGTTTAATAGAAATGACTTAAGACGATATTTAGCGGATTCATCACCTGTATTTCAAAATTTTTTTAGGACCTTTTATATTCACCCAAATGTATTGTAAAGACGTGTTTTAGATGTAAAATAATGTGAACTTAACGTTAAAAATATAAAAAGTATGATTAGTTTAGTAAAAATGACTTAGGACGATATTTAGCGGATTCATCACCTGTATTTCATAATTTTTTTACGACCTTTTATATTCACCCAAATGTATTATAAAGACGTGTTTTAGATGTAAAATTATGTGAACGTAACGATAAAAATATAAAAAGTATGATTAGTTCAATACAAATGACTTTAAACGATATTTAGCGGAATTATCACCATTTTTTACCCAATTTTTTCCCAAATTTTTTTTCTATTTTTTGTATTCACCCAAATGTATTGTAAATACGTGGTTTAGATGTAAAATAATGTGAACTTAACGATAAAAATATAAAAAGTATGATTAGTTCAATACAAATGACTTTAATCGATATTTAGCGAAATTATCACCATTTTTTACCAAATTTTTTCCCAAATTTTTTTTCTATTTTTTGTATTCACCCAAATGTATTGTAGACACGTGTTTTAGATGCAAAATAATGTGAACTTAACGTTAAAAATATAAAAAGTATGATTAGTTTAATAGAAATGACTTAAGACGATATTTAGCGGATTCATCACCCGTATTTCAAAATTTTTTTACGACCTTTTATATTCACCCAAATGTATTGTAAAGACGTGTTTTAGATGTAAAATTATGTGAACTTAACGATAAAAATATAAAAAGTATGATTAGTTCAATACAAATGACTTTAAACGATATTTAGCGGAATTATCACCATTTTTTACCCAATTTTTTCCCAAATTTTTTTTCCATTTTTTGTATACACCCAAATGTATTGTAAATACGTGTTTTAGATGTAAAATAATGTGAACTTAACGATAAAAATATAAAAAGTATGATTAGTTCAATACAAATGACTTTAAACGATATTTAGCGGAATTATCACCATTTTTTACCCAATTTTTTCCCAAATTTTTTTTCTATTTTTTGTATTCACCCAAATGTATTGTAAATACGTGTTTTAGATGTAAAATAATGTGAACTTAACGTTAAAAATATAAAAGGTATGATTAGTTTAATAGAAATGACTTAGGACGATATTTAGCGGATTCATCACCTGTATTTCAAAATTTTTTTACGACCTTTTATATTCACCCAAATGTATTATAAAGACGTGTTTTAGATGTAAAATTATGTGAACGTAACGATAAAAATATAAAAAGTATGATTAGTTCAATACAAATGACTTTAAACGATATTTAGCGGAATTATCACCATTTTTTACCCAATTTTTTCCCAAATTTTTTTTCTATTTTTTTATTCACCCAAATGTATTGTAAATACGAGTTTTAGATGTAAAATAATGTGAACTTAACGTTAAAAATATAAAAAGTATGATTAGTTTAATAGAAATGACTTAAGACGATATTTAGCGGATTCATCACCTGTATTTAAAAATTTTTTTAGGACCTTTTATATTCACCCAAATGTATTGTAAAGACGTGTTTTAGATGTAAAATAATGTGAACTTAACGTTAAAAATATAAAAAGTATGATTAGTTTAGTAGAAATGACTTAGGACGATATTTAGCGGATTCATCACCTGTATTTCATAATTTTTTTACGACCTTTTATATTCACCCAAATGTATTATAAAGAAGTGTTTTAGATGTAAAATTATGTGAACGTAACGATAAAAATATAAAAAGTATGATTAGTTCAATACAAATGACTTTAAACGATATTTAGCGGAATTATCACCATTTTTTACCAAATTTTTTCCCAAATTTTTTTTCTGTTTTTTGTATTCACCCAAATGTAATGTAAATACGTGGTTTAGATGTAAAATAATGTGAACTTAACGATAAAAATATAAAAAGTATGATTAGTTCAATACAAATGACTTTGATCGATATTTAGCGATATTATCACCATTTTTTACCAAATTTTTTCCCAAATTTTTTTTCTATTTTTTGTATTCACCCAAATGTATTGTAAATACGTGTTTTAGATATAAAATAATGTGAACTTAACGTTAAAAATATAAAAAGTATGATTGGTTTAATAGAAATGACTTAGGACGATATTTAGCGGATTCATCACCTGTATTTCAAAATTTTTTTACGACACTTTTATATTCACCCAAATGTATTGTAAAGACGTGTTTTAGATGTAAAATTATGTGAACATAACGATAAAAATATAAAAAGTATGATTAGTTTAATAGAAATGACTTAGGACGATATTTAGCGGATTCATCACCTGTATTTCAAAATTTTTTTACGACCTTTTATATTCACCCAAATCTATTGTAAAGGCGTGTTTTAGATGTAAAATAATGTGAACTTAACGTTAAAAATATAAAAAGTATGATTAGTTCAATACAAATGACTTTAAACGATATTTAGCGGAATTATCACCATTTTTTACCCAGTTTTTTCCCAAATTTTTTTTCTATTTTTTTATTCACCCAAATGTATTGTAAATACGAGTTTTAGATGTAAAATAATGTGAACTTAACGTTAAAAATATAAAAAGTATGATTAGTTTAATAGAAATGACTTAAGACGATATTTAGCGGATTCATCACCTGTATTTCAAAATTTTTTTAGGACCTTTTATATTCACCCAAATGTATTGTAAAGACGTGTTTTAGATGTAAAATAATGTGAACTTAACGTTAAAAATATAAAAAGTATGATTAGTTTAGTAAAAATGACTTAGGACGATATTTAGCGGATTCATCACCTGTATTTCATAATTTTTTTACGACCTTTTATATTCACCCAAATGTATTATAAAGACGTGTTTTAGATGTAAAATTATGTGAACGTAACGATAAAAATATAAAAAGTATGATTAGTTCAATACAAATGACTTTAAACGATATTTAGCGGAATTATCACCATTTTTTACCCAGTTTTTTCCCAAATATTTTTTCTATTTTTTTATTCACCCAAATGTATTGTAAATACGAGTTTTAGATGTAAAATAATGTGAACTTAACGTTAAAAATATAAAAAGTATGATTAGTTTAATAGAAATGACTTAAGACGATATTTAGCGGATTCATCACCTGTATTTCAAAATTTTTTTAGGACCTTTTATATTCACCCAAATGTATTGTAAAGACGTGTTTTAGATGTAAAATAATGTGAACTTAACGTTAAAAATATAAAAAGTATGATTAGTTTAGTAAAAATGACTTAGGACGATATTTAGCGGATTCATCACCTGTATTTCATAATTTTTTTACGACCTTTTATATTCACCCAAATGTATTATAAAGACGTGTTTTAGATGTAAAATTATGTGAACGTAACGATAAAAATATAAAAAGTATGATTAGTTCAATACAAATGACTTTAAACGATATTTAGCGGAATTATCACCATTTTTTACCCAATTTTTTCCCAAATTTTTTTTCTATTTTTTGTATTCACCCAAATGTATTGTAAAGACGTGTTTTAGATGTAAAATAATGTGAACTTAACGATAAAAATATAAAAAGTATGATTAGTTCAATACAAATGACTTTAATCGATATTTAGCGAAATTATCACCATTTTTTACCAAATTTTTTCCCAAATTTTTTTTCTATTTTTTGTATTCACCCAAATGTATTGTAGACACGTGTTTTAGATGCAAAATAATGTGAACTTAACGTTAAAAATATAAAAAGTATGATTAGTTTAATAGAAATGACTTAAGACGATATTTAGCGGATTCATCACCCGTATTTCAAAATTTTTTTACGACCTTTTATATTCACCCAAATGTATTGTAAAGACGTGTTTTAGATGTAAAATTATGTGAACTTAACGATAAAAATATAAAAAGTATGATTAGTTCAATACAAATGACTTTAAACGATATTTAGCGGAATTATCACCATTTTTTACCCAATTTTTTCCCAAATTTTTTTTCCATTTTTTGTATACACCCAAATGTATTGTAAATACGTGTTTTAGATGTAAAATAATGTGAACTTAACGTTAAAAATATAAAAAGTATGATTAGTTTAGTAGAAATGACTTAGGACGATATTTAGCGGATTCATCACCTGTATTTCATAATTTTTTTACGACCTTTTATATTCACCCAAATGTATTATAAAGAAGTGTTTTAGATGTAAAATTATGTGAACGTAACGATAAAAATATAAAAAGTATGATTAGTTCAATACAAATGACTTTAAACGATATTTAGCGGAATTATCACCATTTTTTACCAAATTTTTTCCCAAATTTTTTTTCTGTTTTTTGTATTCACCCAAATGTAATGTAAATACGTGGTTTAGATGTAAAATAATGTGAACTTAACGATAAAAATATAAAAAGTATGATTAGTTCAATACAAATGACTTTGATCGATATTTAGCGATATTATCACCATTTTTTACCAAATTTTTTCCCAAATTTTTTTTCTATTTTTTGTATTCACCCAAATGTATTGTAAATACGTGTTTTAGATATAAAATAATGTGAACTTAACGTTAAAAATATAAAAAGTATGATTGGTTTAATAGAAATGACTTAGGACGATATTTAGCGGATTCATCACCTGTATTTCAAAATTTTTTTACGACACTTTTATATTCACCCAAATGTATTGTAAAGACGTGTTTTAGATGTAAAATTATGTGAACATAACGATAAAAATATAAAAAGTATGATTAGTTTAATAGAAATGACTTAGGACGATATTTAGCGGATTCATCACCTGTATTTCAAAATTTTTTTACGACCTTTTATATTCACCCAAATCTATTGTAAAGGCGTGTTTTAGATGTAAAATAATGTGAACTTAACGTTAAAAATATAAAAAGTATGATTAGTTCAATACAAATGACTTTAAACGATATTTAGCGGAATTATCACCATTTTTTACCCAGTTTTTTCCCAAATTTTTTTTCTATTTTTTTATTCACCCAAATGTATTGTAAATACGAGTTTTAGATGTAAAATAATGTGAACTTAACGTTAAAAATATAAAAAGTATGATTAGTTTAATAGAAATGACTTAAGACGATATTTAGCGGATTCATCACCTGTATTTCAAAATTTTTTTAGGACCTTTTATATTCACCCAAATGTATTGTAAAGACGTGTTTTAGATGTAAAATAATGTGAACTTAACGTTAAAAATATAAAAAGTATGATTAGTTTAGTAAAAATGACTTAGGACGATATTTAGCGGATTCATCACCTGTATTTCATAATTTTTTTACGACCTTTTATATTCACCCAAATGTATTATAAAGACGTGTTTTAGATGTAAAATTATGTGAACGTAACGATAAAAATATAAAAAGTATGATTAGTTCAATACAAATGACTTTAAACGATATTTAGCGGAATTATCACCATTTTTTACCCAGTTTTTTCCCAAATATTTTTTCTATTTTTTTATTCACCCAAATGTATTGTAAATACGAGTTTTAGATGTAAAATAATGTGAACTTAACGTTAAAAATATAAAAAGTATGATTAGTTTAATAGAAATGACTTAAGACGATATTTAGCGGATTCATCACCTGTATTTCAAAATTTTTTTAGGACCTTTTATATTCACCCAAATGTATTGTAAAGACGTGTTTTAGATGTAAAATAATGTGAACTTAACGTTAAAAATATAAAAAGTATGATTAGTTTAGTAAAAATGACTTAGGACGATATTTAGCGGATTCATCACCTGTATTTCATAATTTTTTTACGACCTTTTATATTCACCCAAATGTATTATAAAGACGTGTTTTAGATGTAAAATTATGTGAACGTAACGATAAAAATATAAAAAGTATGATTAGTTCAATACAAATGACTTTAAACGATATTTAGCGGAATTATCACCATTTTTTACCCAATTTTTTCCCAAATTTTTTTTCTATTTTTTGTATTCACCCAAATGTATTGTAAAGACGTGTTTTAGATGTAAAATAATGTGAACTTAACGATAAAAATATAAAAAGTATGATTAGTTCAATACAAATGACTTTAATCGATATTTAGCGAAATTATCACCATTTTTTACCAAATTTTTTCCCAAATTTTTTTTCTATTTTTTGTATTCACCCAAATGTATTGTAGACACGTGTTTTAGATGCAAAATAATGTGAACTTAACGTTAAAAATATAAAAAGTATGATTAGTTTAATAGAAATGACTTAAGACGATATTTAGCGGATTCATCACCCGTATTTCAAAATTTTTTTACGACCTTTTATATTCACCCAAATGTATTGTAAAGACGTGTTTTAGATGTAAAATTATGTGAACTTAACGATAAAAATATAAAAAGTATGATTAGTTCAATACAAATGACTTTAAACGATATTTAGCGGAATTATCACCATTTTTTACCCAATTTTTTCCCAAATTTTTTTTCCATTTTTTGTATACACCCAAATGTATTGTAAATACGTGTTTTAGATGTAAAATAATGTGAACTTAACGATAAAAATATAAAAAGTATGATTAGTTCAATACAAATGACTTTAAACGATATTTAGCGGAATTATCACCATTTTTTACCCAATTTTTTCCCAAATTTTTTTTCTATTTTTTGTATTCACCCAAATGTATTGTAAATACGTGTTTTAGATGTAAAATAATGTGAACTTAACGTTAAAAATATAAAAGGTATGATTAGTTTAATAGAAATGACTTAGGACGATATTTAGCGGATTCATCACCTGTATTTCAAAATTTTTTTACGACCTTTTATATTCACCCAAATGTATTATAAAGACGTGTTTTAGATGTAAAATTATGTGAACGTAACGATAAAAATATAAAAAGTATGATTAGTTCAATACAAATGACTTTAAACGATATTTAGCGGAATTATCACCATTTTTTACCCAATTTTTTCCCAAATTTTTTTTCTATTTTTTTATTCACCCAAATGTATTGTAAATACGAGTTTTAGATGTAAAATAATGTGAACTTAACGTTAAAAATATAAAAAGTATGATTAGTTTAATAGAAATGACTTAAGACGATATTTAGCGGATTCATCACCTGTATTTAAAAATTTTTTTAGGACCTTTTATATTCACCCAAATGTATTGTAAAGACGTGTTTTAGATGTAAAATAATGTGAACTTAACGTTAAAAATATAAAAAGTATGATTAGTTTAGTAGAAATGACTTAGGACGATATTTAGCGGATTCATCACCTGTATTTCATAATTTTTTTACGACCTTTTATATTCACCCAAATGTATTATAAAGAAGTGTTTTAGATGTAAAATTATGTGAACGTAACGATAAAAATATAAAAAGTATGATTAGTTCAATACAAATGACTTTAAACGATATTTAGCGGAATTATCACCATTTTTTACCAAATTTTTTCCCAAATTTTTTTTCTGTTTTTTGTATTCACCCAAATGTAATGTAAATACGTGGTTTAGATGTAAAATAATGTGAACTTAACGATAAAAATATAAAAAGTATGATTAGTTCAATACAAATGACTTTGATCGATATTTAGCGATATTATCACCATTTTTTACCAAATTTTTTCCCAAATTTTTTTTCTATTTTTTGTATTCACCCAAATGTATTGTAAATACGTGTTTTAGATATAAAATAATGTGAACTTAACGTTAAAAATATAAAAAGTATGATTGGTTTAATAGAAATGACTTAGGACGATATTTAGCGGATTCATCACCTGTATTTCAAAATTTTTTTACGACACTTTTATATTCACCCAAATGTATTGTAAAGACGTGTTTTAGATGTAAAATTATGTGAACATAACGATAAAAATATAAAAAGTATGATTAGTTTAATAGAAATGACTTAGGACGATATTTAGCGGATTCATCACCTGTATTTCAAAATTTTTTTACGACCTTTTATATTCACCCAAATCTATTGTAAAGGCGTGTTTTAGATGTAAAATAATGTGAACTTAACGTTAAAAATATAAAAAGTATGATTAGTTCAATACAAATGACTTTAAACGATATTTAGCGGAATTATCACCATTTTTTACCCAGTTTTTTCCCAAATTTTTTTTCTATTTTTTTATTCACCCAAATGTATTGTAAATACGAGTTTTAGATGTAAAATAATGTGAACTTAACGTTAAAAATATAAAAAGTATGATTAGTTTAATAGAAATGACTTAAGACGATATTTAGCGGATTCTTCACCTGTATTTCAAAATTTTTTTAGGACCTTTTATATTCACCCAAATGTATTGTAAAGACGTGTTTTAGATGTAAAATAATGTGAACTTAACGTTAAAAATATAAAAAGTATGATTAGTTTAGTAAAAATGACTTAGGACGATATTTAGCGGATTCATCACCTGTATTTCATAATTTTTTTACGACCTTTTATATTCACCCAAATGTATTATAAAGACGTGTTTTAGATGTAAAATTATGTGAACGTAACGATAAAAATATAAAAAGTATGATTAGTTCAATACAAATGACTTTAAACGATATTTAGCGGAATTATCACCATTTTTTACCAAATTTTTTCCCAAATTTTTTTTCTATTTTTTCTATTCACCCAAATGTAATGTAAATACGTGTTTTAGATGTAAAATAATGTGAACTTAACGTTAAAAATATAAAAAGTATGATTAGTTTAATAGAAATGACTTAGGACGATATTTAGCGGATTCATCACCTGTATTTCAAAATTTTTTTACGACAATTTTATATTCACCCAAATGTATTGTAAAGACGTGTTTTAGATGTAAAATTATGTGAACTTAACGATAAAAATATAAAAAGTATGATTAGTTTAATAGAAATGACTTAGGACGATATTTAGCGGATTCATCACCTGTATTTCAAAATTTTTTTACGACCTTTTATATTCACCCAAATGTATTGTAAAGACGTGTTTTAGATGTAAAATAATGTGAACTTAACGTTAAAAATATAAAAAGTATGATTAGTTTAATAGAAATGACTTAAGACGATATTTAGCGGATTCATCACCCGTATTTCAAAATTTTTTTACGACCTTTTATATTCACCCAAATGTATTGTAAAGACGTGTTTTAGATGTAAAATTATGTGAACTTAACGATAAAAATATAAAAAGTATGATTAGTTCAATACAAATGACTTTAAACGATATTTAGCGGAATTATCACCATTTTTTACCCAATCTTTTCCCAAATTTTTTTTCTATTTTTTGTATTCACCCAAATGTATTGTAAAGACGTGTTTTAGATGTAAAATAATGTGAACTTAACGATAAAAATATAAAAAGTATGATTAGTTCAATACAAATGACTTTAATCGATATTTAGCGAAATTATCACCATTTTTTACCAAATTTTTTCCCAAATTTTTTTTCTATTTTTTGTATTCACCCAAATGTATTGTAGACACGTGTTTTAGATGTAAAATAATGTGAACTTAATGTTAAAAATATAAAAAGTATGATTAGTTTAATAGAAATGACTTAAGACGATATTTAGCGGATTCATCACCCGTATTTCAAAATTTTTTTATGACCTTTTATATTCACCCAAATGTATTGTAAAGACGTGTTTTAGATGTAAAATTATGTGAACTTAACGATAAAAATATAAAAAGTATGATTAGTTCAATACAAATGACTTTAAACGATATTTAGCGGAATTATCACCATTTTTTACCCAATTTTTTCCCAAATTTTTTTTCCATTTTTTGTATACACCCAAATGTATTGTAAATACGTGTTTTAGATGTAAAATAATGTGAACTTAACGATAAAAATATAAAAAGTATGATTAGTACAATACAAATGACTTTAAACGATATTTAGCGGAATTATCACCATTTTTTACCCAATTTTTTCCCAAATTTTTTTTCTATTTTTTGTATTCACCCAAATGTATTGTAAATACGTGTTTTAGATGTAAAATAATGTGGACTTAACGTTAAAAATATAAAAAGTATGATTAGTTTAATAGAAATGACTTAGGACGATATTTAGCGGATTCATCACCTGTATTTCAAAATTTTTTTACGACCTTTTATATTCACCCAAATGTATTATAAAGACGTGTTTTAGATGTAAAATTATGTGAACGTAACGATAAAAATATAAAAAGTATGATTAGTTGAATACAAATGACTTTAAACGATATTTAGCGGAATTATCACCATTTTTTACCAAATTTTTTCCAAAATTTTTTTTCTATTTTTTCTATTCACCCAAATGTAATGTAAATACGTGTTTTAGATGTAAAATAATGTGAACTTAACGTTAAAAATATAAAAAGTATGATTAGTTTAATAGAAATGACTTAGGACGATATTTAGTGGATTCATCACCTGTATTTCAAAATTTTTTTACGACAATTTTATATTCACCCAAATGTATTGTAAAGACGTGTTTTAGATGTAAAATTATGTGAACTTAACGATAAAAATATAAAAAGTATGATTAGTTTAATAGAAATGACTTAGGACGATATATAGCGGATTCATCACCTGTATTTCAAAATTTTTT
This sequence comes from Diuraphis noxia, assembly GCF_037042655.1. NCBI lineage: Eukaryota > Metazoa > Arthropoda > Insecta > Hemiptera > Aphididae > Diuraphis > Diuraphis noxia. The sequence goes on along the minus strand of NW_028301722.1, from coordinate 174,610 downwards.
TACGACCTTTTATATTCACCCAAATGTATTGTAAAGACGTGTTTTAGATGTAAAATAATGTGAACTTAACGTTAAAAATATAAAAAGTATGATTAGTTTAATAGAAATGACTTAAGACGATATTTAGCGGATTCATCACCTGTATTTCAAAATTTTTTTACGACCTTTTATATTCACCCAAATGTATTGTAAACACGTGTTTTAGATGTAAAATTATGTGAACTTAACGATAAAAATATAAAAAGTATGATTAGTTCAATACAAATGACTGTAAACGATATTAGCGGAATTATCACGATTTTTTACCAAATTTTTTACCAAATTTTTTACCAAATTTTTTTTCTATTTTTTGTATTCACCCAAATGTATTGTAAACACGTGTTTTAGATGTAAAATAATGTGAACTTAACGATAAAAATATAAAAAGTATGATTAGTTCAATACAAATGACTTTAATCGATATTTAGCGAAATTATCACCATTTTTTACCAAATTTTTTACCAAATTTTTTTTCTATTTTTTGTATTCACCCAAATGTATTGTAAACACGTGTTTTAGATGTAAAATAATGTGAACTTAACGTTAATAATATAAAAAGTATGATTAGTTTAATAGAAATGATTTAAGACGATATTTAGCGGATTCATCACCCGTATTTCAAAATTTTTTTACGACCTTTTATATTCACCCAAATGTATTGTAAAGACGTGTTTTAGATGTAAAATTATGTGAACTTAATGATAAAAATATAAAAAGTATGATTAGTTCAATACAAATGACTTTAAACGATATTTAGCGGATTCATCACCTGTATTTCAAAATTTTTTTACGACCTTTTATATTCATCCACATGTATTGTAAAGACGTGTTTTAGATGTAAAATTATGTGAACTTAACGATAAAAATGTAAAAAGTATGATTAGTTTAATAGAAATGACTTAGGACGATATTTAGCGGATTCATCACCTGTATTTCAAAATTTTTTTACGACCTTTTATATTCACCCAAATGTATTGTAAAGACGTGTCTTAGATGTAAAATAATGTGAACTTAACGATAAAAATATAAAAAGTATGATTAGTTCAATACAAATGACTTTAATCGATATTTAGCGAAATTATCACCATTTTTTACCAAATTTTTTCCCAAATTTGTTTTCTATTTTTTGTATTCACCCAAATGTATTGTAAACACGTGTTTTAGATGTAAAATAATGTGAACTTAACGTTAAAAATATAAAAAGTATGATTAGTTTAATAGAAATGACTTAAGACGATATTTAGCGGATTCATCACCTGTATTTCAAAATTTTTTTACGACCTTTTATATTCACCCAAATGTATTGTAAAGACGTGTTTTAGATGTAAAATAATGTGAACTTAACGTTAAAAATATAAAAAGTATGATTAGTTTAATAGAAATGACTTAGGACGATATTTAGCGGATTCATCACCTGTATTTCAAAATTTTTTTACGACCTTTTATATTCACCCAAATGTATTGTAAAGACGTGTCTTAGATGTAAAATAATGTGAACTTAACGATAAAAATATAAAAAGTATGATTAGTTCAATACAAATGACTTTAATCGATATTTAGCGGAATTATCACCATTTTTTACCCAATTTTTTCCCAAATTTTTTTTCCATTTTTTGTATACACCCAAATGTATTGTAAATACGTGTTTTAGATGTAAAATAATGTGAACTTAACGATAAAAATATAAAAAGTATGATTAGTACAATACAAATGACTTTAAACGATATTTAGCGGAATTATCACCATTTTTTACCCAATTTTTTCCCAAATTTTTTTTCCATTTTTTGTATACACCCAAATGTATTGTAAATACGTGTTTTAGATGTAAAATTATGTGAACTTAACGATAAAAATATAAAAAGTATGATTAGTTTAATAGAAATGACTTAGGACGATATTTAGCGGATTCATCACCTGTATTTCAAAATTTTTTTACGACCTTTTATATTCACCCAAATGTATTGTAAAGACGTGTTTTAGATGTAAAATAATGTGAACTTAACGTTAAAAATATAAAAAGTATGATTAGTTTAATAGAAATGACTTAAGACGATATTTAGCGGATTCATCACCCGTATTTCAAAATTTTTTTACGACCTTTTATATTCACCCAAATGTATTGTAAAGACGTGTTTTAGATGTAAAATTATGTGAACATAACGATAAAAATATAAAAAGTATGATTAGTTCAATACAAATGACTTTAATCGATATTTAGCGAAATTATCACCATTTTTTACCAAATTTTTTCCCAAATTTTTTTTCTATTTTTTGTATTCACCCAAATGTATTGTAGACACGTGTTTTAGATGTAAAATAATGTGAACTTAACGTTAAAAATATAAAAAGTATGATTAGTTTAATAGAAATGACTTAAGACGATATTTAGCGGATTCATCACCCGTATTTCAAAATTTTTTTACGACCTTTTATATTCACCCAAATGTATTGTAAAGACGTGTTTTAGATGTAAAATTATGTGAACTTAACGATAAAAATATAAAAAGTATGATTAGTTCAATACAAATGACTTTAAACGATATTTAGCGGAATTATCACCATTTTTTACCCAATTTTTTCCCAAATTTTTTTTCCATTTTTTGTATACACCCAAATGTATTGTAAATACGTGTTTTAGATGTAAAATAATGTGAACTTAACGATAAAAATATAAAAAGTATGATTAGTACAATACAAATGACTTTAAACGATATTTAGCGGAATTATCACCATTTTTTACCCAATTTTTTCCCAAATTTTTTTTCTATTTTTTGTATTCACCCAAATGTATTGTAAATACGTGTTTTAGATGTAAAATAATGTGGACTTAACGTTAAAAATATAAAAAGTATGATTAGTTTAATAGAAATGACTTAGGACGATATTTAGCGGATTCATCACCTGTATTTCAAAATTTTTTTACGACCTTTTATATTCACCCAAATGTATTATAAAGACGTGTTTTAGATGTAAAATTATGTGAACGTAACGATAAAAATATAAAAAGTATGATTAGTTCAATACAAATGACTTTAAACGATATTTAGCGGAATTATCACCATTTTTTACCCAATTTTTTCCCAAATTTTTTTTCTATTTTTTTATTCACCCAAATGTATTGTAAATACGAGTTTTAGATGTAAAATAATGTGAACTTAACGTTAAAAATGTAAAAAGTATGATTAGTTTAATAGAAATGACTTAGGACGATATTTAGCTGATTCATCACCTGTATTTCAAAATTTTTTTACGACCTTTTATATTCACCCAAATGTATTGTAAAGACGTGTTTTAGATGTAAAATAATGTGAACTTAACAATAAAAATATAAAAAGTATGATTAGTTCAATACAAATGACTTTAATCGATATTTATCGAAATTATCACCATTTTTTACCAAATTTTTTCCCAAATTTGTTTTCTATTTTTTGTATTCACCCAAATGTATTGTAAACACGTGTTTTAGATGTAAAATAATGTGAACTTAACGTTAAAAATATAAAAAGTATGATTAGTTTAATAGAAATGACTTAAGACGATATTTAGCGGATTCATCACCCGTATTTCAAAATTTTTTTACGACCTTTTATATTCACCCAAATGTATTGTAAAGACGTGTTTTAGATGTAAAATTATGTGAACTTAACGATAAAAATATAAAAAGTATGATTAGTTCAATACAAATGACTTTAAACGATATTTAGCGGAATTATCACCATTTTTTACCCAATTTTTTCCCAAATTTTTTTTCCATTTTTTGTATACACCCAAATGTATTGTAAATACGTGTTTTAGATGTAAAATAATGTGAACTTAACGATAAAAATATAAAAAGTATGATTAGTTCAATACAAATGACTTTAAACGATATTTAGCGGAATTATCACCATTTTTTACCCAATTTTTTCCCAAATTTTTTTTCTATTTTTTGTATTCACCCAAATGTATTGTAAATACGTGTTTTAGATGTAAAATAATGTGAACTTAACGTTAAAAATATAAAAAGTATGATTAGTTTAATAGAAATGACTTAGGACGATATTTAGCGGATTCATCACCTGTATTTCATAATTTTTTTACGACCTTTTATATTCACCCAAATGTATTGTAAAGACGTGTTTTAGATGTAAAATAATGTGAACTTAACGTTAAAAATATAAAAAGTATGATTAGTTTAGTAGAAATGACTTAGGACGATATTTAGCGGATTCATCACCTGTATTTCATAATTTTTTTACGACCTTTTATATTCACCCAAATGTATTATAAAGAAGTGTTTTAGATGTAAAATTATGTGAACGTAACGATAAAAATATAAAAAGTATGATTAGTTCAATACAAATGACTTTAATCGATATTTAGCGAAATTATCACCATTTTTTACCAAATTTTTTCCCAAATTTTTTTTCTATTTTTTGTATTCACCCAAATGTATTGTAAACACGTGTTTTAGATGTAAAATAATGTGAACTTAACGTTAAAAATATAAAAAGTATGATTAGTTTAATAGAAATGACTTAAGACGATATTTAGCGGATTCATCACCCGTATTTCAAAATTTTTTTACGACCTTTTATATTCACCCAAATGTATTGTAAAGACGTGTTTTAGATGTAAAATAATGTAAACTTAACGTTAAAATATAAAAAGTATGATTAAATTAATAGAAATGACTTAAGACGATATTTAGCGGATTCATCACCTGTATTTCAAAATTTTTTTACGACCTTTTATATTCACCCAAATGTATTGTAAACACGTGTTTTAGATGTAAAATTATGTGAACTTAACGATAAAAATATAAAAAGTATGATTAGTTCAATACAAATGACTGTAAACGATATTAGCGGAATTATCACCATTTTTTACCCAATTTTTTCCCAAATTTTTTTTCTATTTTTTCTATTCACCCAAATGTATTGTAAAGACGTGTTTTAGATGTAAAATAATGTGAACTTAACGTTAAAAATATAAAAAGTATGATTAGTTTAATAGAAATGACTTAGGACGATATTTAGCGGATTCATCACCTGTATTTCAAAATTTTTTTACGACCTTTTATATTCACCCAAATGTATTGTAAAGACGTGTTTTAGATGTAAAATAATGTGAACTTAACGATAAAAATATAAAAAGTATGATTAGTTCAATACAAATGACTTTAATCGATATTTAGCGAAATTATCACCATTTTTTACCAAATTTTTTCCCAAATTTTTTTTCTATTTTTTGTATTCACCCAAATGTATTGTAGACAAGTGTTTTAGATGTAAAATAATGTGAACTTAACGTTAAAAATATAAAAAGTATGATTAGTTCAATACAAATGACTTTAATCGATATTTAGCGAAATTATCACCATTTTTTACCAAATTTTTTCCCAAATTTTTTTTCTATTTTTTGTATTCACCCAAATGTATTGTAAACACGTGTTTTAGATGTAAAATAATGTGAACTTAACGTTAAAAATATAAAAAGTATGATTAGTTTAATAGAAATGACTTAAGACGATATTTAGCGGATTCATCACCCGTATTTCAAAATTTTTTTAGGACCTTTTATATTCACCCAAATGTATTGTAAAGACGTGTTTTAGATGTAAAATAATGTGAACTTAACGTTAAAAATATAAAAAGTATGATTAGTTTAGTAGAAATGACTTAGGACGATATTTAGCGGATTCATCACCTGTATTTCATAATTTTTTTACGACCTTTTATATTCACCCAAATGTATTATAAAGAAGTGTTTTAGATGTAAAATTATGTGAACGTAACGATAAAAATATAAAAAGTATGATTAGTTCAATACAAATGACTTTAATCGATATTTAGCGAAATTATCACCATTTTTTACCAAATTTTTTCCCAAATTTTTTTTCTATTTTTTGTATTCACCCAAATGTATTGTAGACACGTGTTTTAGATGTAAAATAATGTGAACTTAACGTTAAAAATATAAAAAGTATGATTAGTTTAATAGAAATGACTTAGGACGATATTTAGCGGATTCATCACCTGTATTTCAAAATTTTTTTACGACCTTTTATATTCACCCGAATGTATTGTAAGGCGTGTTTTAGATGTAAAATAATGTGAACTTAACAATAAAAATATAAAAAGTATGATTAGTTCAATACAAATGACTTTAATCGATATTTAGCGAAATTATCACCATTTTTTACCAAATTTTTTCCCAAATTTTTTTTCTATTTTTTGTATTCACCCAAATGTATTGTAAACACGTGTTTTAGATGTAAAATAATGTGAACTTAACGTTAAAAATATAAAAAGTATGATTAGTTTAATAGAAATGACTTAAGACGATATTTAGCGGATTCATCACCCGTATTTCAAAATTTTTTTACGACCTTTTATATTCACCCAAATGTATTGTAAAGACGTGTTTTAGATGTAAAATTATGTGAACTTAACGATAAAAATATAAAAAGTATGATTAGTTCAATACAAATGACTTTAAACGATATTTAGCGGAATTATCACCATTTTTTACCCAATTTTTTCCCAAATTTTTTTTCCATTTTTTGTATACACCCAAATGTATTGTAAATACGTGTTTTAGATGTAAAATAATGTGAACTTAACGATAAAAATATAAAAAGTATGATTAGTTCAATACAAATGACTTTAAACGATATTTAGCGGAATTATCACCATTTTTTACCCAATTTTTTCCCAAATTTTTTTTCTATTTTTTGTATTCACCCAAATGTATTGTAAATACGTGTTTTAGATGTAAAATAATGTGAACTTAACGTTAAAAATATAAAAAGTATGATTAGTTTAATAGAAATGACTTAGGACGATATTTAGCGGATTCATCACCTGTATTTCAAAATTTTTTTACGACCTTTTATATTCACCCAAATGTATTATAAAGACGTGTTTTAGATGTAAAATTATGTGAACGTAACGATAAAAATATAAAAAGTATGATTAGTTCAATACAAATGACTTTAAACGATATTTAGCGGAATTATCACCATTTTTTACCCAATTTTTTCCCAAATTTTTTTTCCATTTTTTGTATACACCCAAATGTATTGTAAATACGTGTTTTAGATGTAAAATAATGTGAACTTAACGATAAAAATATAAAAAGTATGATTAGTTCAATACAAATGACTTTAAACGATATTTAGCGGAATTATCACCATTTTTTACCCAAATTTTTCCCAAATTTTTTTTCTATTTTTTGTATTCACCCAAATGTATTGTAAATACGTGTTTTAGATGTAAAATAATGTGAACTTAACGTTAAAAATATAAAAAGTATGATTAGTTTAATAGAAATGACTTAAGACGATATTTAGCGGATTCATCACCCGTATTTCAAAATTTTTTTACGACCTTTTATATTCACCCAAATGTATTGTAAAGACGTGTTTTAGATGTAAAATTATGTGAACTTAACGATAAAAATATAAAAAGTATGATTAGTTCAATACAAATGACTTTAAACGATATTTAGCGGAATTATCACCATTTTTTACCCAATTTTTTCCCAAATTTTTTTTCCATTTTTTGTATACACCCAAATGTATTGTAAATACGTGTTTTAGATGTAAAATAATGTGAACTTAACGATAAAAATATAAAAAGTATGATTAGTACAATACAAATGACTTTAAACGATATTTAGCGGAATTATCACCATTTTTTACCCAATTTTTTCCCAAATTTTTTTTCTATTTTTTGTATTCACCCAAATGTATTGTAAATACGTGTTTTAGATGTAAAATAATGTGGACTTAACGTTAAAAATATAAAAAGTATGATTAGTTTAATAGAAATGACTTAGGACGATATTTAGCGGATTCATCACCTGTATTTCAAAATTTTTTTACGACCTTTTATATTCACCCAAATGTATTATAAAGACGTGTTTTAGATGTAAAATTATGTGAACGTAACGATAAAAATATAAAAAGTATGATTAGTTCAATACAAATGACTTTAAACGATATTTAGCGGAATTATCACCATTTTTTACCCAATTTTTTCCCAAATTTTTTTTCTATTTTTTTATTCACCCAAATGTATTGTAAATACGAGTTTTAGATGTAAAATAATGTGAACTTAACGTTAAAAATGTAAAAAGTATGATTAGTTTAATAGAAATGACTTAGGACGATATTTAGCTGATTCATCACCTGTATTTCAAAATTTTTTTACGACCTTTTATATTCACCCAAATGTATTGTAAAGACGTGTTTTAGATGTAAAATAATGTGAACTTAACAATAAAAATATAAAAAGTATGATTAGTTCAATACAAATGACTTTAATCGATATTTATCGAAATTATCACCATTTTTTACCAAATTTTTTCCCAAATTTGTTTTCTATTTTTTGTATTCACCCAAATGTATTGTAAACACGTGTTTTAGATGTAAAATAATGTGAACTTAACGTTAAAAATATAAAAAGTATGATTAGTTTAATAGAAATGACTTAAGACGATATTTAGCGGATTCATCACCCGTATTTCAAAATTTTTTTACGACCTTTTATATTCACCCAAATGTATTGTAAAGACGTGTTTTAGATGTAAAATTATGTGAACTTAACGATAAAAATATAAAAAGTATGATTAGTTCAATACAAATGACTTTAAACGATATTTAGCGGAATTATCACCATTTTTTACCCAATTTTTTCCCAAATTTTTTTTCCATTTTTTGTATACACCCAAATGTATTGTAAATACGTGTTTTAGATGTAAAATAATGTGAACTTAACGATAAAAATATAAAAAGTATGATTAGTTCAATACAAATGACTTTAAACGATATTTAGCGGAATTATCACCATTTTTTACCCAATTTTTTCCCAAATTTTTTTTCTATTTTTTGTATTCACCCAAATGTATTGTAAATACGTGTTTTAGATGTAAAATAATGTGAACTTAACGTTAAAAATATAAAAAGTATGATTAGTTTAATAGAAATGACTTAGGACGATATTTAGCGGATTCATCACCTGTATTTCATAATTTTTTTACGACCTTTTATATTCACCCAAATGTATTGTAAAGACGTGTTTTAGATGTAAAATAATGTGAACTTAACGTTAAAAATATAAAAAGTATGATTAGTTTAGTAGAAATGACTTAGGACGATATTTAGCGGATTCATCACCTGTATTTCATAATTTTTTTACGACCTTTTATATTCACCCAAATGTATTATAAAGAAGTGTTTTAGATGTAAAATTATGTGAACGTAACGATAAAAATATAAAAAGTATGATTAGTTCAATACAAATGACTTTAATCGATATTTAGCGAAATTATCACCATTTTTTACCAAATTTTTTCCCAAATTTTTTTTCTATTTTTTGTATTCACCCAAATGTATTGTAAACACGTGTTTTAGATGTAAAATAATGTGAACTTAACGTTAAAAATATAAAAAGTATGATTAGTTTAATAGAAATGACTTAAGACGATATTTAGCGGATTCATCACCCGTATTTCAAAATTTTTTTACGACCTTTTATATTCACCCAAATGTATTGTAAAGACGTGTTTTAGATGTAAAATAATGTAAACTTAACGTTAAAATATAAAAAGTATGATTAAATTAATAGAAATGACTTAAGACGATATTTAGCGGATTCATCACCTGTATTTCAAAATTTTTTTACGACCTTTTATATTCACCCAAATGTATTGTAAACACGTGTTTTAGATGTAAAATTATGTGAACTTAACGATAAAAATATAAAAAGTATGATTAGTTCAATACAAATGACTGTAAACGATATTAGCGGAATTATCACCATTTTTTACCCAATTTTTTCCCAAATTTTTTTTCTATTTTTTCTATTCACCCAAATGTATTGTAAAGACGTGTTTTAGATGTAAAATAATGTGAACTTAACGTTAAAAATATAAAAAGTATGATTAGTTTAATAGAAATGACTTAGGACGATATTTAGCGGATTCATCACCTGTATTTCAAAATTTTTTTACGACCTTTTATATTCACCCAAATGTATTGTAAAGACGTGTTTTAGATGTAAAATAATGTGAACTTAACGATAAAAATATAAAAAGTATGATTAGTTCAATACAAATGACTTTAATCGATATTTAGCGAAATTATCACCATTTTTTACCAAATTTTTTCCCAAATTTTTTTTCTATTTTTTGTATTCACCCAAATGTATTGTAGACAAGTGTTTTAGATGTAAAATAATGTGAACTTAACGTTAAAAATATAAAAAGTATGATTAGTTCAATACAAATGACTTTAATCGATATTTAGCGAAATTATCACCATTTTTTACCAAATTTTTTCCCAAATTTTTTTTCTATTTTTTGTATTCACCCAAATGTATTGTAAACACGTGTTTTAGATGTAAAATAATGTGAACTTAACGTTAAAAATATAAAAAGTATGATTAGTTTAATAGAAATGACTTAAGACGATATTTAGCGGATTCATCACCCGTATTTCAAAATTTTTTTAGGACCTTTTATATTCACCCAAATGTATTGTAAAGACGTGTTTTAGATGTAAAATAATGTGAACTTAACGTTAAAAATATAAAAAGTATGATTAGTTTAGTAGAAATGACTTAGGACGATATTTAGCGGATTCATCACCTGTATTTCATAATTTTTTTACGACCTTTTATATTCACCCAAATGTATTATAAAGAAGTGTTTTAGATGTAAAATTATGTGAACGTAACGATAAAAATATAAAAAGTATGATTAGTTCAATACAAATGACTTTAATCGATATTTAGCGAAATTATCACCATTTTTTACCAAATTTTTTCCCAAATTTTTTTTCTATTTTTTGTATTCACCCAAATGTATTGTAGACACGTGTTTTAGATGTAAAATAATGTGAACTTAACGTTAAAAATATAAAAAGTATGATTAGTTTAATAGAAATGACTTAGGACGATATTTAGCGGATTCATCACCTGTATTTCAAAATTTTTTTACGACCTTTTATATTCACCCGAATGTATTGTAAGGCGTGTTTTAGATGTAAAATAATGTGAACTTAACAATAAAAATATAAAAAGTATGATTAGTTCAATACAAATGACTTTAATCGATATTTAGCGAAATTATCACCATTTTTTACCAAATTTTTTCCCAAATTTTTTTTCTATTTTTTGTATTCACCCAAATGTATTGTAAACACGTGTTTTAGATGTAAAATAATGTGAACTTAACGTTAAAAATATAAAAAGTATGATTAGTTTAATAGAAATGACTTAAGACGATATTTAGCGGATTCATCACCCGTATTTCAAAATTTTTTTACGACCTTTTATATTCACCCAAATGTATTGTAAAGACGTGTTTTAGATGTAAAATTATGTGAACTTAACGATAAAAATATAAAAAGTATGATTAGTTCAATACAAATGACTTTAAACGATATTTAGCGGAATTATCACCATTTTTTACCCAATTTTTTCCCAAATTTTTTTTCCATTTTTTGTATACACCCAAATGTATTGTAAATACGTGTTTTAGATGTAAAATAATGTGAACTTAACGATAAAAATATAAAAAGTATGATTAGTTCAATACAAATGACTTTAAACGATATTTAGCGGAATTATCACCATTTTTTACCCAATTTTTTCCCAAATTTTTTTTCTATTTTTTGTATTCACCCAAATGTATTGTAAATACGTGTTTTAGATGTAAAATAATGTGAACTTAACGTTAAAAATATAAAAAGTATGATTAGTTTAATAGAAATGACTTAGGACGATATTTAGCGGATTCATCACCTGTATTTCAAAATTTTTTTACGACCTTTTATATTCACCCAAATGTATTATAAAGACGTGTTTTAGATGTAAAATTATGTGAACGTAACGATAAAAATATAAAAAGTATGATTAGTTCAATACAAATGACTTTAAACGATATTTAGCGGAATTATCACCATTTTTTACCCAATTTTTTCCCAAATTTTTTTTCCATTTTTTGTATACACCCAAATGTATTGTAAATACGTGTTTTAGATGTAAAATAATGTGAACTTAACGATAAAAATATAAAAAGTATGATTAGTTCAATACAAATGACTTTAAACGATATTTAGCGGAATTATCACCATTTTTTACCCAAATTTTTCCCAAATTTTTTTTCTATTTTTTGTATTCACCCAAATGTATTGTAAATACGTGTTTTAGATGTAAAATAATGTGAACTTAACGTTAAAAATATAAAAAGTATGATTAGTTTAATAGAAATGACTTAGGACGATATTTAGCGGATTCATCACCTGTATTTCAAAATTTTTTTACGACCTTTTATATTCACCCAAATGTATTATAAAGACGTGTTTTAGATGTAAAATTATGTGAACGTAACGATAAAAATATAAAAAGTATGATTAGTTCAATACAAATGACTGTAAACGATATTAGCGGAATTATCACCATTTTTTACCCAATTTTTTCCCAAATTTTTTTTCTATTTTTTTATTCACCCAAATGTATTGTAAATACGAGTTTTAGATGTAAAATAATGTGAACTTAACGTTAAAAATATAAAAAGTATGATTAGTTTAATAGAAATGACTTAAGACGATATTTAGCGGATTCATCACCTGTATTTCAAAATTTTTTTAGGACCTTTTATATTCACCCAAATGTATTGTAAAGACGTGTTTTAGATGTAAAATAATGTGAACTTAACGTTAAAAATATAAAAAGTATGATTAGTTTAGTAGAAATGACTTAGGACGATATTAAGCGGATTCATCACCTGTATTTCATAATTTTTATACGACCTTTTATATTCACCCAAATGTATTGTAAAGAAGTGTTTTAGATGTAAAATTATGTGAACGTAACGATAAAAATATAAAAAGTATGATTAGTTCAATACAAATGACTTTAAACGATATTTAGCGGAATTATCACCATATTTTACCAAAATTTTTCCCAAATTTTTTTTCTATTTTTTGTATTCACCCAAATGTAATGTAAATACGTGTTTTAGATGTAAAATAATGTGAACTTAACGATAAAAATATAAAAAGTATGATTAGTTCAATACAAATGACTTTGATAGATATTTAGCGAAATTATCACCATTTTTTACCAAATTTTTTCCCAAATTTTTTTTCTATTTTTTGTATTCACCCAAATGTATTGTAAATACGTGTTTTAGATATAAAATAATGTGAACTTAACGTTAAAAATATAAAAAGTATGATTGGTTTAATAGAAATGACTTAGGACGATATTTAGCGGATTCATCACCTGTATTTCAAAATTTTTTTACGACACTTTTATATTCACCCAAATGTATTGTAAAGACGTGTTTTAGATGTAAAATTATGTGAACATAACGATAAAAATATAAAAAGTATGATTAGTTTAATAGAAATGACTTAGGACGATATTTAGCGGATTCATCACCTGTATTTCAAAATTTTTTTACGACCTTTTATATTCACCCAAATCTATTGTAAAGGCGTGTTTTAGATGTAAAATAATGTGAACTTAACGTTAAAAATATAAAAAGTATGATTAGTTTAATAGAAATGACTTAGGACGATATTTAGCGGATTCATCACCTGTATTTCAAAATTTTTTTACGACCTTTTATATTCACCCAAATGTATTGTAAAGACGTGTCTTAGATGTAAAATAATGTGAACTTAACGATAAAAATATAAAAAGTATGATTAGTTCAATACAAATGACTTTAATCGATATTTAGCGAAATTATCACCATTTTTTACCAAATTTTTTCCCAAATTTTTTTTCTATTTTTTGTATTCACCCAAATGTATTGTAAACACGTGTTTTAGATGTAAAATAATGTGAACTTAACGTTAAAAATATAAAAAGTATGATTAGTTCAATACAAATGACTTTAATCGATATTTAGCGAAATTATCACCATTTTTTACCCAATTTTTTCCCAAATTTTTTTTCTATTTTTTTATTCACCCAAATGTATTGTAAATACGAGTTTTAGATGTAAAATAATGTGAACTTAACGTTAAAAATATAAAAAGTATGATTAGTTCAATACAAATGACTTAGGACGATATTTAGCGGATTCATCACCTGTATTTCAAAATTTTTTTACGACCTTTTATATTCACCCAAATCTATTGTAAAGGCGTGTTTTAGATGTAAAATAATGTGAACTTAACGTTAAAAATATAAAAAGTATGATTAGTTTAATAGAAATGACTTAGGACGATATTTAGCGGATTCATCACCTGTATTTCAAAATTTTTTTACGACCTTTTATATTCACCCAAATGTATTGTAAAGACGTGTCTTAGATGTAAAATAATGTGAACTTAACGATAAAAATATAAAAAGTATGGTTAGTTCAATACAAATGACTTTAATCGATATTTAGCGAAATTATCACCATTTTTTACCAAATTTTTTCCCAAATTTTTTTTCCATTTTTTGTATACACCCAAATGTATTGTAAATACGTGTTTTAGATGTAAAATAATGTGAACTTAACGATAAAAATATAAAAAGTATGATTAGTTCAATACAAATGACTTTAAACGATATTTAGCGGAATTATCACCATTTTTTACCCAATTTTTTCCCAAATTTTTTTTCTATTTTTTTATTCACCCAAATGTATTGTAAATACGAGTTTTAGATGTAAAATAATGTGAACTTAACGTTAAAAATATAAAAAGTATGATTAGTTTAATAGAAATGACTTAAGACGATATTTAGCGGATTCATCACCTGTATTTCAAAATTTTTTTAGGACCTTTTATATTCACCCAAATGTATTGTAAAGACGTGTTTTAGATGTAAAATAATGTGAACTTAACGTTAAAAATATAAAAAGTATGATTAGTTTAGTAGAAATGACTTAGGACGATATTAAGCGGATTCATCACCTGTATTTCATAATTTTTATACGACCTTTTATATTCACCCAAATGTATTATAAAGAAGTGTTTTAGATGTAAAATTATGTGAACGTAACGATAAAAATATAAAAAGTATGATTAGTTCAATACAAATGACTTTAAACGATATTTAGCGGAATTATCACCATATTTTACCAAAATTTTTCCCAAATTTTTTTTCTATTTTTTGTATTCACCCAAATGTAATGTAAATACGTGTTTTAGATGTAAAATAATGTGAACTTAACGATAAAAATATAAAAAGTATGATTAGTTCAATACAAATGACTTTGATAGATATTTAGCGAAATTATCACCATTTTTTACCAAATTTTTTCCCAAATTTTTTTTCTATTTTTTGTATTCACCCAAATGTATTGTAAATACGTGTTTTAGATATAAAATAATGTGAACTTAACGTTAAAAATATAAAAAGTATGATTGGTTTAATAGAAATGACTTAGGACGATATTTAGCGGATTCATCACCTGTATTTCAAAATTTTTTTACGACACTTTTATATTCACCCAAATGTATTGTAAAGACGTGTTTTAGATGTAAAATTATGTGAACATAACGATAAAAATATAAAAAGTATGATTAGTTTAATAGAAATGACTTAGGACGATATTTAGCGGATTCATCACCTGTATTTCAAAATTTTTTTACGACCTTTTATATTCACCCAAATCTATTGTAAAGGCGTGTTTTAGATGTAAAATAATGTGAACTTAACGTTAAAAATATAAAAAGTATGATTAGTTTAATAGAAATGACTTAGGACGATATTTAGCGGATTCATCACCTGTATTTCAAAATTTTTTTACGACCTTTTATATTCACCCAAATGTATTGTAAAGACGTGTCTTAGATGTAAAATAATGTGAACTTAACGATAAAAATATAAAAAGTATGATTAGTTCAATACAAATGACTTTAATCGATATTTAGCGAAATTATCACCATTTTTTACCAAATTTTTTCCCAAATTTTTTTTCTATTTTTTGTATTCACCCAAATGTATTGTAAACACGTGTTTTAGATGTAAAATAATGTGAACTTAACGTTAAAAATATAAAAAGTATGATTAGTTCAATACAAATGACTTTAATCGATATTTAGCGAAATTATCACCATTTTTTACCCAATTTTTTCCCAAATTTTTTTTCTATTTTTTTATTCACCCAAATGTATTGTAAATACGAGTTTTAGATGTAAAATAATGTGAACTTAACGTTAAAAATATAAAAAGTATGATTAGTTCAATACAAATGACTTAGGACGATATTTAGCGGATTCATCACCTGTATTTCAAAATTTTTTTACGACCTTTTATATTCACCCAAATCTATTGTAAAGGCGTGTTTTAGATGTAAAATAATGTGAACTTAACGTTAAAAATATAAAAAGTATGATTAGTTTAATAGAAATGACTTAGGACGATATTTAGCGGATTCATCACCTGTATTTCAAAATTTTTTTACGACCTTTTATATTCACCCAAATGTATTGTAAAGACGTGTCTTAGATGTAAAATAATGTGAACTTAACGATAAAAATATAAAAAGTATGGTTAGTTCAATACAAATGACTTTAATCGATATTTAGCGAAATTATCACCATTTTTTACCAAATTTTTTCCCAAATTTTTTTTCTATTTTTTGTATTCACCCAAATGTATTGTAAACACGTGTTTTAGATGTAAAATAATGTGAACTTAACGTTAAAAATATAAAAAGTATGATTAGTTCAATACAAATGACTTTAATCGATATTTAGCGAAATTATCACCATTTTTTACCAAATTTTTTCCCAAATTTTTTTTCTATTTTTTGTATTCACCCAAATGTATTGTAAAGACGTGTTTTAGATGTAAAATAATGTGAACTTAACGATAAAAATATAAAAAGTATGATTAGTTCAATACAAATGACTTTAATCGATATTTAGCGAAATTATCACCATTTTTTACCAAATTTTTTCCCAAATTTTTTTTCTATTTTTTGTATTCACCCAAATGTATTGTAGACACGTGTTTTAGATGTAAAATAATGTGAACTTAACGTTAAAAATATAAAAAGTATGATTAGTTTAATAGAAATGACTTAAGACGATATTTAGCGGATTCATCACCCGTATTTCAAAATTTTTTTACGACCTTTTATATTCACCCAAATGTATTGTAAAGACGTGTTTTAGATGTAAAATTATGTGAACTTAACGATAAAAATATAAAAAGTATGATTAGTTCAATACAAATGACTTTAAACGATATTTAGCGGAATTATCACCATTTTTTACCCAATTTTTTCCCAAATTTTTTTTCCATTTTTTGTATACACCCAAATGTATTGTAAATACGTGTTTTAGATGTAAAATAATGTGAACTTAACGATAAAAATATAAAAAGTATGATTAGTTCAATACAAATGACTTTAAACGATATTTAGCGGAATTATCACCATTTTTTACCCAATTTTTTCCCAAATTTTTTTTCTATTTTTTGTATTCACCCAAATGTATTGTAAATACGTGTTTTAGATGTAAAATAATGTGAACTTAACGTTAAAAATATAAAAAGTATGATTAGTTTAATAGAAATGACTTAGGACGATATTTAGCGGATTCATCACCTGTATTTCAAAATTTTTTTACGACCTTTTATATTCACCCAAATGTATTGTAAAAACGTGTTTTAGATGTAAAATAATGTGAACTTAACAATAAAAATATAAAAAGTATGATTAGTTCAATACAAATGACTTTAATCGATATTTATCGAAATTATCACCATTTTTTACCAAATTTTTTCCCAAATTTTTTTTCTATTTTTTGTATTCACCCAAATGTATTGTAAACACGTGTTTTAGATGTAAAATAATGTGAACTTAACGTTAAAAATATAAAAAGTATGATTAGTTTAATAGAAATGACTTAAGACGATATTTAGCGGATTCATCACCCGTATTTCAAAATTTTTTTACGACCTTTTATATTCACCCAAATGTATTGTAAAGACGTGTTTTAGATGTAAAATAATGTAAACTTAACGTTAAAATATAAAAAGTATGATTAGTTTAATAGAAATGACTTAAGACGATATTTAGCGGATTCATCACCTGTATTTCAAAATTTTTTTACGACCTTTTATTTTCACCCAAATGTATTGTAAACACGTGTTTTAGATGTAAAATTATGTGAACTTAACGATAAAAATATAAAAAGTATGATTAGTTCAATACAAATGATGTTAATCGATATTTAGCGAAATTATCACCATTATTTACCAAATTTTTTCCCAAATTTTTTTTCTATTTTTTGTATTCACCCAAATGTATTGTAAAGACGTGTTTTAGATGTAAAATAATGTGAACTTAACGATAAAAATATTAAAAGTATGATTAGTTCAATACAAATGACTTTAATCGATATTTAGCGAAATTATCACCATTTTTTACCAAATTTTTTCCCAAATTTTTTTTCTATTTTTTGTATTCACCCAAATGTATTGTAAATACGTGTTTTAGATGTAAAATAATGTGAACTTAACGTTAAAAATATAAAAAGTATGATTAGTTTAATAGAAATGACTTAGGACGATATTTAGCGGATTCATCACCTGTATTTCAAAATTTTTTTACGACCTTTTATATTCACCCAAATGTATTATAAAGACGTGTTTTAGATGTAAAATTATGTGAACGTAACGATAACAATATAAAAAGTATGATTAGTTCAATACAAATGACTTTAAACGATATTTAGCGGAATTATCACCATTTTTTACCCAATTTTTTCCCAAATTTTTTTTCTATTTTTTTATTCACCCAAATGTATTGTAAAGACGTGTTTTAGATGTAAAATAATGTAAACTTAACGTTAAAATATAAAAAGTATGATTAGTTTAATAGAAATGACTTAAGACGATATTTAGCGGATTCATCACCTGTATTTCAAAATTTTTTTACGACCTTTTATATTCACCCAAATGTATTGTAAACACGTGTTTTAGATGTAAAATTATGTGAACTTAACGATAAAAATATAAAAAGTATGATTAGATCAATACAAATGACTGTAAACGATATTAGCGGAATTATCACCATTTTTTACCCAATTTTTTCCCAAATTTTTTTTCTATTTTTTGTATTCACCCAAATGTATTGTAAAGACGTGTTTTAGATGTAAAATAATGTGAACTTAACGTTAAAAATATAAAAAGTATGATTAGTTTAATAGAAATGACTTAGGACGATATTTAGCGGATTCATCACCTGTATTTCAAAATTTTTTACGACCTTTTATATTCACCCAAATGTATTGTAAAGACGTGTTTTAGATGTAAAATTATGTGAACTTAACGATAAAAATATAAAAAGTATGATTAGTTCAATACAAATGACTTTAAACGATATTTAGCGGAATTATCACCATTTTTTACCCAATTTTTTCCCAAATTTTTTTTCTATTTTTTGTATTCACCCAAATGTATTGTAAAGACGTGTTTTAGATGTAAAATAATGTGAACTTAACGATAAAAATATAAAAAGTATGATTAGTTCAATACAAATGACTTTTATCGATATTTAGCGAAATTATCACCATTTTTTACCAAATTTTTTCCCAAATTTTTTTTCTATTTTTTGTATTCACCCAAATGTATTGTAGATACGTGTTTTAGATGTAAAATAATGTGAACTTAACGTTAAAAATATAAAAAGTATGATCAGTTTAATAGAAATGACTTAAGACGATATTTAGCGGATTCATCACCCGTATTTCAAAATTTTTTTACGACCTTTTATATTCACCCAAATGTATTGTAAAGACGTGTTTTAGATGTAAAATTATGTGAACTTAACGATAAAAATATAAAAAGTATGATTAGTTCAATACAAATGACTTTAAACGATATTTAGCGGAATTATCACCATTTTTTACCCAATTTTTTCCCAAATTTTTTTTCCATTTTTTGTATACACCCAAATGTATTGTAAATACGTGTTTTAGATGTAAAATAATGTGAACTTAACGATAAAAATATAAAAAGTATGATTAGTTCAATACAAATGACTTTAAACGATATTTAGCGGAATTATCACCATTTTTTACCCAATTTTTTCCCAAATTTTTTTTCTATTTTTTGTATTCACCCAAATGTATTGTAAATACGTGTTTTAGATGTAAAGTAATGTGAACTTAACGTTAAAAATATAAAAAGTATGATTAGTTTAATAGAAATGACTTAGGACGATATTTAGCGGATTCATCACCTGTATTTCAAAATTTTTTTACGACCTTTTATATTCACCCAAATGTATTATAAAGACGTGTTTTAGATGTAAAATTATGTGAACGTAACGATAAAAATATAAAAAGTATGATTAGTTCAATACAAATGACTTTAAACGATATTTAGCGGAATTATCACCATTTTTTACCCAATTTTTTCCCAAATTTTTTTTCTATTTTTTTATTCACCCAAATGTATTGTAAATACGAGTTTTAGATGTAAAATAATGTGAACTTAACGTTAAAAATATAAAAAGTATGATTAGTTTAATAGAAATGACTTAAGACGATATTTAGCGGATTCATCACCTGTATTTCAAAATTTTTTTAGGACCTTTTATATTCACCCAAATGTATTGTAAAGACGTGTTTTAGATGTAAAATTATGTGAACATAACGATAAAAATATAAAAAGTATGATTAGTTTAATAGAAATGACTTAGGACGATATTTAGCGGATTCATCACCTGTATTTCAAAATTTTTTTACGACCTTTTATATTCACCCAAATGTATTGTAAAGACGTGTTTTAGATGTAAAATAATGTGAACTTAACATTAAAAATATAAAAAGTATGATTGGTTTAATAGAAATGACTTAGGACGATATTTAGCGGATTCATCACCTGTATTTCAAAATTTTTTTACGACACTTTTATATTCACCCAAATGTATTGTGAAGACGTGTTTTAGATGTAAAATTATGTGAACATAACGATAAAAATATAAAAAGTATGATTAGTTTAATAGAAATGACTTAGGACGATATTTAGTGGATTCATCACCTGTATTTCAAAATTTTTTTACGACCTTTTATATTCACCCAAATCTATTGTAAAGGCGTGTTTTAGATGTAAAATAATGTGAACTTAACGATAAAAATATAAAAAGTATGATTAGTTCAATACAAATGACTTTAAACGATATTTAGCGGAATTATCACCATTTTTTACCCAATTTTTTCCCAAATTTTTTTTCTATTTTTTTATTCACCCAAATGTATTTTAAATACGAGTTTTAGATGTAAAATAATGTGAACTTAACGTTAAAAATGTAAAAAGTATTATTAGTTCAATACAAATGACTTTAAACGATATTTAGCGGAAATATCACCATTTTTTACCCAATTTTTTCCCAAATTTTTTTTCTATTTTTTGTATTCACCCAAATGTATTGTAAATACGTGTTTTAGATGTAAAATAATGTGAACTTAACGTTAAAAATATAAAAAGTATGATTAGTTTAATAGAAATGACTTAGGACGATATTTAGCGGATTCATCACCTGTATTTCAAAATTTTTTTACGACCTTTTATATTCACCCAAATGTATTATAAAGACGTGTTTTAGATGTAAAATTATGTGAACGTAACGATAAAAATATAAAAAGTATGATTAGTTCAATACAAATGACTTTAAACGATATTTAGCGGAATTATCACCATTTTTTACCAAATTTTTTCCCAAATTTTTTTTCTATTTTTTGTATTCACCCAAGTGTATTGTAAATACGTGTTTTAGATATAAAATAATGTGAACTTAACGTTAAAAATATAAAAAGTATGATTGGTTTAATAGAAATGACTTAAGACGATATTTAGCGGATTCATCACCTGTATTTCAAAATTTTTTTACGACCTTTTATATTCACCCAAATGTATTATAAAGAAGTGTTTTAGATGTAAAATTATGTGAACGTAACGATAAAAATATAAAAAGTATGATTAGTTCAATACAAATGACTTTAAACGATATTTAGCGGAATTATCACCATTTTTTACCAAATTTTTTCCCAAATTTTTTTTCTATTTTTTGTATTCACCCAAATGTAATGTAAATACGTGTTTTAGATGTAAAATAATGTGAACTTAACGATAAAAATATAAAAAGTATGATTAGTTCAATACAAATGACTTTAAACGATATTTAGCGGAATTATCACCATTTTTTACCCAATTTTTTCCCAAATTTTTTTTCTATTTTTTTATTCACCCAAATGTATTGTAAATACGAGTTTTAGATGTAAAATAATGTGAACTTAACGTTAAAAATATAAAAAGTATGATTAGTTTAATAGAAATGACTTAAGACGATATTTAGCGGATTCATCACCTGTATTTCAAAATTTTTTTAGGACCTTTTATATTCACCCAAATGTATTGTAAAGACGTGTTTTAGATGTAAAATTATGTGAACATAACGATAAAAATATAAAAAGTATGATTAGTTTAATAGAAATGACTTAGGACGATATTTAGCGGATTCATCACCTGTATTTCAAAATTTTTTTACGACCTTTTATATTCACCCAAATGTATTGTAAAGACGTGTTTTAGATGTAAAATAATGTGAACTTAACATTAAAAATATAAAAAGTATGATTGGTTTAATAGAAATGACTTAGGACGATATTTAGCGGATTCATCACCTGTATTTCAAAATTTTTTTACGACACTTTTATATTCACCCAAATGTATTGTGAAGACGTGTTTTAGATGTAAAATTATGTGAACATAACGATAAAAATATAAAAAGTATGATTAGTTTAATAGAAATGACTTAGGACGATATTTAGTGGATTCATCACCTGTATTTCAAAATTTTTTTACGACCTTTTATATTCACCCAAATCTATTGTAAAGGCGTGTTTTAGATGTAAAATAATGTGAACTTAACGATAAAAATATAAAAAGTATGATTAGTTCAATACAAATGACTTTAAACGATATTTAGCGGAATTATCACCATTTTTTACCCAATTTTTTCCCAAATTTTTTTTCTATTTTTTTATTCACCCAAATGTATTTTAAATACGAGTTTTAGATGTAAAATAATGTGAACTTAACGTTAAAAATGTAAAAAGTATTATTAGTTCAATACAAATGACTTTAAACGATATTTAGCGGAAATATCACCATTTTTTACCCAATTTTTTCCCAAATTTTTTTTCTATTTTTTGTATTCACCCAAATGTATTGTAAATACGTGTTTTAGATGTAAAATAATGTGAACTTAACGTTAAAAATATAAAAAGTATGATTAGTTTAATAGAAATGACTTAGGACGATATTTAGCGGATTCATCACCTGTATTTCAAAATTTTTTTACGACCTTTTATATTCACCCAAATGTATTATAAAGACGTGTTTTAGATGTAAAATTATGTGAACGTAACGATAAAAATATAAAAAGTATGATTAGTTCAATACAAATGACTTTAAACGATATTTAGCGGAATTATCACCATTTTTTACCAAATTTTTTCCCAAATTTTTTTTCTATTTTTTGTATTCACCCAAGTGTATTGTAAATACGTGTTTTAGATATAAAATAATGTGAACTTAACGTTAAAAATATAAAAAGTATGATTGGTTTAATAGAAATGACTTAAGACGATATTTAGCGGATTCATCACCTGTATTTCAAAATTTTTTTACGACCTTTTATATTCACCCAAATGTATTATAAAGAAGTGTTTTAGATGTAAAATTATGTGAACGTAACGATAAAAATATAAAAAGTATGATTAGTTCAATACAAATGACTTTAAACGATATTTAGCGGAATTATCACCATTTTTTACCAAATTTTTTCCCAAATTTTTTTTCTATTTTTTGTATTCACCCAAATGTAATGTAAATACGTGTTTTAGATGTAAAATAATGTGAACTTAACGATAAAAATATAAAAAGTATGATTAGTTCAATACAAATGACTTTGATCGATATTTAGCGAAATTATCACCATTTTTTACCAAATTTTTTCCCAAATTTTTTTTCTATTTTTTGTATTCACCCAAATGTATTGTAAATACGTGTTTTAGATATAAAATAATGTGAACTTAACGTTAAAAATATAAAAAGTATGATTGGTTTAATAGAAATGACTTAGGACGATATTTAGCGGATTCATCACCTGTATTTCAAAATTTTTTTACGACCTTTTATATTCACCCAAATCTATTGTAAAGGCGTGTTTTAGATGTAAAATAATGTGAACTTAACGTTAAAAATATAAAAAGTATGATTAGTTTAATAGAAATGACTTAGGACGATATTTAGCGGATTCATCACCTGTATTTCAAAATTTTTTTTCTATTTTTTTATTCACCCAAATGTATTGTAAATACGAGTTTTAGATGTAAAATAATGTGAACTTAACGTTAAAAATGTAAAAAGTATGATTAGTTTAATAGAAATGACTTAGGACGATATTTAGTGGATTCATCACCTGTATTTCAAAATTTTTTTACGACCTTTTATATTCACCCAATTGTATTGTAAAGACGTGTTTTAGATGTAAAATAATGTGAACTTAACAATAAAAATATAAAAAGTATGATTAGTTCAATACAAATGACTTTAATCGATATTTATCGAAATTATCACCATTTTTTACCAAATTTTTTCCCAAATTTTTTTTCTATTTTTTGTATTCACCCAAATGTATTGTAAACACGTGTTTTAGATGTAAAATAATGTGAACTTAACGTTAAAAATATAAAAAGTATGATTAGTTTAATAGAAATGACTTAAGACGATATTTAGCGGATTCATCACCCGTATTTCAAAATTTTTTTACGACCTTTTATATTCACCCAAATCTATTGTAAAGGCGTGTTTTAGATGTAAAATAATATGAACTTAACGTTAAAAATATAAAAAGTATGATTAGTTTAATAGAAATGACTTAAGACGATATTTAGCGGATTCATCACCTGTATTTCAAAATTTTTTTACGACCTTTTATATTCACCCAAATGTATTGTAAAGACGTGTCATAGATGTAAAATAATGTGAACTTAACGATAAAAATATAAAAAGTATGATTAGTTCAATACAAATGACTTTAATCGATATTTAGCGAAATTATCACCATTTTTTACCAAATTTTTTCCCAAATTTTTTTTCTATTTTTTGTATTCACCCAAATATATTGTAAAGACGTGTTTTAGATGTAAAATAATGTGAACTTAACGATAAAAATATTAAAAGTATGATTAGTTCAATACAAATGACTTTAATCGATATTTAGTGAAATTATCACCATTTTTTACCAAATTTTTTCCCAAATTTTTTTTCTATTTTTTGTATTCACCCAAATGTATTGTAGACACGTGTTTTAGATGTAAAATTATGTGAACTTAACGTTAAAAATATAAAAAGTATGATTAGTTTAATAGAAATGACTTAAGACGATATTTAGCGGATTCATCACCCGTATTTCAAAATTTTTTTACGACCTTTTATATTCACCCAAATGTATTGTAAAGACGTGTTTTAGATGTAAAATTATGTGAACTTAACGATAAAAATATAAAAAGTATGATTAGTTCAATACAAATGACTTTAAACGATATTTAGCGGAATTATCACCATTTTTTACCCAATTTTTTCCCAAATTTTTTTTCCATTTTTTGTATACACCCAAATGTATTGTAAATACGTGTTTTAGATGTAAAATAATGTGAACTTAACGATAAAAATATAAAAAGTATGATTAGTTCAATACAAATGACTTTAAACGATATTTAGCGGAATTATTACCATTTTTTACCCAATTTTTTCCCAAATTTTTTTTCTATTTTTTGTATTCACCCAAATGTATTGTAAATACGTGTTTTAGATGTAAAATAATGTGAACTTAACGTTAAAAATATAAAAAGTATGATTAGTTTAATAGAAATGACTTAGGACGATATTTAGCGGATTCATCACCTGTATTTCAAAATTTTTTTACGACCTTTTATATTCACCCAAATGTATTATAAAGACGTGTTTTAGATGTAAAATTATGTGAACGTAACGATAACAATATAAAAAGTATGATTAGTTCAATACAAATGACTTTAAACGATATTTAGCGGAATTATCACCATTTTTTACCCAATTTTTTCCCAAATTTTTTTTCTATTTTTATATTCACCCAAATCTATTGTAAAGGCGTGTTTTAGATGTAAAATAATGTGAACTTAACGTTAAAAATATAAAAAGTATGATTAGTTTAATAGAAATGACTTAGGACGATATTTAGCGGATTCATCACCTGTATTTCAAAATTTTTTTTCTATTTTTTTATTCACCCAAATGTATTGTAAATACGAGTTTTAGATGTAAAATAATGTGAACTTAACGTTAAAAATGTAAAAAGTATGATTAGTTTAATAGAAATGACTTAGGACGATATTTAGTGGATTCATCACCTGTATTTCAAAATTTTTTTACGACCTTTTATATTCACCCAATTGTATTGTAAAGACGTGTTTTAGATGTAAAATAATGTGAACTTAACAATAAAAATATAAAAAGTATGATTAGTTCAATACAAATGACTTTAATCGATATTTATCGAAATTATCACCATTTTTTACCAAATTTTTTCCCAAATTTTTTTTCTATTTTTTGTATTCACCCAAATGTATTGTAAACACGTGTTTTAGATGTAAAATAATGTGAACTTAACGTTAAAAATATAAAAAGTATGATTAGTTTAATAGAAATGACTTAAGACGATATTTAGCGGATTCATCACCCGTATTTCAAAATTTTTTTACGACCTTTTATATTCACCCAAATCTATTGTAAAGGCGTGTTTTAGATGTAAAATAATATGAACTTAACGTTAAAAATATAAAAAGTATGATTAGTTTAATAGAAATGACTTAAGACGATATTTAGCGGATTCATCACCTGTATTTCAAAATTTTTTTACGACCTTTTATATTCACCCAAATGTATTGTAAAGACGTGTCATAGATGTAAAATAATGTGAACTTAACGATAAAAATATAAAAAGTATGATTAGTTCAATACAAATGACTTTAATCGATATTTAGCGAAATTATCACCATTTTTTACCAAATTTTTTCCCAAATTTTTTTTCTATTTTTTGTATTCACCCAAATATATTGTAAAGACGTGTTTTAGATGTAAAATAATGTGAACTTAACGATAAAAATATTAAAAGTATGATTAGTTCAATACAAATGACTTTAATCGATATTTAGTGAAATTATCACCATTTTTTACCAAATTTTTTCCCAAATTTTTTTTCTATTTTTTGTATTCACCCAAATGTATTGTAGACACGTGTTTTAGATGTAAAATTATGTGAACTTAACGTTAAAAATATAAAAAGTATGATTAGTTTAATAGAAATGACTTAAGACGATATTTAGCGGATTCATCACCCGTATTTCAAAATTTTTTTACGACCTTTTATATTCACCCAAATGTATTGTAAAGACGTGTTTTAGATGTAAAATTATGTGAACTTAACGATAAAAATATAAAAAGTATGATTAGTTCAATACAAATGACTTTAAACGATATTTAGCGGAATTATCACCATTTTTTACCCAATTTTTTCCCAAATTTTTTTTCCATTTTTTGTATACAACCAAATGTATTGTAAATACGTGTTTTAGATGTAAAATAATGTGAACTTAACGATAAAAATATAAAAAGTATGATTAGTTCAATACAAATGACTTTAAACGATATTTAGCGGAATTATTACCATTTTTTACCCAATTTTTTCCCAAATTTTTTTTCTATTTTTTGTATTCACCCAAATGTATTGTAAATACGTGTTTTAGATGTAAAATAATGTGAACTTAACGTTAAAAATATAAAAAGTATGATTAGTTTAATAGAAATGACTTAGGACGATATTTAGCGGATTCATCACCTGTATTTCAAAATTTTTTTACGACCTTTTATATTCACCCAAATGTATTATAAAGACGTGTTTTAGATGTAAAATTATGTGAACGTAACGATAACAATATAAAAAGTATGATTAGTTCAATACAAATGACTTTAAACGATATTTAGCGGAATTATCACCATTTTTTACCCAATTTTTTCCCAAATTTTTTTTCTATTTTTTTATTCACCCAAATGTATTGTAAATACGAGTTTTAGATGTAAAATAATGTGAACTTAACGTTAAAAATATAAAAAGTATGATTAGTTTAATAGAAATGACTTAAGACGATATTTAGCGGATTCATCACCCGTATTTCAAAATTTTTTTACGACCTTTTATATTCACCCAAATGTATTGTAAAGACGTGTTTTAGATGTAAAATAATGTAAACTTAACGTTAAAATATAAAAAGTATGATTAGTTTAATAGAAATGACTTAAGACGATATTTAGCGGATTCATCACCTGTATTTCAAAATTTTTTTACGACCTTTTATATTCACCCAAATGTATCGTAAACACGTGTTTTAGATGTAAAATTATGTGAACTTAACGATAAAAATATAAAAAGTATGATTAGATCAATACAAATGACTGTAAACGATATTAGCGGAATTATCACCATTTTTTACCCAATTTTTTCCCAAATTTTTTTTCTATTTTTTGTATTCACCCAAATGTATTGTAAAGACGTGTTTTAGATGTAAAATAATGTGAACTTAACGTTAAAAATATAAAAAGTATGATTAGTTTAATAGAAATGACTTAGGACGATATTTAGCGGATTCATCACCTGTATTTCAAAATTTTTTTACGACCTTTTATATTCACCCAAATGTATTGTAAAGACGTGTTTTAGATGTAAAATTATGTGAACTTAACGATAAAAATATAAAAAGTATGATTAGTTCAATACAAATGACTTTAAACGATATTTAGCGGAATTATCACCATTTTTTACCCAATTTTTTCCCAAATTTTTTTTCTATTATTTGTATTCACCCAAATGTATTGTAAAGACGTGTTTTAGATGTAAAATAATGTGAACTTAACGATAAAAATATAAAAAGTATGATTAGTTCAATACAAATGACTTTAATCGATATTTAGCGAAATTATCACCATTTTTTACCAAATTTTTTCCCAAATTTTTTTTCTATTTTTTGTATTCACCCAAATGTATTGTAGATACGTGTTTTAGATGTAAAATAATGTGAACTTAACGTTAAAAATATAAAAAGTATGATTAGTTTAATAGAAATGACTTAAGACGATATTTAGCGGATTCATCACCCGTATTTCAAAATTTTTTTACGACCTTTTATATTCACCCAAATGTATTGTAAAGACGTGTTTTAGATGTAAAATTATGTGAACTTAACGATAAAAATATAAAAAGTATGATTAGTTCAATACAAATGACTTTAAACGATATTTAGCGGAATTATCACCATTTTTTACCCAATTTTTTCCCAAATTTTTTTTCCATTTTTTGTATACACCCAAATGTATTGTAAATACGTGTTTTAGATGTAAAATAATGTGAACTTAACGATAAAAATATAAAAAGTATGATTAGTTCAATACAAATGACTTTAAACGATATTTAGCGGAATTATCACCATTTTTTACCCAATTTTTTCCCAAATTTTTTTTCTATTTTTTGTATTCACCCAAATGTATTGTAAATACGTGTTTTAGATGTAAAATAATGTGAACTTAACGTTAAAAATATAAAAAGTATGATTAGTTTAATAGAAATGACTTAGGACGATATTTAGCGGATTCATCACCTGTATTTCAAAATTTTTTTACGACCTTTTATATTCACCCAAATGTATTATAAAGACGTGTTTTAGATGTAAAATTATGTGAACGTAACGATAAAAATATAAAAAGTATGATTAGTTTAGTAGAAATGACTTAGGACGACATTTAGCGGATTCATCACCTGTATTTCATAATTTTTTTACGACCTTTTATATTCACCCAAATGTATTATAAAGAAGTGTTTTAGATGTAAAATTATGTGAACGTAACGATAAAAATATAAAAAGTATGATTAGTTCAATACAAATGACTTTAAACGATATTAGCGGAATTATCACCATTTTTTACCAAATTTTTTCCCAAATTTTTTTTCTATTTTTTGTATTCACCCAAATGTATTGTAAATACGTGTTTTAGATATAAAATAATGTGAACTTAACGTTAAAAATATAAAAAGTATGATTGGTTTAATAGAAATGACTTAGGACGATATTTAGCGGATTCATCACCTGTATTTCAAAATTTTTTTACGACACTTTTATATTCACCCAAATGTATTGTGAAGACGTGTTTTAGATGTAAAATTATGTGAACATAACGATAAAAATATAAAAAGTATGATTAGTTTAATAGAAATGACTTAGGACGATATTTAGCGGATTCATCACCTGTATTTCAAAATTTTTTTACGACCTTTTATATTCACCCAAATCTATTGTAAAGGCGTGTTTTAGATGTAAAATAATGTGAACTTAACGTTAAAAATATAAAAAGTATGATTAGTTTAATAGAAATGACTTAGGACGATATTTAGCGGATTCATCACCTGTATTTCAAAATTTTTTTACGACCTTTTATATTCACCCAAATGTATTGTAAAGACGTGTCATAGATGTAAAATAATGTGAACTTAACGATAAAAATATAAAAAGTATGATTAGTTCAATACAAATGACTTTAATCGATATTTAGCGAAATTATCACCATTTTTTACCAAATTTTTTCCCAAATTTTTTTTCTATTTTATGTATTCACCCAAATGTATTGTAAACACGTGTTTTAGATGTAAAATAATGTGAACTTAACGTTAAAAATATAAAAAGTATGATTAGTTCAATACAAATGACTTTAATCGATATTTAGCGAAATTATCACCATTTTTTACCAAATTTTTTCCCAAATTTTTTTTCTATTTTTTGTATTCACCCAAATGTATTGTAAAGACGTGTTTTAGATGTAAAATAATGTGAACTTAACGATAAAAATATAAAAAGTATGATTAGTTCAATACAAATGACTTTAATCGATATTTAGCGAAATTATCACCATTTTTTACCAAATTTTTTCCCAAATTTTTTTTCTATTTTTTGTATTCACCCAAATGTATTGTAGACACGTGTTTTAGATGTAAAATAATGTGAACTTAACGTTAAAAATATAAAAAGTATGATTAGTTTAATAGAAATGACTTAAGACGATATTTAGCGGATTCATCACCCGTATTTCAAAATTTTTTTACGACCTTTTATATTCACCCAAATGTATTGTAAAGACGTGTTTTAGATGTAAAATTATGTGAACTTAACGATAAAAATATAAAAAGTATGATTAGTTCAATACAAATGACTTTAAACGATATTTAGCGGAATTATCACCATTTTTTACCCAATTTTTTCCCAAATTTTTTTTCCATTTTTTGTATACACCCAAATGTATTGTAAATACGTGTTTTAGATGTAAAATAATGTGAACTTAACGATAAAAATATAAAAAGTATGATTAGTTCAATACAAATGACTTTAAACGATATTTAGCGGAATTATCACCATTTTTTACCCAATTTTTTCCCAAATTTTTTTTCTATTTTTTGTATTCACCCAATTGTATTGTAAATACGTGTTTTAGATGTAAAATAATGTGAACTTAACGTTAAAAATATAAAAAGTATGATTAGTTTAATAGAAATGACTTAGGACGATATTTAGCGGATTCATCACCTGTATTTCAAAATTTTTTTACGACCTTTTATATTCACCCAAATGTATTATAAAGACGTGTTTTAGATGTAAAATTATGTGAACGTAACGATAAAAATATAAAAAGTATGATTAGTTCAATACAAATGACTTTAAACGATATTTAGCGGAATTATCACCATTTTTTACCCAATTTTTTCCCAAATTTTTTTTCTATTTTTTTATTCACCCAAATGTATTGTAAATACGAGTTTTAGATGTAAAATAATGTGAACTTAACGTTAAAAATGTAAAAAGTATGATTAGTTTAATAGAAATGACTTAGGACGATATTTAGCGGATTCATCACCTGTATTTCAAAATTTTTTTACGACCTTTTATATTCACCCAAATGTATTGTAAAGACGTGTTTTAGATGTAAAATAATGTGAACTTAACAATAAAAATATAAAAAGTATGATTAGTTCAATACAAATGACTTTAATCGATATTTATCGAAATTATCACCATTTTTTACCAAATTTTTTCCCAAATTTTTTTTCTATTTTTTGTATTCACCCAAATGTATTGTAAACACGTGTTTTAGATGTAAAATAATGTGAACTTAACGTTAAAAATATAAAAAGTATGATTAGTTTAATAGAAATGACTTAAGACGATATTTAGCGGATTCATCACCCGTATTTCAAAATTTTTTTACGACCTTTTATATTCACCCAAATGTATTGTAAAGACGTGTTTTAGATGTAAAATAATGTAAACTTAACGTTAAAATATAAAAAGTATGCTGAGTTTAATAGAAATGACTTAAGACGATATTTAGCGGATTCATCACCTGTATTTCAAAATTTTTTTACGACCTTTTATATTCACCCAAATGTATTGTAAAGACGTGTTTTAGATGTAAAATAATGTAAACTTAACGTTAAAATATAAAAAGTATGCTGAGTTTAATAGAAATGACTTAAGACGATATTTAGCGGATTCATCACCTGTATTTCAAAATTTTTTTACGACCTTTTATATTCACCCAAATGTATTGTAAACACGTGTTTTAGATGTAAAATTATGTGAACTTAACGATAAAAATATAAAAAGTATGATTAGTTCAATACAAATGACTGTAAACGATATTAGCGGAATTATCACCATTTTTTACCCAATTTTTTCCCAAATTTTTTTTCTATTTTTTGTATTCACCCAAATGTATTGTAAAGACGTGTTTTAGATGTAAAATAATGTGAACTTAACGTTAAAAATATAAAAAGTATGATTAGTTTAATAGAAATGACTTAGGACGATATTTAGCGGATTCATCACCTGTATTTCAAAATTTTTTTACGACCTTTTATATTCACCCAAATGTATTGTAAAGACGTGTTTTAGATGTAAAATTATGTGAACTTAACGATAAAAATATAAAAAGTATGATTAGTTCAATACAAATGACTTTAAACGATATTTAGCGGAATTATCACCATTTTTTACCCAATTTTTTCCCAAATTTTTTTTCTATTTTTTGTATTCACCCAAATGTACTGTAAAGACGTGTTTTAGATGTAAAATAATGTGAACTTAACGATAAAAATATAAAAAGTATGATTAGTTCAATACAAATGACTTTAATCGATATTTAGCGAAATTATCACCATTTTTTACCAAATTTTTTCCCAAATTTTTTTTCTATTTTTTGTATTCACCCAAATGTATTGTAAATACGAGTTTTAGATGTAAAATAATGTGAACTTAACGTTAAAAATATAAAAAGTATGATTAGTTCAATACAAATGACTTTAAACGATATTTAGCGGAATTATCACCATTTTTTACCCAATTTTTTCCCAAATTTTTTTTCTATTTTTTGTATTCACCCAAATGTACTGTAAAGACGTGTTTTAGATGTAAAATAATGTGAACTTAACGATAAAAATATAAAAAGTATGATTAGTTCAATACAAATGACTTTAATCGATATTTAGCGAAATTATCACCATTTTTTACCAAATTTTTTCCCAAATTTTTTTTCTATTTTTTGTATTCACCCAAATGTACTGTAAATACGTGTTTTAGATGTAAAATAATGTGAACTTAACGATAAAAATATAAAAAGTATGATTAGTTCAATACAAATGACTTTAAACGATATTTAGCGGAATTATCACCATTTTTTACCCAATTTTTTCCCAAATTTTTTTTCTATTTTTTGTATTCACCCAAATGTATTGTAGACACGTGTTTTAGATGTAAAATAATGTGAACTTAACGTTAAAAATATAAAAAGTATGATTAGTTTAATAGAAATGACTTAAGACGATATTTAGCGGATTCATCACCCGTATTTCAATATTTTTTTACGAGTTTTTATATTCACCCAAATGTATTGTAAAGACGTGTTTTAGATGTAAAATTATGTGAACTTAACGATAAAAATATAAAAAGTATGATTAGTTCAATACAAATGACTTTAATCGATATTTAGCGGAATTATCACCATTTTTTACCCAATTTTTTCCCAAATTTTTTTTCCATTTTTTGTATACACCCAAATGTATTGTAAATACGTGTTTTAGATGTAAAATAATGTGAACTTAACGATAAAAATATAAAAAGTATGATTAGTTCAATACAAATGACTTTAAACGATATTTAGCGGAATTATCACCATTTTTTACCCAATTTTTTCCCAAATTTTTTTTCTATTTTTTGTATTCACCCAAATGTATTGTAAATACGTGTTTTAGATGTAAAATAATGTGAACTTAACGTTAAAAATATAAAAAGTATGATTAGTTTAATAGAAATGACTTAGGACGATATTTAGCGGATTCATCACCTGTATTTCAAAATTTTTTTACGACCTTTTATATTCACCCAAATGTATTATAAAGACGTGTTTTAGATGTAAAATTATGTGAACGTAACGATAATAATATAAAAAGTATGATTAGTTTAGTAGAAATGACTTAGGACGATATTTAGCGGATTCATCACCTGTATTTCATAATTTTTTTACGACCTTTTATATTCACCCAAATGTATTATAAAGAAGTGTTTTAGATGTAAAATTATGTGAACGTAACGATAAAAATATAAAAAGTATGATTAGTTCAATACAAATGACTTTAAACGATATTTAGCGGAATTATCACCATTTTTTACCAAATTTTTTCCCAAATTTTTTTTCTATTTTTTGTATTCACCCAAATGTAATGTAAATACGTGTTTTAGATGTAAAATAATGTGAACTTAACGATAAAAATATAAAAAGTATGATTAGTTCAATACAAATGACTTTGATCGATATTTAGCGAAATTATCACCATTTTTTACCAAATTTTTTCCCAAATATTTTTTCTATTTTTTGTATTCACCCAAATGTATTGTAAATACGTGTTTTAGATATAAAATAATGTGAACTTAACGTTAAAAATATAAAAAGTATGATTAGTTTAATAGAAATGACTTAGGACGATATTTAGCGGATTCATCACCTGTATTTCAAAATTTTTTTACGACCTTTTATATTCACCCAAATGTATTGTAAAGACGTGTTTTAGATGTAAAATTATGTGAACTTAACGATAAAAATATAAAAAGTATGATTAGTTCAATACAAATGACTTTAAACGATATTTAGCGGAATTATCACCATTTTTTACCCAATTTTTTCCCAAATTTTTTTTCTATTTTTTGTATTCACCCAAATGTACTGTAAAGACGTGTTTTAGATGTAAAATAATGTGAACTTAACGATAAAAATATAAAAAGTATGATTAGTTCAATACAAATGACTTTAATCGATATTTAGCGAAATTATCACCATTTTTTACCAAATTTTTTCCCAAATTTTTTTTCTATTTTTTGTATTCACCCAAATGTATTGTAAATACGAGTTTTAGATGTAAAATAATGTGAACTTAACGTTAAAAATATAAAAAGTATGATTAGTTCAATACAAATGACTTTAAACGATATTTAGCGGAATTATCACCATTTTTTACCCAATTTTTTCCCAAATTTTTTTTCTATTTTTTGTATTCACCCAAATGTACTGTAAAGACGTGTTTTAGATGTAAAATAATGTGAACTTAACGATAAAAATATAAAAAGTATGATTAGTTCAATACAAATGACTTTAATCGATATTTAGCGAAATTATCACCATTTTTTACCAAATTTTTTCCCAAATTTTTTTTCTATTTTTTGTATTCACCCAAATGTACTGTAAATACGTGTTTTAGATGTAAAATAATGTGAACTTAACGATAAAAATATAAAAAGTATGATTAGTTCAATACAAATGACTTTAAACGATATTTAGCGGAATTATCACCATTTTTTACCCAATTTTTTCCCAAATTTTTTTTCTATTTTTTGTATTCACCCAAATGTATTGTAGACACGTGTTTTAGATGTAAAATAATGTGAACTTAACGTTAAAAATATAAAAAGTATGATTAGTTTAATAGAAATGACTTAAGACGATATTTAGCGGATTCATCACCCGTATTTCAATATTTTTTTACGAGTTTTTATATTCACCCAAATGTATTGTAAAGACGTGTTTTAGATGTAAAATTATGTGAACTTAACGATAAAAATATAAAAAGTATGATTAGTTCAATACAAATGACTTTAAACGATATTTAACGGAATTATCACCATTTTTTACCCAATTTTTTCCCAAATTTTTTTTCCATTTTTTGTATACACCCAAATGTATTGTAAATACGTGTTTTAGATGTAAAATAATGTGAACTTAACGATAAAAATATAAAAAGTATGATTAGTTCAATACAAATGACTTTAAACGATACTTAGCGGAATTATCACCATTTTTTACCCAATTTTTTCCCAAATTTTTTTTCTATTTTTTGTATTCACCCAAATGTATTGTAAATACGTGTTTTAGATGTAAAATAATGTGAACTTAACGTTAAAAATATAAAAAGTATGATTAGTTTAATAGAAATGACTTAGGACGATATTTAGCGGATTCATCACCTGTATTTCAAAATTTTTTTACGACCTTTTATATTCACCCAAATGTATTATAAAGACGTGTTTTAGATGTAAAATTATGTGAACGTAACGATAAAAATATAAAAAGTATGATTAGTTTAGTAGAAATGACTTAGGACGATATTTAGCGGATTCATCACCTGTATTTCATAATTTTTTTACGACCTTTTATATTCACCCAAATGTATTATAAAGAAGTGTTTTAGATGTAAAATTATGTGAACGTAACGATAAAAATATAAAAAGTATGATTAGTTCAATACAAATGACTTTAAACGATATTTAGCGGAATTATCACCATTTTTTACCAAATTTTTTCCCAAATTTTTTTTCTATTTTTTGTATTCACCCAAATGTAATGTAAATACGTGTTTTAGATGTAAAATAATGTGAACTTAACGATAAAAATATAAAAAGTATGATTAGTTCAATACAAATGACTTTGATCGATATTTAGCGAAATTATCACCATTTTTTACCAAATTTTTTCCCAAATATTTTTTCTATTTTTTGTATTCACCCAAATGTATTGTAAATACGTGTTTTAGATATAAAATAATGTGAACTTAACGTTAAAAATATAAAAAGTATGATTAGTTTAATAGAAATGACTTAGGACGATATTTAGCGGATTCATCACCTGTATTTCAAAATTTTTTTACGACACTTTTATATTCACCCAAATGTATTGTAAAGACGTGTTTTAGATGTAAAATTATGTGAACATAACGATAAAAATATAAAAAGTATGATTAGTTTAATAGAAATGACTTAGGACGATATTTAGCGGATTCATCACCTGTATTTCAAAATTTTTTTACGACCTTTTATATTCACCCAAATCTATTGTAAAGGCGTGTTTTAGATGTAAAATAATGTGAACTTAACGTTAAAAATATAAAAAGTATGATTAGTTTAATAGAAATGACTTAGGACGATATTTAGCGGATTCATCACCTGTATTTCAAAATTTTTTTACGACCTTTTATATTTACCCAAATGTATTGTAAAGACGAGTCTTAGATGTAAAATAATGTGAACTTAACGATAAAAATATAAAAAGTATGATTAGTTCAATACAAATGACTTTAATCGATATTTAGCGAAATTATCACCATTTTTTACCAAATTTTTTCCCAAATTTTTTTTCTATTTTTTGTATTCACCCAAA
The DNA here is from genome assembly GCF_037042655.1 of Diuraphis noxia. NCBI lineage: Eukaryota > Metazoa > Arthropoda > Insecta > Hemiptera > Aphididae > Diuraphis > Diuraphis noxia. The sequence continues at coordinate 136,715 of NW_028301722.1, read as the reverse complement.
TGTATTGTAGACACGTGTTTTAGATGTAAAATAATGTGAACTTAACGTTAAAAATATAAAAAGTATGATTAGTTTAATAGAAATGACTTAAGACGATATTTAGCGGATTCATCACCCGTATTTCAAAATTTTTTTACAACCTTTTATATTCACCCAAATGTATTGTAAAGACGTGTTTTAGATGTAAAATTATGTGAACTTAACGATAAAAATATAAAAAGTATGATTAGTTCAATACAAATGACTTTAAACGATATTTAGCGGAATTATCACCATTTTTTACCCAATTTTTTCCCAAATTTTTTTTCCATTTTTTGTATACACCCAAATGTATTGTAAATACGTGTTTTAGATGTAAAATAATGTGAACTTAACGATAAAAATATAAAAAGTATGATTAGTTCAATACAAATGACTTTAAACGATATTTAGCGGAATTATCACCATTTTTTACCCAATTTTTTCCCAAATTTTTTTTCTATTTTTTGTATTCACCCAAATGTATTGTAAATACGTGTTTTAGATGTAAAATAATGTGAACTTAACGTTAAAAATATAAAAAGTATGATTAGTTTAATAGAAATGACTTAGGACGATATTTAGCGGATTCATCACCTGTATTTCAAAATTTTTTTACGACCTTTTATATTCACCCAAATGTATTATAAAGACGTGTTTTAGATGTAAAATTATGTGAACGTAACTATAAAAATATAAAAAGTATGATTAGTTCAATACAAATGACTTTAAACGATATTTAGCGGAATTATCACCATTTTTTACCCAATTTTTTCCCAAATTTTTTTTCTATTTTTTTATTCACCCAAATGTATTGTAAATACGAGTTTTAGATGTAAAATAATGTGAACTTAACGTTAAAAATATAAAAAGTATGATTAGTTTAATAGAAATGACTTAAGACGATATTTAGCGGATTCATCACCTGTATTTCAAAATTTTTTTAGGACCTTTTATATTCACCCAAATGTATTGTAAAGACGTGTTTTAGATGTAAAATAATGTGAACTTAACGTTAAAAACATAAAAAGTATGATTAGTTTAGTAGAAATGACTTAGGACGATATTTAGCGGATTCATCACCTGTATTTCATAATTTTTTTACGACCTTTTATATTCACCCAAATGTATTATAAAGAAGTGTTTTAGATGTAAAATTATGTGAACGTAACGATAAAAATATAAAAAGTATGATTAGTTCAATACAAATGACTTTAAACGATATTTAGCGGAATTATCACCATTTTTTACCAAATTTTTTCCCAAATTTTTTTTCTATTTTTTGTATTCACCCAAATGTTATGTAAATACGTGTTTTAGATGTAAAATAATGTGAACTTAACGATAAAAATATAAAAAGTATGATTAGTTCAATACAAATGACTTTGATCGATATTTAGCGAAATTATCACCATTTTTTACCAAATTTTTTCCCAAATTTTTTTTCTATTTTTTGTATTCACCCAAATGTATTGTAAATACGTGTTTTAGATATAAAATAATGTGAACTTAACGTTAAAAATATAAAAAGTATGATTAGTTTAATAGAAATGACTTAGGACGATATTTAGCGGATTCATCACCTGTATTTCAAAATTTTTTTACGACACTTTTATATTCACCCAAATGTATTGTAAAGACGTGTTTTAGATGTAAAATTATGTGAACTTAACGATAAAAATATAAAAAGTATGATTAGTTCAATACAAATGACTTTAAACGATATTTAGCTGAATTATCACCATTTTTTACCCAATTTTTTCCCAAATTTTTTTTCCATTTTTTGTATACACCCAAATGTATTGTAAATACGTGTTTTAGATGTAAAATAATGTGAACTTAACGATAAAAATATAAAAAGTATGATTAGTTCAATACAAATGACTTTAAACGATATTTAGCGGAATTATCACCATTTTTTACCCAATTTTTTCCCAAATTTTTTTTCTATTTTTTGTATTCACCCAAATGTATTGTAAATACGTGTTTTAGATGTAAAATAATGTGAACTTAACGTTAAAAATATAAAAAGTATGATCAGTTTAATAGAAATGACTTAGGACGATATTTAGCGGATTCATCACCTGTATTTCAAAATTTTTTTACGACCTTTTATATTCACCCAAATGTATTATAAAGACGTGTTTTAGATGTAAAATTATGTGAACGTAACGATAAAAATATAAAAAGTATGATTAGTTCAATACAAATGACTTTAAACGATATTTAGCGGAATTATCACCATTTTTTACCCAATTTTTTTTTCAAATTTTTTTTCTAATTTTTATTCACCCAAATGTATTGTAAATACGAGTTTTAGATGTAAAATAATGTGAACTTAACGTTAAAAATATAAAAAGTATGATTAGTTTAATAGAAATGACTTAAGACGATATTTAGCGGATTCATCACCTGTATTTCAAAATTTTTTTAGGACCTTTTATATTCACCCAAATGTATTGTAAAGACGTGTTTTAGATGTAAAATAATGTGAACTTAACGTTAAAAATATAAAAAGTATGATTAGTTTAATAGAAATGACTTAGGACGATATTTAGCGGATTCATCACCTGTATTTCATAATTTTTTTACGACCTTTTATATTCACCCAAATGTATTATAAAGAAGTGTTTTAGATGTAAAATTATGTGAACGTAACGATAAAAATATAAAAAGTATGATTAGTTCAATACAAATGACTTTAAACGATATTTAGCGGAATTATCACCATTTTTTACCAAATTTTTTCCCAAATTTTTTTTCTATTTTTTGTATTCACCCAAATGTAATGTAAATACGTGTTTTAGATGTAAAATAATGTGAACTTAACGATAAAAATATAAAAAGTATGATTAGTTCAATACAAATGACTTTGATCGATATTTAGCGAAATTATCACCATTTTTTACCAAATTTTTTTTCTATTTTTTGTATTCACCCAAATGTATTGTAAATACGTGTTTTAGATATAAAATAATGTGAACTTAACGTTAAAAATATAAAAAGTATGATTAGTTTAATAGAAATGACTTAGGACGATATTTAGCGGATTCATCACCTGTATTTCAAAATTTTTTTACGACACTTTTATATTCACCCAAATGTATTGTAAAGACGTGTTTTAGATGTAAAATTATGTGAACATAACGATAAAAATATAAAAAGTATGATTAGTTTAATAGAAATGACTTAGGACGATATTTAGCGGATTCATCACCTGTATTTCAAAATTTTTTTACGACCTTTTATATTCACCCAAATCTATTGTAAAGACGTGTTTTAGATGTAAAATAATGTGAACTTAACGTTAAAAATATAAAAAGTATGATTAGTTTAATAGAAATGACTTAGGACGATATTTAGCGGATTCATCACCTGTATTTCAAAATTTTTTTACGACCTTTTATATTCACCCAAATGTATTGTAAAGACGTGTCTTAGATGTAAAATAATGTGAACTTAACGATAAAAATATAAAAAGTATGATTAGTTCAATACAAATGACTTTAATCGATATTTAGCGAAATTATCACCATTTTTTACCAAATTTTTTCCCAAATTTTTTTTCTATTTTTTGTATTCACCCAAATGTATTGTAAACACGTGTTTTAGATGTAAAATAATGTGAACTTAACGTTAAAAATATAAAAAGTATGATTAGTTTAATAGAAAGGACTTAAGACGATATTTAGCGGATTCATCACCCGTATTTCAAAATTTTTTTACGACCTTTTATATTCACCCAAATGTATTGTAAAGACGTGTTTTAGATGTAAAATTATGTGAACTTAACGATAAAAATATAAAAAGTATGATTAGTTCAATACAAATGACTTTAAACGATATTTAGCGGAATTATCACCATTTTTTACCCAATTTTTTCCCAAATTTTTTTTCCATTTTTTGTATACACCCAAATGTATTGTAAATACGTGTTTTAGATGTAAAATAATGTGAACTTAACGATAAAAATATAAAAAGTATGATTAGTTCAATACAAATGACTTTGATCGATATTTAGCGAAATTATCACCATTTTTTACCAAATTTTTTTTCTATTTTTTGTATTCACCCAAATGTAATGTAAATACGTGTTTTAGATGTAAAATAATGTGAACTTAACGATAAAAATATAAAAAGTATGATTAGTTCAATACAAATGACTTTGATCGATATTTAGCGAAATTATCACCATTTTTTACCAAATTTTTTCCCAAATTTTTTTTCTATTTTTTGTATTCACCCAAATGTATTGTAGACACGTGTTTTAGATGTAAAATTATGTGAACTTAACGATAAAAATATAAAAAGTATGATTAGTTTAATAGAAATGACTTAGGACGATATTTAGCGGATTCATCACCTGTATTTCAAAATTTTTTTACGACCTTTTATATTCACCCAAATGTATTGTAAAGACGTGTCTTAGATGTAAAATAATGTGAACTTAACGATAAAAATATAAAAAGTTTGATTAGTTCAATACAAATGACTTTAATCGATATTTAGCGAAATTATCACCATTTTTTACCAAATTTTTTCCCAAATTTTTTTTCTATTTTTTGTATTCACCCAAATGTATTGTAGACACGTGTTTTAGATGTAAAATAATGTGAACTTAACGTTAAAAATATAAAAAGTATGATTAGTTTAATAGAAATGACTTAAGACGATATTTAGCGGATTCATCACCTGTATTTCAAAATTTTTTTAGGACCTTTTATATTCACCCAAATCTATTGTAAAGACGTGTTTTAGATGTAAAATAATGTGAACTTAACGTTAAAAATATAAAAGTATGATTAGTTTAGTAGAAATGACTTAGGACGATATTTAGCGGATTCATCACCTGTATTTCATAATTTTTTTACGACCTTTTATATTCACCCAAATGTATTATAAAGACGTGTTTTAGATGTAAAATTATGTGAACGTAACGATAAAAATATAAAAAGTATGATTAGTTCAATACAAATGACTTTAAACGATATTTAGCGGAATTATCACCATTTTTTACCCAATTTTTTCCCAAATTTTTGTTCCATTTTTTGTATTCACCCAAATGTATTGTAAATACGTGTTTTAGATGTAAAATAATGTGAACTTAACGATAAAAATATAAAAAGTATGATTAGTTCAATACAAATGACTTTAAACGATATTTAGCGGAATTATCACCATTTTTTACCCAATTTTTTCCCAAATTTTTTTTCTATTTTTTGTATTCACCCAAATGTATTGTAAATACGTGTTTTAGATTTTAAAATAATGTGAACTTAACGTTAAAAATATAAAAAGTATGATTAGTTTAATAGAAATGACTTAGGACGATATTTAGCGGATTCATCACCTGTATTTCAAAATTTTTTTACGACCTTTTATATTCACCCAAATGTTTTATAAAGACGTGTTTTAGATGTAAAATTATGTGAACGTAACGATAAAAATATAAAAAGTATGATTAGTTCAATACAAATGACTTTAAACGATATTTAGCGGAATTATCACCATTTTTTACCCAATTTTTTCCCAAATTTTTTTTCTATTTTTTTATTCACCCAAATGTATTGTAAATACGAGTTTTAGATGTAAAATAATGTGAACTTAACGTTAAAAATATAAAAAGTATGATTAGTTTAATAGAAATGACTTAAGACGATATTTAGCGGATTCATCACCTGTATTTCAAAATTTTTTTAGGACCTTTTATATTCACCCAAATGTATTGTAAAGACGTGTTTTAGATGTAAAATAATGTGAACTTAACGTTAAAAATATAAAAAGTATGATTAGTTTAATAGAAATGACTTAGGACGATATTTAGCGGATTCATCACCTGTATTTCAAAATTTTTTTACGACACTTTTATATTCACCCAAATGTATTGTAAAGACGTGTTTTAGATGTAAAATTATGTGAACGTAACGATAAAAATATAAAAAGTATGATTAGTTCAATACAAATGACTTTAAACGATATTTAGCGGAATTATCACCATTTTTTACCCAATTTTTTCCCAAATTTTTTTTCTATTTTTTGTATTCACCCACATGTATTGTAAATACGTGTTTTAGATTTTAAAATAATGTGAACTTAACGTTAAAAATATAAAAAGTATGATTAGTTTAATAGAAATGACTTAGGACGATATTTAGCGGATTCATCACCTGTATTTCAAAATTTTTTTACGACCTTTTATATTCACCCAAATGTTTTATAAAGACGTGTTTTAGATGTAAAATAATGTGAACTTAACGTTAAAAATATAAAAAGTATGATTAGTTTAATAGAAATGACTTAAGACGATATTTAGCGGATTCATCACCCGTATTTCAAAATTTTTTTACGACCTTTTATATTCACCCAAATGTATTGTAAAGACGTGTTTTAGATGTAAAATTATGTGAACGTAACGATAAAAATATAAAAAGTATGATTAGTTCAATACAAATGACTTTAAACGATATTTAGCGGAATTATCACCATTTTTTAACCAATTTTTTCCCAAATTTTTTTTCTATTTTTTTATTCACCCAAATGTATTGTAAATACGAGTTTTAGATGTAAAATAATGTGAACTTAACGTTAAAAATATAAAAAGTATGATTAGTTTAATAGAAATGACTTAAGACGATATTTAGCGGATTCATCACCTGTATTTCAAAATTTTTTTAGGACCTTTTATATTCACCCAAATGTATTGTAAAGACGTGTTTTAGATGTAAAATAATGTGAACTTAACGTTAAAAATATAAAAAGTATGATTAGTTTAGTAGAAATGACTTAGGACGATATTTAGCGGATTCATCACCTGTATTTCATAATTTTTTTACGACCTTTTATATTCACCCAAATGTATTATAAAGACGTGTTTTAGATGTAAAATTATGTGAACGTAACGATAAAAATATAAAAAGTATGATTAGTTCAATACAAATGACTTTAAACGATATTTAGCGGAATTATCACCATTTTTTACCCAATTTTTTCCCAAATTTTTTTTCTATTTTTTTATTCACCCAAATGTATTGTAAATACGAGTTTTAGATGTAAAATAATGTGAACTTAACGTTAAAAATATAAAAAGTATGATTAGTTTAATAGAAATGACTTAAGACGATATTTAGCGGATTCATCACCTGTATTTCAAAATTTTTTTAGGACCTTTTATATTCACCCAAATGTATTGTAAAGACGTGTTTTAGATGTAAAATAATGTGAACTTAACGTTAAAAATATAAAAAGTATGATTAGTTTAGTAGAAATGACTTAGGACGATATTTAGCGGATTCATCACCTGTATTTCATAATTTTTTTACGACCTTTTATATTCACCCAAATGTATTATAAAGAAGTGTTTTAGATGTAAAATTATGTGAACGTAACGATAAAAATATAAAAAGTATGATTAGTTCAATACAAATGACTTTAAACGATATTTAGCGGAATTATCACCATTTTTTACCAAATTTTTTCCCAAATTTTTTTTCTATTTTTTGTATTCACCCAAATGTAATGTAAATACGTGTTTTAGATGTAAAATAATGTGAACTTAACGATAAAAATATAAAAAGTATGATTAGTTCAATACAAATGACTTTGATCGATATTTAGCGAAATTATCACCATTTTTACCAAATTTTTTCCCAAATTTTTTTTCTATTTTTTGTATTCACCCAAATGTATTGTAAATACGTGTTTTAGATATAAAATAATGTGAACTTAACGTTAAAAATATAAAAAGTATGATTAGTTTAATAGAAATGACTTAGGACGATATTTAGCGGATTCATCACCTGTATTTCAAAATTTTTTTACGACACTTTTATATTCACCCAAATGTATTGTAAAGACGTGTTTTAGATGTAAAATTATGTGAACATAACGATAAAAATATAAAAAGTATGATTAGTTTAATAGAAATGACTTAGGACGATATTTAGCGGATTCATCACCTGTATTTCAAAATTTTTTTACGACCTTTTATATTCACCCAAATCTATTGTAAAGACGTGTTTTAGATGTAAAATAATGTGAACTTAACGTTAAAAATATAAAAAGTATGATTAGTTTAATAGAAATGACTTAGGACGATATTTAGCGGATTCATCACCTGTATTTCAAAATTTTTTTACGACCTTTTATATTCACCCAAATGTATTGTAAAGACGTGTCTTAGATGTAAAATAATGTGAACTTAACGATAAAAATATAAAAAGTATGATTAGTTCAATACAAATGACTTTAATCGATATTTAGCGAAATTATCACCATTTTTTACCAAATTTTTTCCCAAATTTTTTTTCTATTTTTTGTATTCACCCAAATGTATTATAAAGACGTGTTTTAGATGTAAAATTATGTGAACGTAACGATAAAAATATAAAAAGTATGATTAGTTCAATACAAATGACTTTAAACGATAGTAGTATGATTTGGTATGTTCAGAAGGCTGATCCTTGCTGATCCTTGTTGCCCCGCTGATCCTTGCTGATCCTTGCTGCCCCGCTGATCCTTGCTGCCCCGCTGATCCCCGCATCCGCATCTCTGCATCCCCGCATCCGCTCATCCTAGTCTTTACTCATCCTTGCTGATCCTTGCTGCCCCGCTGATCCTTGCTGATCCTTGCTGCCCCGCTGATCCTTGCTGATCCTTGCTGCCCCGCTGATCCTTGCTGCCTCGCTGATCCCCGCATCCGCATCTCTGCATCCCCGCATCCGCTCATCCTAGTCTTTACTCATCCTCGTCCTCGCCGCCGCCCGATCACGCACGTACGCGACGTATATTTACCCCACCCCACCTCATACACCACCTGAACCCGTCTACTCATCACGTGACCGATACATATTTTGTATATTTACCCCTCCACCTGAACCCGTCTACTCATCACGCGACTGATATATATTTTGTGTATTAACCCCCACCTCCCCACCACCATCCGATCCGTTATGTGAGCAACATATATTATTTAATATTATTATCAATATTATCAGTTATCAATTACACATTTTTCCTGTAGATTCTTAGATATTATATTTAACAACAACAAATTAAAATACCTATTAGTGAAAATGTATAAGTCGCGAGTAAACTCTTGTCCCTTAGATACTAAACGCGACAAAAACAATTTTTAAAAACATATATTTGGGAATAACATATTAATAAATGTCATTAGTACTAAAAAATATCTTAATCGCTTATACGTTGGACTCATAGATATACGCGACAACAACAACAAATTAATATATATTAGTGAATATCACAATAATAACCAATATATACTAAAAAATACCTTAATCACTTACACGTTAGACTCATAGATAGCTTAATATTATATCTCCTACCAATTAATGGACTCATCCACACCCGTCTTAGCTCTACAAGAGCCGCCATTCATTCAGTCTGTTCTCAGTCGTACACAATTGTAATTCTCCTCTCCGTGTTTTCACAGTCTTCATAATTCGTTCTGAACTTATAGTTTTTTTCAAGTCTTTAGTGTTTATTATTTTCCAAGTGTTTTATAAAATTTTAAGTGTTTATTATTTTATTATTTTTAAAATCATTTTTAAAAACATGGCTGGTTCAATCGCCGACAACGCTACCTTATACAACGAGAAGAAGGCTTTTACATATGTGCCACCATCACCTCCGGCTGAACTCATCGAGTCTACATGCTACACGTTGGACTTTACGGCTAGAAAATTTATAATTGTCGGTATCGATCCAACAGAACAACTTCAAATAGTTGTTCTTTTATTAACATCATCACGTTATGTGAAAATAAGTACAGATTTTCTAAGACGGATATTCTCGCTTATGGGTAACGTACTATCTTTTATATTAGACACGCCGCAAAAGTACAAGCGTACCACATTTCTCGAAACCGATGCTTATAAAATATCGAGTATGATGTATAACGGTTCAAACGTTCTGGTAATTGAATCCAAGACTGAAAACGGGTGTAGAGTTTTATTAAGTCGTTTAGATTTAATAAAACTCCAGGAATTAGAATGGTGTATTACTGCTAGTATTAATGAAAAAGCAGAGAAAATAAAACCCGTAATTATTAAGCAAATTAGTGATTATTGCGAGTATTTGAGGGAGAAATGCTTGCAATCGGATTCACCGCCCAACAATTTGAGGGAAATGGAAATTTTCATTCGGAACGTTGAAGTCAGACAGAGTAAGAAGACACCCAACCTCGGCCAAATTAAAATGTTTGCGACTACACAATTGGCTGAACTTTGTATGGCTCATCGGAACGAACAAAACTCAAAAGTGGTAATGTAAAAGTATATTATTTCATATATAAAATATTAAATTACACTTATTTTTATTTTAGGTATATGATAAGAATTTCAAATCGCTGTCAGCTATATCATCAAGTTGTTCCGAGGTAAACGCTATCTTCTCCAAGTATGACGATTCAAATGATGGATTTAATCAACTGGACGATGATGATAATTTAGTTAAGGTAATACATAAATGTAATATTATATACAATCATATATATTTAAACAAGTTTTATTTTTTATTTTTATTTTAGTTACAGTACGGGTATTCACCAATATCACCAAACTATTCTCCAACCAACATTATATCAAGTAAACAAGAAGTTGCCACTACAACTATTCTAGCTAAGGTAATTTATATAATATTTTTCTTTAAATAAAAACAATATTGATATTATTAATTTTGTTTAGTCCATCGATGAGAACGATGGATATGATTCTGACAATTTGGCGCAGTACCCTCCGTGGTATCACAAGCCAGATCTATACCTACGTCAACGAGCTTTAGTAGTTGATGAGAATGATGGTCCAACGTCGTTCTCGATTCAATCATCTCCACCATCGCCATCTTTTTTTGACAAGCCCTCAGATATATCAAGTAAACGGGGCGCTCAACACCTCACACCATCCCGTAACGTAAAGCGCAGATTATTATAATAAAATTAAATAATTTAGATATGTAGAATAAAAATAAACATGATATATAAAAAAGTATTTTTATTTATTAATATTAAGATTTACAATAAATATTTACAAGGTTCTTACTTCTCCATTAAATGGATTATAAGTTATAATTATTAATAATAAGGTTTACAATTCATATTTACAAGGTTCTTACTTCTCCATTAAATGGATTATAAGTTATAATTTGATCGTGTAATATTAAGCAATATGCAGAAGTTGAAGCTGGGAACGCTTCGTCTGCTTCTAGTTCAATCCTAAGGTCTACGGTTGACATTTTCACGTTGTCGTTCTGGCGGCTCATGTCAACAACAATAATTGGACATAGATTTTTGAAATCTGAACGGTTCAATAGAGGTGTTACTTCGTTATAACCATAGTAAGATTTCTGGAACTCGGCATATGCGCGATATAATGTAGCCATCTTATTCTTGGTGAAGTCGCATTGAAAATCTTCATAGGGAAATACTTCTGAGTTTAAATAGACCTTTACGTTTTTAATTTTACAATGGTCGAAAAATGACATTGCTTTATTCGAGCTATTTTTCCTGTCGTTTTGAAATCCGATTATAACATATCGAGGCTTTTCTAATTTGTTGGATGTCTTTACTTTCCACGAATGCGAAGTGTTTTGAGGTAAAAATGGATATTCACACAGTTCCCACGATCTAAACGTACATGTTAGAGGTTTCTGATTGTTGATTACTTTCAACAGTCGAATTTTTTCTCTATCACTCACTTTCACTATAGGCATTCTCCACAATATTTTTGTTATGTTTATTTTAACATCTTTTAGTTTAGGAGTGTCTACTATCTCATTATTTTTAAACTGTTTAACAGCATTAATATCGATCGAAGCTCTATTCAATATAAGTTGTTGGTTACAATTTATTAAAATACGTTTATAATCTTCGCAAAAACCAAACAAATCTTTAAGATTAATACATCCATTAAAATTTCCGTTATCGATAAAGTCTTTATTACCATTTTTAATTTCACTATCCCAGGCAGCATTATGATGCGATATAATATTTGTTTTATTATACGAGCAATATCCTTTTAATGTAGTCGAAATACCTGGGTTAACAAGTTTTTGAATTTGAGTACCATTTATTTCATATTTCATTTCAGAGAAAAGAAATGCCAGTCCATTGTTTATAAATCGAATTTCGTCAGTTATATCTATAGGTTTATTTATTGTTCCCTCAATGTAAATATAACTCTCACATGGTAAAGTATAAGACTCTGTGTTATGTAAAGCAATACGGACCTCATCATTATTAGAAAGAGCGGACGTCGAATAAGGTAAAAAAGAATGATATTCAATTTGAGTTATCTTACAATCATCGGTGTATCCAGCCGTGACATTTAAATACATATCATCCATATTAAATTGCGTTTAGCGAACGTAGAAAAGCCAAATTATCAGCAGTTAAACTATGTTTGACATACAATTTACGTTTAGAATATTTTTTTTTCTTTAGAGATGTTGCCTTGTTAGTGTTATTAACACGACTAACATGTTTTATATTTGCATACGTATTTATATTATGAAATTGCAGCCCCATAATATTATCATGAGTCTTGAATTAATAACCGTATTGATACTGGCTCGCCTCGCAGATCGATCAACTCGTTGTTCTGATTTTTTAAAATTATACTTGCGTGCGTTATAGATGTAGAATTAAGAGGGTAAAATACCAAATGTGATGGTACCTCTATTATTTTATAGCCTGGAGGTACATTTGGATAAAACTCATGTATTGTATGACACTGTTTACCGTTGACAAATGAACCCATAACTAGGTTTGAATCGATATATATACAGTTTGTTGTGGTAACATTGACTAACGAATCTGATTCGTGATTGACATTAGCAGCATATTTACGATTTTTAAAGCCTAACAACTGCCCTATACTATTTGCCATGGAAAAATCGATAGTTTCGCTACAAAACATTGTACATTTTAATGTATTATTATCTGCTCTCAACTCGAATAAAGTATCAGTGTTATGTAATACACGTTTTATAGCCGCTTCAATTTCCATCAATTCATAAGAGCCAGTAGGTATTGTATAGCTATCGCTATTATTATTATTATTATTATTATATATGAAACCAATTTTATTACACTTTTCGTTTACATTAGGAATAGAATTATTCGTTTGAAAACCCAACAGTCCGATTTTTGCATTTTTACTAACTTCTATAGGCGGGAAAAAGTCACATGATAATTCGCTTGAGTTCCCCGTTAAAGTTATAGTGTACATGATAAAAATTTTAAACACAAGTGTCCACAGTTTGTTGTATTATATTTCTGTTGTTTCTCGTAATTATATTCGATACTACAACCGTTGAAATATTTCAGTAATTCTAGCGGAGGGGTTAAGTTTCCGTAGCTATCAAAATATTTAACATGATTTCCGATTTTCTTATACGCTACCCAATGAGTACCTGTACCTTTGTCGATGTCTAAATTAACTATAGCCGACTCTTTATATTTTGGTCGTAAAGGCAACCTGTCTCTAGAAAATACTCCAATGAAATGAGGAATTTTCAACATGTCGACATATTTTATTATCTCGTAATCGTACAACGCTCTATCGGGTAACGTGGAAATTAGTTTTTTGATCTAGATTTCTTAACTGATCCGCCCTTGTATGGTGCTAGGTATAAACCTTTTCCTTTTACGATTTTATAAGAACCGCCCTTGTGAGGTGTTAGATATAAACCTTTACCTAAATGAATAGGAGTGCTTTTACCAGAATTTAATTCGTTCACGACTTTTACTATATTGCCGACACCTCCGGTAAGCGCGCCTAATGCTGATAAACCAGCAAAAATAGGTATTAATGGTAAAACACCACCCTTTTTTGGTATTGGTATAATTCTTGGAGTTTTAGTCTTCTTATTTATAGATTTTTTAGATTTTTTCGCAGATGACAGGCATGTTCTTACTAATTTAGTTATATTATTTTCATTCATTTTATTTTTGATCGAATTTTTAGCAGCCGAAACAATTTGTTTAAATCCGCAACCAGCACCCATCTTACGTTTGACTTTCATGGCTGTAGTAACCAGCCAAGACGCCGCTTTTTCCTTAATACCTGTGTTTTTAGATTTAAACACCTCCCACGCCTGATTTTCCAATATTTCGTCCGCTCTATGTCTATCGGTGAGAGAATTACTTTCTTCGTATGCTATATCGTGAGCTCTGGCCAACTCGTCAAGACTGTTTATTCCACGTTCTCCACGTGCTAATCTTTCTTTTAATTTGGTTCCAGGGCCAGCAAATCTATAACAAATATATATGTATATATATTTGATTTAGATCGGATTTTAATAATAATAATAATAATATATCATAATGACTTACCTATAACCAGGTAAATGTAATTCCACGGGTAAATGATTAATAACAGAGTTAATAAGACCAGAGCCCTTATTGTTGTTCCGCTTACGAACGTGAGACATCGTGTGACGCTTTCACTGACAATACATCTGTATTTATAGCTAAAAGTTTAAAAATGCGATTTATCGAACAAGAGAAAAAAATTCGAATTTATAACATTGATACCCCTGATACAATTCAGCTTAGACATGGTGTGCTTTTTCCAAATACAATTAGATCGTTAGTGCTTGGGAGCTCGGGATGTGGAAAAACAAATTTGATATATTTTTTACTCGTTGACGAAAACGGGTTACGTTTTGAGAATGTTTATATATACTCTAAAACGCTCGAACAACCAAAATATAAATTACTAAAACGTATAATTGACAGTATTGATGGTATTAACATGTACACATTTTTTGAGAATGATAAAGTGATTCCACCCGAGAAAGTCTTACCAAATTCTATTTTTATCTTGGACGATGTTATAGGCGAACAACAAAACGTCATAAGAGAATATTTTTCTCGAGGTCGTCACAATAAAATAGATATATTTTATCTGGCTCAGAGTTATTCAAAAGTGCCTAAACAGTTGATACGTGATAATGCTAATTTATTAGTATTATTCAAACAAGATGAAACCAATTTAAAACATATTTACAACGAACACTGTTCAGGCGATATGACATATATACAATTTAAACATTTTTGTGTGACGTGCTGGAACCGTGACAGGTTTGCATTTATTGTTGTTTGTAAAGATAGCGAACGTGATAACGGACGTTATAGATTTGGATTTGATACATATGTGGTTATATAAGACGGTATACAATAATAAATATTATCATTTAAAACTTAATCATGACGGAAGCAACTACTGTATTAGATGAAGTCGTTAAAGCTAAGGAAAGTATAAAACGTAAATATATAGCATTAAAAACCGGTTCATATAATGTTCAGCAATTAATGTCTGAGACATTAAAACCTATTATTGAACCTTTAAGTAAAATATCAAATAAGCCTCAACTCATACCGAATAAAGAAAATATTAATTCAAAAAACTCAATTGTCTATCAGCAAGAAATTGAAAATTGGTTTCAGTCTACAGACTTGGATAAAACCTACGGTCCAAAAAAACTTCCAAGCGGTATTATTATTTTGGGTGGAAAAGAAGTAAAATTCCTTGAAAACACTATACTTATTGATGGTGTTGTTTACCCATCAACCTCGGGACTTATTCAGTTATTATTTTTGAAAAATCCATTAATTTATACTGATAACGATTTAGAGGTATATAAATCTATATTAATTCAAACATCGGCACATTTATCATCAGATGGTAAAAAAATAAAAAAGACTGGCTCTAAATATTCAACGGTTATTAATAAATTATTTACCTCGTCTGGTGGTGGATTATCAATGAAATTACAAAAAAATAACTTAGTGTATTGGGATAATCCAAATGAGTTAGTCGATCGATTACGTCTACTTCTCGCGTCCAAAGCAGCTGGTAATACAGGTGTTTCAAACGAAATAATATCGATTTTCGAAGAATTACGTGAAGTCGGTCTTATAAAACGAATACCAAATGTCTAAACGGGAAATCGCTATCGAACTTCACAAGCCAGCAAGGAAAAATTTTAGTAGACGTAGAGTTAACGTTTATGGAAAAAATGATTTGTGGCAAGCTGACTTGGTTGAAATGATTCCATATTCAAAGAAAAATAAAGGTTACAAATACATTCTAACAGTTATTGACTGTTTTACAAAATTTGCGTGGGCTCTACCTCTGAAATCAAAAACTGGTAGAGAAGTCACTAGTGCGATGTCAAAAATATTACTTGGTCGTTCACCAAAACTTTTACAACTCGATAATGGAAAAGAATTTTATAACACCACTTTCAACGCATTGATGACTAAGTATAACATACACAAATATTCTACATTCACCGTTATGAAAGCATGTATTGTAGAACGATTTAATCGTACATTAAAAGAAAAAATGTTTAGAGAGTTTACGGCGCGTGGCTCACACGAATGGATTTCAATTTTACCGTTGCTGCTTAACGAATACAATAATTCACGACATAGAACTATAGGAATGACGCCAATACAAGCAGATTTCGACCCCGCTTCGGTGGTAATAAAACATCGTGAAATTAATAATGAAAAAATTAAATTCAAAGTCGGTGATAACGTTCGTATCAGTACACAAAAAGGCGTGTTTACAAAAGGTTATCTGCCAAACTGGTCTACGGAAATATTCGAGATTATAAAAATAAATAAAACATTACCCGTTACTTATCAATTGCAAGATTATATAGGTAAACCTATATCAGGTTGTTTTTACTCTGATGAAATATGCAAGACCAATTTTCCAAACGAATATTTAATCGAAAAAATGATTCGTAAGAAGGGCGATAAAATGTTTGTAAAATGGTTAGGATTCGATAATACACATAATAGCTGGATAAGTACATACGATGTTAAAAAATAGTGCCAGTAGTTTTATAACTATGAACGTGTTTGGTAGTTCTCAGGCTAGTGATACTAAGAAAATTATTTCCGATATTCAATCAAGTAACAAAACAATCCTAAATGATGTGAAACTTCATCAGAAAGAAATTGATACTTTGAAAAGTAATATTGTTGATCTAAATTTAAAAATACATTCGATGGAAAATAATATACAAACAAGTAATAAGTCTTTATTAAATTGCGAAAATCGTATGTCAGAGCTATTTAACAACTATGCTGCCACCAGCACAGCGATAGGTATCTTCGGAGGAGACTTGAGTCAATTAAAATCTGAAATAAATCGAATAACTGGGATATTTGATGAAAATTCACTACCGAATCATGGGGCATATATTTCAGATTTAAATTCACGTTTGGAGATCATCGAAAGAAAAAATATTAATAAAACTTAATAATATACAATATATAATACAATTATAATAAACAATTAGTTGGTTTTAAATATATGAGATATTGGAATATAATGTCAGTCGAGCTGTATACATCAACGTGTTTGGTAGTCCACAGACCTTGTTATAAATACTACAAGTCATTTTTATATATATCTATAATTATGTCGTCGGCTATCGCAGACATGCAATGCGTTCTTGGAGCAGGCAATAAATATTTTATTAAAGAATTATCTATAATCGACACGGAAACATGGGCAACTCAACACTGGATTTTTAAAAATTCAAAAACTATGCAGGACAATAAGAGTCGAAAAACTAACAAGTGGTTGGAACGTAACTATCACAAACTATCTATAGAATATGGTGATGTTGAGTATGAAGAACTAAGTAGAATATTGAATTCATTAAAGTTCACATGCATTTATGTCAAAGGTGAACAGAAAAAACAACTTCTTATGGAATTTATACCTCAAGTCGCACTCATCAACATCGAAGACCTTGGATGCCCACGTTTGGACCAAATATGTGACGATGAAACTCTACCTTGTTGTATTTTTCATATGGAATTTAATCCTAAACAATGTACATTCTATAAAGTATTTGCTATAAGAAAATGGTTTATAAATAATTCTTAAAAATTATGTTGTATACATTTTATTTAATAAACATAATTATATTTTAACATTGTTTTTTTAATTTATATGTTAACATATGTTAGCATTTACAAGGTTTTTTAATTATACTAATATTGGCTTCCATCTATACCTGAAACAGAAAAACATGATTATAAACATGAAAAAACTTAAATATCTAACAATTATACATTATAAACATGAAAAAACTTAAATATCTACCAATTATACATTATAAACATGAAAAAACTTAAATATCTATCAATTATACATTATAAACATGAAAAAACTTAAATATCTGTCAATTATACATTATAAACATGAAAAACTAAAAGTTTATACCCTAATCTAACTTAAAAACATACTGTTACACAGTATTTACAATAATTTCAATTTTATGTGTTGCGTTTACAAAAATAAATACATGAAATATACTATTCTAACTTAAAACTAATAAAACATATATATATTATTTGCAATAATTTCAATTTTATGTGATGCGTTTACAAAAATATATACATTAATCTATCTCAAGTATAATTATATAACATGATAATATTTACAATATATATAACAAACTATATATTAATATTTACAATAAAACTAATTAACAGAAAAAAAATATACAATATATAAAATCAGGTTATGTAATGTAGAAGGCCTCTCATTAATCCTTTCTCTTCCTCGTTCCAGCCCCCTCCATCTTCCTCAAGTTCTGACCATATGTCATCTTCTCTGTAAAATTAAGAGAAAATGTTAGTAAAATAATTTAAATATATATTTTATAATAACTTGCTCTATACTATAGTGTCCATGTGCTAGTGTATTTATTTTATCTTCTAACACCACCCTCTTGTCATCGTAGCTGTTATATGTTAATTTTTTAGTCTTTATCGTCATGAGCTGATGATTGAATGACCGTATTGAAACATTCTCTGTATATAATTCCACTCCTTCTTCATCAAACAGACACTTTCTATGATCCTCAAGAGTCATGTGGTTTTTAACCACATGACCTCTTATCCCCTTCGCTTTGATCTTTTCACCACCAACTTTATCCTTATCGTTCTTATCTCTCACCGCATCCTCTTCTCCTGCATATACATTAAAAGCGTAGGACTTTGCCCTCAACGCACAAAACTCTGTAATAGCATTAGCATCCACCTCATCGGAAAAGAACCCCGGGATCTTCTTTCTTTCCGCCACATAACACGGATGGTCACTGGGCAGGTTAGCGGTGTCCATCCGGTCCAACAAGTTATGGTTGGCCGCCAAGTCTGCATAAAAGTCATCAGTATAGACATGGTAAATCAGTGAATCTGAAAAAGAATGATATTAATATATTATATACATGAGTATAGTTTTAATATAATATTTACCTGTATCAGTATACATTAGTTTAATCCTGTCTCCATAATGCCTCTGTATAACATCATAATGGTACTCATACATCATTGTTTTTGAAATATCTAGTACAGCGAATCCTGTAAAAAATAAATGTGTTAATAAATGTATTATTGTATATTATATAAAATATATTTACCAATATATATAGGCTTGTCAAATTTAATAATTTTATTTTCAAGCGCTACGGCGTTAAGATTCTCATTATAAGTAATACAGTGTTTAAACGTACTCTTATTAATGAGTTTCTGTAATCTCCTCTCACACGACACCAACTCCATCTTCATCTCTTTCCTTTTAGACTGCATTGTTTTACCTGTAAAAATAAAATATTAATAAAAATATAATAAATAGTATAAAGTAACATACCAAATACAGCATTGTTCATCAGCTTAAAAAAGTCTTTCTCAAAATCGTTCTTAGCCTTCTTCCTCATCTCGGTGTTCAACTCTATATATTTAGCCAGCCAATCTGACTGGTTAAACTGAATAACTCTGTGCACCTATAAAAAATAAGAGAAATGTTAAAAATCTGTTTAAAACCATATAAAATACAAATATTTACTTTTTCAACTATCAAACCATTCTTAATGGCCTGCTGTAAGTTCCTATAATGTATGATGTAATTCTCCTTTTTCTCAAATGTCGCCATCAACTTCCTAACCTTCGAGCCTCGAGGCACGCTGTTTTGCGGGAGGAAAGGCAGGTCGTTATGTCCGTTATGCAAGTGTCTTGGGTACGACACGTCCACCTCATACACTCGTCCTATGGGGGAGGTGTCATCCAAATCGTTCAATCCATTCAATGTAGGTTCAACCCAGTTGAACCCACCGTACGGCATGTACTGCGACATAGCCCATCCGTACAAGTTGTTACCTATAAAATTTAAAAAATATTATTAAGTAAGAAAAAAAATTAACAAGTTTTGAAAAAAAATATACTCACAGTCCTGATATATTATCCACGATTTCTCCTTCGTTTCGTCATACCCCGGGGTCTTTACATTGTTCGCCGTCGCATATCGCTTGCTCGCCTGCACCAATCCTCCACGTATACCTATAACAAATATATAAGATTATTATATATTAATTTTTAAAAAAATAATATACTGACCATTCTCAAACATTAATAACATGTCGTACTCTGACAACAACTCCAACTTTTTCTTTGTAAACTTAAGCATCGCATCGAAACTTAAGCCTGGGGCGGTGAAATAATGGGCGGCGTCCAGGTTATACGCCCTCATGCACACGTCGCGGAAGTTCTCGAAAACGTCTGCCAACAACAACACGTCGATTTTAAGATATAGATCGCTGTACTTCCCCAACGTCGTACAGCCGAAGTGGTCCCAGACCTCCTTCACGTGGTCAAACTCCTTCTCCTTAATCCCAGTCTCCGTCAATGTACTGTAAAAATCCCTCTTACTCGGTAGTCTTGTCTCCTCCAGCCGCTCCCAACTATCCGTGTACTCGTACGGGTACACCCCCTTACGAGTCACGAGCGGCATATCTCCGGCGACAAAATGTTTGGCTGTCTCACGGAAGTTCTCATGTTCGGGTGTAACTAAATTTTCAGCCAGGGACGATAAACTCGACGCCATAAATCGGAACGTGTCGATAAACCGAACAGTGAAGGTACTACTTATATATTTCGAGAAAGATATATATTTCTCCTCACTGTTCGGTATAACGTTGATAGTCTGTGTATCATACCCAAGTTCCGTTACTATTAAATGGGCGTCATAGTTGGAAAGGTTATGGAAAAAAACGGGGACAAATTTAGGCTGTTGTAACTCTAAGTTACACCTAGAGCACAAGGTCTGCCTAAATTTGCCCGTCAGATGATCGTGATCTCTAACCTTATCGCCCCCGGTTAAACTACATTTGCATAAGTTACACTCTATACACTCTTGGTGTGTTTTTTCTTCACCCTCAGTCATTTTTATCGGAATATTCGTCTTCATCAGATTTTCGATTTTCAGGGCCACATCAACAATCGACTCCATAAAATGTTTCGCCACGTCCGTCCTGTCTTCGCTACCTCTATAGATTACCGGCCCCGCCGGTATCTCGTACTCCGCCAATAATTCCGCCGGCACGTCGTCGCTTGCCTTCACCAAAAACCCGTAGCTCATAGCTTCATGTTTCTGTATAACTGTGGTTCTATCGCCCCTCTTTTCCTCCGTCTTCACCAGCAATGATTCAAAATCAGCGTAAATAACAATCGGGTGTCGCTGTGTCTTCTTCCACGCCTTAAACTCTACACATTCACCCTCCTTCGGCATTTCCGGTAAAATAGGTTTATGCTCTCCGCAAATTAGTTTATGCTGATTCAACGCGGCCTGCCCACTCAATTTGTATTTTAAATTTCGGTTGTCAAAACTCGTAAAACACCTTTTACAAAAAATGACACTCCTAGTGTGTCTGGTTTTCTGAGCGCGGACCAGCCTGGAAAAATTCGATATATACACGTAGTGAGAGTTGTCGCCGTCCGTCACCAACAACAAGTCAAAATGGTCTGGTTTCTCCTCATCTTTTACACGCAGCGGGTACACATTGTATGTAGGGAATTTCATAGGTGGTTGAAACTTTTTCTCTAGCCCGTAAACATTTACGGACACGTTGATATTATTTTTTTCGAATTTATTTATATCAGACATAGGTGTAGGGAACGAAATACCGTTAAAATTGTACTTGCCCTCATGCTGACTATATTTATCCCCCTCCACACGAAATGCCGACGGCCCCGTAACATGTCTCGCTAAAATTGCCCACTTGAAACACTCCTGATCTACATTTTGCGGATTTATTGTCCCCCGTTTCCTATCGATATATTCCGGTAATTGTATGTACGATGATCCAACCATTGGCATATATTTATACACCCCTACTAATAGTCCGTCTATCGACTCTAGGACGAAACCGCTTCCTCTCCCGATGTAATCGTCTTTCTCCTGAACCAACTTCATGTACGCTCTCTCTACAATCGTTCTAAAATCGCTGTCAGGGTAAATTTCTACTGCCACTGTCTTGAACGCCCGGTTCTCCGACGAATTGGGGACGTTGGGCCGGTTGTATGTCGCCTCGAGTTTAAGGTTGAATTTAATAGAATGTTTTTGTACGGAGGTTTTTAATAAATTTATTAGTTCAGGCATGAGGGGTCGAAGAAAGTCTGAGTAAATCATTGTATTATCCATATTTTTAGCATAGTACCACACGATTTTACGGCTCGCAGACGACGAAATTTCCACGAATCCGGGGGCCTTCACCATTTCCATACGCGTCTTTTTTGCTCTAGCAGCTGAGGTGGTGTTAGCAGTCGAAACACGTTTCCCGTTAACGGCAACGGTGTAAGAATCTTTAAAAATAAAAAATACCTAATATCAATATCTAATAAATAAATCTAATAAAAATCTAATGAACCTGCGACTGAGAAATAAAATCTATACAGCTTATAAAATAATATATATCTTTTTAAAATCACGACTGAAAAATAAAATGTATTGACTTATAATTTTTAAAATTAATTTAACTTAGAAATTAATTAAGCTGATAAAATAAATATCATAGAATAAAATCACGCGTTGAAAAAATTAAATCTATCAAACGATCTGACAACTGGTATAATAGTTGGAGTATTCCAACTATTATACCATAGGATGCGACGAGTGAATTGATCGATACAATGCCGGAATACTCCAACTATTATACCATTGATCACTTCACAAACCACTTGATAAGTTTAAAATGAAACTTTATATTGTAAAATAAATAAAATGAAATTTATGATTTATACGAATCTTTAAAAATTATATTTCATCTATAAAATAAAACTAACCTTCTTCATTTTCATATTCGTTCATAGCTGCCTCACAAATATCATCGTCAGATAGAAAAATGTCAGTCGATGTATTCGAACCACTAGCTGGTGTATCGGGAACGAAAATTCGAGGTGCAATCTGGATACTACCCTGAGGTGCAATAGCTGGTGGCGCGTACTGTATAACGCTCGGTCTAACAATCGGTGTATCAATCGGTTGAGCGGATTGACGAGCGGATACGTTGACGATACCTTATGAAAAATAAATATATTAGATATAAATGAATATTGAATAGAAAAATAATATTTTATTAATACATACGATGAAACTTCTTTATATGTTTGTTGAGACCGGTTTTATAAGAGAATGACGATGGGCAAAAAGTACACGAGAACCGTAGACCCACATGTTTTTTTTGATGCGCGATTAAACTGGATTTACGCACGAACACCGACGGACACTGATCGCAGTTAAACATATTAAGTTAGTAAAGGAATAAACGAAAAATATAATATAATGTTTAAAATTAAACACTGTGAAAAAAAACACTTAGCGGTAAATGTAAAATAATAGCAGACAAATGTAAACGGTAAAATAATTGTTTGGAGACTTTAAAAACATAGAGCGAATATTATAAAACGTTGTAGGTACAGGTGATGTCTAGAACACACTGATTCTAAATCATTGCCCGATACAGTATCTTGAGATTTTTTTAAGGTCTGATACCATTTCTTAATGGATTCTGATATCATTATGAATATCTGTTATTCACTAATAAGCAAATTAAATTATTGGTTATTAATGTGTTATTCAATAAGAGGTATGATACAATTTCGTGGGAAGGTACAAATATCATTATGTATATCAGTTATTATTGTGTTATTCACTAATATATATTAATTTGTTGTTGTTGTTAAGTATAGTATCTAAAGGACGAGAGTTTACTCGCGACTTATACATTTTCACTAATATGTATTTTTTAGATTGTTTATTAGACGGTTGTTTTTTTAAGTATGATAAAATTTTGTGGGAAGGTACAGATTTTGTTATGTATATCATTTATTAATATGTTATTCCCAAATATATGTTTTTAAAAATTGTTGTTGTCGCGTTTAGTATCTAAGGGACAAGAGTTCACTCGCGACTTATACATTTTCACTAATAGGTATTTTAATTTGTTGTTGTTAAATATAATATCTAAGAATCTACAGGAAAAATGTGTAATTGATAACTGATAATATTGATAATAATATTAAATAATATATGTTGCTCACATAACGGATCGGATGGTGGTGGGGAGGTGGGGGTTAATACACAAAATATATATCAGTCGCGTGATGAGTAGACGGGTTCAGGTGGAGGGGTAAATATACAAAATATGTATCGGTCACGTGATGAGTAGACGGGTTCAGGTGGTGTATGAGGTGGGGTGGGGTAAATATACGTCGCGTACGTGCGTGATCGGGCGGCGGCGAGGGCGAGGATGAGTAAAGACTAGGATGAGCGGATGCGGGGATGCAGAGATGCGGATGCGGGGATCAGCGGGGCAGCAAGGATCAGCAAGGATCAGCGGGGCAGCAAGGATCAGCAAGGATCAGCAAGGATCAGCAAGGATCAGCGGGGCAGCAAGGATCAGCAAGGATCAGCAAGGATCAGCGGGGCAGCAAGGATCAGCAAGGATCAGCGGGGCAGCAAGGATCAGCAAGGATCAGCCTTCTGAACATACCAAATCATACTACTAACGATATTTAGCGGAATTATCACCATTTTTTACCCAATTTTTTCCCAAATTTTTTTTCCATTTTTTGTATTCACCCAAATGTATTGTAAATACGTGTTTTAGATGTAAAATAAATTGAACTTAACGATAAAAATATAAAAAGTATGATTAGTTCAATACAAATGACTTTAAACGATATTTAGCGGAATTATCACCATTTTTTACCCAATTTTTTCCCAAATTTTTTTTCTATTTTTTGTATTCACCCACATGTATTGTAAATACGTGTTTTAGATTTTAAAATAATGTGAACTTAACGTTAAAAATATAAAAAGTATGATTAGTTTAATAGAAATGACTTAGGACGATATTTAGCGGATTCATCACCTGTATTTCAAAATTTTTTTACGACCTTTTATATTCACCCAAATGTTTTATAAAGACGTGTTTTAGATGTAAAATTATGTGAACGTAACGATAAAAATATAAAAAGTATGATTAGTTCAATACAAATGACTTTAAACGATATTTAGCGGAATTATCACCATTTTTTACCCAATTTTTTCCCAAATTTTTTTTCTATTTTTTTATTCACCCAAATGTATTGTAAATACGAGTTTTAGATGTAAAATAATGTGAACTTAACGTTAAAAATATAAAAAGTATGATTAGTTTAATAGAAATGACTTAAGACGATATTTAGCGGATTCATCACCTGTATTTCAAAATTTTTTTAGGACCTTTTATATTCACCCAAATGTATTGTAAAGACGTGTTTTAGATGTAAAATAATGTGAACTTAACGTTAAAAATATAAAAAGTATGATTAGTTTAGTAGAAATGACTTAGGACGATATTTAGCGGATTCATCACCTGTATTTCATAATTTTTTTACGACCTTTTATATTCACCCAAATGTATTATAAAGAAGTGTTTTAGATGTAAAATTATGTGAACGTAACGATAAAAATATAAAAAGTATGATTAGTTCAATACAAATGACTTTAAACGATATTTAGCGGAATTATCACCATTTTTTACCCAATTTTTTCCCAAATTTTTTTTCTATTTTTTTATTCACCCAAATGTATTGTAAATACGAGTTTTAGATGTAAAATAATGTGAACTTAACGTTAAAAATATAAAAAGTATGATTAGTTTAATAGAAATGACTTAAGACGATATTTAGCGGATTCATCACCTGTATTTCAAAATTTTTTTAGGACCTTTTATATTCACCCAAATGTATTGTAAAGACGTGTTTTAGATGTAAAATAATGTGAACTTAACGTTAAAAATATAAAAAGTATGATTAGTTTAATAGAAATGACTTAAGACGATATTTAGCGGATTCATCACCTGTATTTCAAAATTTTTTTAGGACCTTTTATATTCACCCAAATGTATTGTAAAGACGTGTTTTAGATGTAAAATAATGTGAACTTAACGTTAAAAATATAAAAAGTATGATTAGTTTAATAGAAATGACTTAGGACGATATTTAGCGGATTCATCACCTGTATTTCAAAATTTTTTTACGACCTTTTATATTCACCCAAATGTTTTATAAAGACGTGTTTTAGATGTAAAATTATGTGAACGTAACGATAAAAATATAAAAAGTATGATTAGTTCAATACAAATGAATTTAAACGATATTTAGCGGAATTATCACCATTTTTTACCCAATTTTTTCCCAAATTTTTTTTCTATTTTTTTATTCACCCAAATGTATTGTAAATACGAGTTTTAGATGTAAAATAATGTGAACTTAACGTTAAAAATATAAAAAGTATGATTAGTTTAATAGAAATGACTTAAGACGATATTTAGCGGATTCATCACCTGTATTTCAAAATTTTTTTAGGACCTTTTATATTCACCCAAATGTATTGTAAAGACGTGTTTTAGATGTAAAATAATGTGAACTTAACGTTAAAAATATAAAAAGTATGATTAGTTTAGTAGAAATGACTTAGGACGATATTTAGCGGATTCATCACCTGTATTTCATAATTTTTTTACGACCTTTTATATTCACCCAAATGTATTATAAAGAAGTGTTTTAGATGTAAAATTATGTGAACGTAACGATAAAAATATAAAAAGTATGATTAGTTCAATACAAATGACTTTAAACGATATTTAGCGGAATTATCACCATTTTTTACCCAATTTTTTCCCAAATTTTTTTTCTATTTTTTTATTCACCCAAATGTATTGTAAATACGAGTTTTAGATGTAAAATAATGTGAACTTAACGTTAAAAATATAAAAAGTATGATTAGTTTAATAGAAATGACTTAAGACGATATTTAGCGGATTCATCACCTGTATTTCAAAATTTTTTTAGGACCTTTTATATTCACCCAAATGTATTGTAAAGACGTGTTTTAGATGTAAAATAATGTGAACTTAACGTTAAAAATATAAAAAGTATGATTAGTTTAATAGAAATGACTTAGGACGATATTTAGCGGATTCATCACCTGTATTTCAAAATTTTTTTACGACCTTTTATATTCACCCAAATGTTTTATAAAGACGTGTTTTAGATGTAAAATAATGTGAACTTAACGTTAAAAATATAAAAAGTATGATTAGTTTAATAGAAATGACTTAAGACGATATTTAGCGGATTCATCACCCGTATTTCAAAATTTTTTTACGACCTTTTATATTCACCCAAATGTATTGTAAAGACGTGTTTTAGATGTAAAATTATGTGAACGTAACGATAAAAATATAAAAAGTATGATTAGTTCAATACAAATGACTTTAAACGATATTTAGCGGAATTATCACCATTTTTTACCCAATTTTTTCCCAAATTTTTTTTCTATTTTTTTATTCACCCAAATGTATTGTAAATACGAGTTTTAGATGTAAAATAATGTGAACTTAACGTTAAAAATATAAAAAGTATGATTAGTTTAATAGAAATGACTTAAGACGATATTTAGCGGATTCATCACCTGTATTTCAAAATTTTTTTAGGACCTTTTATATTCACCCAAATGTATTGTAAAGACGTGTTTTAGATGTAAAATAATGTGAACTTAACGTTAAAAATATAAAAAGTATGATTAGTTTAGTAGAAATGACTTAGGACGATATTTAGCGGATTCATCACCTGTATTTCATAATTTTTTTACGACCTTTTATATTCACCCAAATGTATTATAAAGACGTGTTTTAGATGTAAAATTATGTGAACGTAACGATAAAAATATAAAAAGTATGATTAGTTCAATACAAATGACTTTAAACGATATTTAGCGGAATTATCACCATTTTTTACCCAATTTTTTCCCAAATTTTTTTTTCATTTTTTGTATTCACCCAAATGTATTGTAAATACGTGTTTTAGATGTAAAATAATGTGAACTTAACGTTAAAAATATAAAAAGTATGATTAGTTTAATAGAAATGACTTAAGACGATATTTAGCGGATTCATCACCCGTATTTCAAAATTTTTTTACGACCTTTTATATTCACCCAAATGTATTGTAAAGACGTGTTTTAGATGTAAAATTATGTGAACGTAACGATAAAAATATAAAAAGTATGATTAGTTCAATACAAATGACTTTAAACGATATTTAGCGGAATTATCACCATTTTTTACCCAATTTTTTCCCAAATTTTTTTTCTATTTTTTTATTCACCCAAATGTATTGTAAATACGAGTTTTAGATGTAAAATAATGTGAACTTAACGTTAAAAATATAAAAAGTATGATTAGTTTAATAGAAATGACTTAAGACGATATTTAGCGGATTCATCACCTGTATTTCAAAATTTTTTTAGGACCTTTTATATTCACCCAAATGTATTGTAAAGACGTGTTTTAGATGTAAAATAATGTGAACTTAACGTTAAAAATATAAAAAGTATGATTAGTTTAGTAGAAATGACTTAGGACGATATTTAGCGGATTCATCACCTGTATTTCATAATTTTTTTACGACCTTTTATATTCACCCAAATGTATTATAAAGACGTGTTTTAGATGTAAAATTATGTGAACGTAACGATAAAAATATAAAAAGTATGATTAGTTCAATACAAATGACTTAAAACGATATTTAGCGGAATTATCACCATTTTTTACCCAATTTTTTCCCAAATTTTTTTTCTATTTTTTTATTCACCCAAATGTATTGTAAATACGAGTTTTAGATGTAAAATAATGTGAACTTAACGTTAAAAATATAAAAAGTATGATTAGTTTAATAGAAATGACTTAAGACGATATTTAGCGGATTCATCACCTGTATTTCAAAATTTTTTTAGGACCTTTTATATTCACCCAAATGTATTGTAAAGACGTGTTTTAGATGTAAAATAATGTGAACTTAACGTTAAAAATATAAAAAGTATGATTAGTTTAGTAGAAATGACTTAGGACGATATTTAGCGTATTCATCACCTGTATTTCATAATTTTTTTACGACCTTTTATATTCACCCAAATGTATTATAAAGAAGTGTTTTAGATGTAAAATTATGTGAACGTAACGATAAAAATATAAAAAGTATGATTAGTTCAATACAAATGACTTTAAACGATATTTAGCGGAATTATCACCATTTTTTACCAAATTTTTTCCCAAATTTTTTTTCTATTTTTTGTATTCACCCAAATGTAATGTAAATACGTGTTTTAGATGTAAAATAATGTGAACTTAACGATAAAAATATAAAAAGTATGATTAGTTCAATACAAATGACTTTGATCGATATTTAGCGAAATTATCACCATTTTTACCAAATTTTTTCCCAAATTTTTTTTCTATTTTTTGTATTCACCCAAATGTATTGTAAATACGTGTTTTAGATATAAAATAATGTGAACTTAACGTTAAAAATATAAAAAGTATGATTAGTTTAATAGAAATGACTTAGGACGATATTTAGCGGATTCATCACCTGTATTTCAAAATTTTTTTACGACACTTTTATATTCACCCAAATGTATTGTAAAGACGTGTTTTAGATGTAAAATTATGTGAACATAACGATAAAAATATAAAAAGTATGATTAGTTTAATAGAAATGACTTAGGACGATATTTAGCGGATTCATCACCTGTATTTCAAAATTTTTTTACGACCTTTTATATTCACCCAAATCTATTGTAAAGACGTGTTTTAGATGTAAAATAATGTGAACTTAACGTTAAAAATATAAAAAGTATGATTAGTTCAATACAAATGACTTTAATCGATATTTAGCGAAATTATCACCATTTTTTACCAAATTTTTTCCCAAATTTTTTTTCTATTTTTTGTATTCACCCAAATGTATTATAAAGACGTGTTTTAGATGTTAAATTATGTGAACGTAACGATAAAAATATAAAAAGTATGATTAGTTCAATACAAATGACTTTAAACGATATTTAGCGGAATTATCACCATTTTTTACCCAATTTTTTCCCAAATTTTTTTTCCATTTTTTGTATTCACCCAAATGTATTGTAAATACGTGTTTTAGATGTAAAATAAATTGAACTTAACGATAAAAATATAAAAAGTATGATTAGTTCAATACAAATGACTTTAAACGATATTTAGCGGAATTATCACCATTTTTTACCCAATTTTTTCCCAAATTTTTTTTCTATTTTTTGTATTCACCCACATGTATTGTAAATACGTGTTTTAGATTTTAAAATAATGTGAACTTAACGTTAAAAATATAAAAAGTATGATTAGTTTAATAGAAATGACTTAGGACGATATTTAGCGGATTCATCACCTGTATTTCAAAATTTTTTTACGACCTTTTATATTCACCCAAATGTTTTATAAAGACGTGTTTTAGATGTAAAATTATGTGAACGTAACGATAAAAATATAAAAAGTATGATTAGTTCAATACAAATGACTTTAAACGATATTTAGCGGAATTATCACCATTTTTTACCCAATTTTTTCCCAAATTTTTTTTCTATTTTTTTATTCACCCAAATGTATTGTAAATACGAGTTTTAGATGTAAAATAATGTGAACTTAACGTTAAAAATATAAAAAGTATGATTAGTTTAATAGAAATGACTTAAGACGATATTTAGCGGATTCATCACCTGTATTTCAAAATTTTTTTAGGACCTTTTATATTCACCCAAATGTATTGTAAAGACGTGTTTTAGATGTAAAATAATGTGAACTTAACGTTAAAAATATAAAAAGTATGATTAGTTTAGTAGAAATGACTTAGGACGATATTTAGCGGATTCATCACCTGTATTTCATAATTTTTTTACGACCTTTTATATTCACCCAAATGTATTATAAAGAAGTGTTTTAGATGTAAAATTATGTGAACGTAACGATAAAAATATAAAAAGTATGATTAGTTCAATACAAATGACTTTAAACGATATTTAGCGGAATTATCACCATTTTTTACCCAATTTTTTCCCAAATTTTTTTTCTATTTTTTTATTCACCCAAATGTATTGTAAATACGAGTTTTAGATGTAAAATAATGTGAACTTAACGTTAAAAATATAAAAAGTATGATTAGTTTAATAGAAATGACTTAAGACGATATTTAGCGGATTCATCACCTGTATTTCAAAATTTTTTTAGGACCTTTTATATTCACCCAAATGTATTGTAAAGACGTGTTTTAGATGTAAAATAATGTGAACTTAACGTTAAAAATATAAAAAGTATGATTAGTTTAATAGAAATGACTTAGGACGATATTTAGCGGATTCATCACCTGTATTTCAAAATTTTTTTACGACCTTTTATATTCACCCAAATGTTTTATAAAGACGTGTTTTAGATGTAAAATAATGTGAACTTAACGTTAAAAATATAAAAAGTATGATTAGTTTAATAGAAATGACTTAAGACGATATTTAGCGGATTCATCACCCGTATTTCAAAATTTTTTTACGACCTTTTATATTCACCCAAATGTATTGTAAAGACGTGTTTTAGATGTAAAATTATGTGAACGTAACGATAAAAATATAAAAAGTATGATTAGTTCAATACAAATGATTTTAAACGATATTTAGCGGAATTATCACCATTTTTTACCCAATTTTTTCCCAAATTTTTTTTCTATTTTTTTATTCACCCAAATGTATTGTAAATACGAGTTTTAGATGTAAAATAATGTGAACTTAACGTTAAAAATATAAAAAGTATGATTAGTTTAATAGAAATGACTTAAGACGATATTTAGCGGATTCATCACCTGTATTTCAAAATTTTTTTAGGACCTTTTATATTCACCCAAATGTATTGTAAAGACGTGTTTTAGATGTAAAATAATGTGAACTTAACGTTAAAAATATAAAAAGTATGATTAGTTTAATAGAAATGACTTAAGACGATATTTAGCGGATTCATCACCTGTATTTCAAAATTTTTTTAGGACCTTTTATATTCACCCAAATGTATTGTAAAGACGTGTTTTAGATGTAAAATAATGTGAACTTAACGTTAAAAATATAAAAAGTATGATTAGTTTAATAGAAATGACTTAGGACGATATTTAGCGGATTCATCACCTGTATTTCAAAATTTTTTTACGACCTTTTATATTCACCCAAATGTTTTATAAAGACGTGTTTTAGATGTAAAATTATGTGAACTTAACGTTAAAAATATAAAAAGTATGATTAGTTTAATAGAAATGACTTAGGACGATATTTAGCGGATTCATCACCTGTATTTCAAAATTTTTTTACGACCTTTTATATTCACCCAAATCTATTGTAAAGACGTGTTTTAGATGTAAAATAATGTGAACTTAACGTTAAAAATATAAAAAGTATGATTAGTTCAATACAAATGACTTTAATCGATATTTAGCGAAATTATCACCATTTTTTACCAAATTTTTTCCCAAATTTTTTTTCTATTTTTTGTATTCACCCAAATGTATTATAAAGACGTGTTTTAGATGTAAAATTATGTGAACGTAACGATAAAAATATAAAAAGTATGATTAGTTCAATACAAATGACTTTAAACGATATTTAGCGGAATTATCACCATTTTTTACCCAATTTTTTCCCAAATTTTTTTTCCATTTTTTGTATTCACCCAAATGTATTGTAAATACGTGTTTTAGATGTAAAATAAATTGAACTTAACGATAAAAATATAAAAAGTATGATTAGTTCAATACAAATGACTTTAAACGATATTTAGCGGAATTATCACCATTTTTTACCCAATTTTTTCCCAAATTTTTTTTCTATTTTTTTATTCACCCAAATGTATTGTAAATACGAGTTTTAGATGTAAAATAATGTGAACTTAACGTTAAAAATATAAAAAGTATGATTAGTTTAATAGAAATGACTTAAGACGATATTTAGCGGATTCATCACCTGTATTTCAAAATTTTTTTAGGACCTTTTATATTCACCCAAATGTATTGTAAAGACGTGTTTTAGATGTAAAATAATGTGAACTTAACGTTAAAAATATAAAAAGTATGATTAGTTTAGTAGAAATGACTTAGGACGATATTTAGCGGATTCATCACCTGTATTTCATAATTTTTTTACGACCTTTTATATTCACCCAAATGTATTATAAAGAAGTGTTTTAGATGTAAAATTATGTGAACGTAACGATAAAAATATAAAAAGTATGATTAGTTCAATACAAATGACTTTAAACGATATTTAGCCGAATTATCACCATTTTTTACCCAATTTTTTCCCAAATTTTTTTTCTATTTTTTTATTCACCCAAATGTATTGTAAATACGAGTTTTAGATGTAAAATAATGTGAACTTAACGTTAAAAATATAAAAAGTATGATTAGTTTAATAGAAATGACTTAAGACGATATTTAGCGGATTCATCACCTGTATTTCAAAATTTTTTTAGGACCTTTTATATTCACCCAAATGTATTGTAAAGACGTGTTTTAGATGTAAAATAATGTGAACTTAACGTTAAAAATATAAAAAGTATGATTAGTTTAATAGAAATGACTTAGGACGATATTTAGCGGATTCATCACCTGTATTTCAAAATTTTTTTACGACCTTTTATATTCACCCAAATGTTTTATAAAGACGTGTTTTAGATGTAAAATAATGTGAACTTAACGTTAAAAATATAAAAAGTATGATTAGTTTAATAGAAATGACTTAAGACGATATTTAGCGGATTCATCACCCGTATTTCAAAATTTTTTTACGACCTTTTATATTCACCCAAATGTATTGTAAAGACGTGTTTTAGATGTAAAATTATGTGAACGTAACGATAAAAATATAAAAAGTATGATTAGTTCAATACAAATGATTTTAAACGATATTTAGCGGAATTATCACCATTTTTTACCCAATTTTTTCCCAAATTTTTTTTCTATTTTTTTATTCACCCAAATGTATTGTAAATACGAGTTTTAGATGTAAAATAATGTGAACTTAACGTTAAAAATATAAAAAGTATGATTAGTTTAATAGAAATGACTTAAGACGATATTTAGCGGATTCATCACCTGTATTTCAAAATTTTTTTAGGACCTTTTATATTCACCCAAATGTATTGTAAAGACGTGTTTTAGATGTAAAATAATGTGAACTTAACGTTAAAAATATAAAAAGTATGATTAGTTTAATAGAAATGACTTAAGACGATATTTAGCGGATTCATCACCTGTATTTCAAAATTTTTTTAGGACCTTTTATATTCACCCAAATGTATTGTAAAGACGTGTTTTAGATGTAAAATAATGTGAACTTAACGTTAAAAATATAAAAAGTATGATTAGTTTAATAGAAATGACTTAGGACGATATTTAGCGGATTCATCACCTGTATTTCAAAATTTTTTTACGACCTTTTATATTCACCCAAATGTTTTATAAAGACGTGTTTTAGATGTAAAATTATGTGAACGTAACGATAAAAATATAAAAAGTATGATTAGTTCAATACAAATGACTTTAAACGATATTTAGCGGAATTATCACCATTTTTTACCCAATTTTTTCCCAAATTTTTTTTCTATTTTTTTATTCACCCAAATGTATTGTAAATACGAGTTTTAGATGTAAAATAATGTGAACTTAACGTTAAAAATATAAAAAGTATGATTAGTTTAATAGAAATGACTTAAGACGATATTTAGCGGATTCATCACCTGTATTTCAAAATTTTTTTAGGACCTTTTATATTCACCCAAATGTATTGTAAAGACGTGTTTTAGATGTAAAATAATGTGAACTTAACGTTAAAAATATAAAAAGTATGATTAGTTTAGTAGAAATGACTTAGGACGATATTTAGCGGATTCATCACCTGTATTTCATAATTTTTTTACGACCTTTTATATTCACCCAAATGTATTATAAAGAAGTGTTTTAGATGTAAAATTATGTGAACGTAACGATAAAAATATAAAAAGTATGATTAGTTCAATACAAATGACTTTAAACGATATTTAGCGGAATTATCACCATTTTTTACCCAATTTTTTCCCAAATTTTTTTTCTATTTTTTTATTCACCCAAATGTATTGTAAATACGAGTTTTAGATGTAAAATAATGTGAACTTAACGTTAAAAATATAAAAAGTATGATTAGTTTAATAGAAATGACTTAAGACGATATTTAGCGGATTCATCACCTGTATTTCAAAATTTTTTTAGGACCTTTTATATTCACCCAAATGTATTGTAAAGACGTGTTTTAGATGTAAAATAATGTGAACTTAACGTTAAAAATATAAAAAGTATGATTAGTTTAATAGAAATGACTTAGGACGATATTTAGCGGATTCATCACCTGTATTTCAAAATTTTTTTACGACCTTTTATATTCACCCAAATGTTTTATAAAGACGTGTTTTAGATGTAAAATAATGTGAACTTAACGTTAAAAATATAAAAAGTATGATTAGTTTAATAGAAATGACTTAAGACGATATTTAGCGGATTCATCACCCGTATTTCAAAATTTTTTTACGACCTTTTATATTCACCCAAATGTATTGTAAAGACGTGTTTTAGATGTAAAATTATGTGAACGTAACGATAAAAATATAAAAAGTATGATTAGTTCAATACAAATGACTTTAAACGATATTTAGCGGAATTATCACCATTTTTTACCCAATTTTTTCCCAAATTTTTTTTCTATTTTTTTATTCACCCAAATGTATTGTAAATACGAGTTTTAGATGTAAAATAATGTGAACTTAACGTTAAAAATATAAAAAGTATGATTAGTTTAATAGAAATGACTTAAGACGATATTTAGCGGATTCATCACCTGTATTTCAAAATTTTTTTAGGACCTTTTATATTCACCCAAATGTATTGTAAAGACGTGTTTTAGATGTAAAATAATGTGAACTTAACGTTAAAAATATAAAAAGTATGATTAGTTTAGTAGAAATGACTTAGGACGATATTTAGCGGATTCATCACCTGTATTTCATAATTTTTTTACGACCTTTTATATTCACCCAAATGTATTATAAAGACGTGTTTTAGATGTAAAATTATGTGAACGTAACGATAAAAATATAAAAAGTATGATTAGTTCAATACAAATGACTTTAAACGATATTTAGCGGAATTATCACCATTTTTTACCCAATTTTTTCCCAAATTTTTTTTTCATTTTTTGTATTCACCCAAATGTATTGTAAATACGTGTTTTAGATGTAAAATAATGTGAACTTAACGTTAAAAATATAAAAAGTATGATTAGTTTAATAGAAATGACTTAAGACGATATTTAGCGGATTCATCACCCGTATTTCAAAATTTTTTTACGACCTTTTATATTCACCCAAATGTATTGTAAAGACGTGTTTTAGATGTAAAATTATGTGAACGTAACGATAAAAATATAAAAAGTATGATTAGTTCAATACAAATGACTTTAAACGATATTTAGCGGAATTATCACCATTTTTTACCCAATTTTTTCCCAAATTTTTTTTCTATTTTTTTATTCACCCAAATGTATTGTAAATACGAGTTTTAGATGTAAAATAATGTGAACTTAACGTTAAAAATATAAAAAGTATGATTAGTTTAATAGAAATGACTTAAGACGATATTTAGCGGATTCATCACCTGTATTTCAAAATTTTTTTAGGACCTTTTATATTCACCCAAATGTATTGTAAAGACGTGTTTTAGATGTAAAATAATGTGAACTTAACGTTAAAAATATAAAAAGTATGATTAGTTTAGTAGAAATGACTTAGGACGATATTTAGCGGATTCATCACCTGTATTTCATAATTTTTTTACGACCTTTTATATTCACCCAAATGTATTATAAAGACGTGTTTTAGATGTAAAATTATGTGAACGTAACGATAAAAATATAAAAAGTATGATTAGTTCAATACAAATGACTTTAAACGATATTTAGCGGAATTATCACCATTTTTTACCCAATTTTTTCCCAAATTTTTTTTTCATTTTTTGTATTCACCCAAATGTATTGTAAATACGTGTTTTAGATGTAAAATAATGTGAACTTAACGTTAAAAATATAAAAAGTATGATTAGTTTAATAGAAATGACTTAAGACGATATTTAGCGGATTCATCACCCGTATTTCAAAATTTTTTTACGACCTTTTATATTCACCCAAATGTATTGTAAAGACGTGTTTTAGATGTAAAATTATGTGAACGTAACGATAAAAATATAAAAAGTATGATTAGTTCAATACAAATGACTTTAAACGATATTTAGCGGAATTATCACCATTTTTTACCCAATTTTTTCCCAAATTTTTTTTCTATTTTTTTATTCACCCAAATGTATTGTAAATACGAGTTTTAGATGTAAAATAATGTGAACTTAACGTTAAAAATATAAAAAGTATGATTAGTTTAATAGAAATGACTTAAGACGATATTTAGCGGATTCATCACCTGTATTTCAAAATTTTTTTAGGACCTTTTATATTCACCCAAATGTATTGTAAAGACGTGTTTTAGATGTAAAATAATGTGAACTTAACGTTAAAAATATAAAAAGTATGATTAGTTTAGTAGAAATGACTTAGGACGATATTTAGCGGATTCATCACCTGTATTTCATAATTTTTTTACGACCTTTTATATTCACCCAAATGTATTATAAAGACGTGTTTTAGATGTAAAATTATGTGAACGTAACGATAAAAATATAAAAAGTATGATTAGTTCAATACAAATGACTTAAAACGATATTTAGCGGAATTATCACCATTTTTTACCCAATTTTTTCCCAAATTTTTTTTCTATTTTTTTATTCACCCAAATGTATTGTAAATACGAGTTTTAGATGTAAAATAATGTGAACTTAACGTTAAAAATATAAAAAGTATGATTAGTTTAATAGAAATGACTTAAGACGATATTTAGCGGATTCATCACCTGTATTTCAAAATTTTTTTAGGACCTTTTATATTCACCCAAATGTATTGTAAAGACGTGTTTTAGATGTAAAATAATGTGAACTTAACGTTAAAAATATAAAAAGTATGATTAGTTTAGTAGAAATGACTTAGGACGATATTTAGCGTATTCATCACCTGTATTTCATAATTTTTTTACGACCTTTTATATTCACCCAAATGTATTATAAAGAAGTGTTTTAGATGTAAAATTATGTGAACGTAACGATAAAAATATAAAAAGTATGATTAGTTCAATACAAATGACTTTAAACGATATTTAGCGGAATTATCACCATTTTTTACCAAATTTTTTCCCAAATTTTTTTTCTATTTTTTGTATTCACCCAAATGTAATGTAAATACGTGTTTTAGATGTAAAATAATGTGAACTTAACGATAAAAATATAAAAAGTATGATTAGTTCAATACAAATGACTTTGATCGATATTTAGCGAAATTATCACCATTTTTACCAAATTTTTTCCCAAATTTTTTTTCTATTTTTTGTATTCACCCAAATGTATTGTAAATACGTGTTTTAGATATAAAATAATGTGAACTTAACGTTAAAAATATAAAAAGTATGATTAGTTTAATAGAAATGACTTAGGACGATATTTAGCGGATTCATCACCTGTATTTCAAAATTTTTTTACGACACTTTTATATTCACCCAAATGTATTGTAAAGACGTGTTTTAGATGTAAAATTATGTGAACATAACGATAAAAATATAAAAAGTATGATTAGTTTAATAGAAATGACTTAGGACGATATTTAGCGGATTCATCACCTGTATTTCAAAATTTTTTTACGACCTTTTATATTCACCCAAATCTATTGTAAAGACGTGTTTTAGATGTAAAATAATGTGAACTTAACGTTAAAAATATAAAAAGTATGATTAGTTTAATAGAAATGACTTTAAACGATATTTAGCGGAATTATCACCATTTTTTACCCAATTTTTTCCCAAATTTTTTTTTCATTTTTTGTATTCACCCAAATGTATTGTAAATACGTGTTTTAGATGTAAAATAATGTGAACTTAACGTTAAAAATATAAAAAGTATGATTAGTTTAATAGAAATGACTTAAGACGATATTTAGCGGATTCATCACCCGTATTTCAAAATTTTTTTACGACCTTTTATATTCACCCAAATGTATTGTAAAGACGTGTTTTAGATGTAAAATTATGTGAACGTAACGATAAAAATATAAAAAGTATGATTAGTTCAATACAAATGACTTTAAACGATATTTAGCGGAATTATCACCATTTTTTACCCAATTTTTTCCCAAATTTTTTTTCTATTTTTTTATTCACCCAAATGTATTGTAAATACGAGTTTTAGATGTAAAATAATGTGAACTTAACGTTAAAAATATAAAAAGTATGATTAGTTTAATAGAAATGACTTAAGACGATATTTAGCGGATTCATCACCTGTATTTCAAAATTTTTTTAGGACCTTTTATATTCACCCAAATGTATTGTAAAGACGTGTTTTAGATGTAAAATAATGTGAACTTAACGTTAAAAATATAAAAAGTATGATTAGTTTAGTAGAAATGACTTAGGACGATATTTAGCGGATTCATCACCTGTATTTCATAATTTTTTTACGACCTTTTATATTCACCCAAATGTATTATAAAGACGTGTTTTAGATGTAAAATTATGTGAACGTAACGATAAAAATATAAAAAGTATGATTAGTTCAATACAAATGACTTAAAACGATATTTAGCGGAATTATCACCATTTTTTACCCAATTTTTTCCCAAATTTTTTTTCTATTTTTTTATTCACCCAAATGTATTGTAAATACGAGTTTTAGATGTAAAATAATGTGAACTTAACGTTAAAAATATAAAAAGTATGATTAGTTTAATAGAAATGACTTAAGACGATATTTAGCGGATTCATCACCTGTATTTCAAAATTTTTTTAGGACCTTTTATATTCACCCAAATGTATTGTAAAGACGTGTTTTAGATGTAAAATAATGTGAACTTAACGTTAAAAATATAAAAAGTATGATTAGTTTAGTAGAAATGACTTAGGACGATATTTAGCGTATTCATCACCTGTATTTCATAATTTTTTTACGACCTTTTATATTCACCCAAATGTATTATAAAGAAGTGTTTTAGATGTAAAATTATGTGAACGTAACGATAAAAATATAAAAAGTATGATTAGTTCAATACAAATGACTTTAAACGATATTTAGCGGAATTATCACCATTTTTTACCAAATTTTTTCCCAAATTTTTTTTCTATTTTTTGTATTCACCCAAATGTAATGTAAATACGTGTTTTAGATGTAAAATAATGTGAACTTAACGATAAAAATATAAAAAGTATGATTAGTTCAATACAAATGACTTTGATCGATATTTAGCGAAATTATCACCATTTTTACCAAATTTTTTCCCAAATTTTTTTTCTATTTTTTGTATTCACCCAAATGTATTGTAAATACGTGTTTTAGATATAAAATAATGTGAACTTAACGTTAAAAATATAAAAAGTATGATTAGTTTAATAGAAATGACTTAGGACGATATTTAGCGGATTCATCACCTGTATTTCAAAATTTTTTTACGACACTTTTATATTCACCCAAATGTATTGTAAAGACGTGTTTTAGATGTAAAATTATGTGAACATAACGATAAAAATATAAAAAGTATGATTAGTTTAATAGAAATGACTTAGGACGATATTTAGCGGATTCATCACCTGTATTTCAAAATTTTTTTACGACCTTTTATATTCACCCAAATCTATTGTAAAGACGTGTTTTAGATGTAAAATAATGTGAACTTAACGTTAAAAATATAAAAAGTATGATTAGTTTAATAGAAATGACTTAGGACGATATTTAGCGGATTCATCACCTGTATTTCAAAATTTTTTTACGACCTTTTATATTCACCCAAATGTATTGTAAAGACGTGTCTTAGATGTAAAATAATGTGAACTTAACGATAAAAATATAAAAAGTATGATTAGTTCAATACAAATGACTTTAATCGATATTTAGCGAAATTATCACCATTTTTTACCAAATTTTTTCCCAAATTTTTTTTCTATTTTTTGTATTCACCCAAATGTATTATAAAGACGTGTTTTAGATGTAAAATTATGTGAACGTAACGATAAAAATATAAAAAGTATGATTAGTTCAATACAAATGACTTTAAACGATATTTAGCGGAATTATCACCATTTTTTACCCAATTTTTTCCCAAATTTTTTTTCCATTTTTTGTATTCACCCAAATGTATTGTAAATACGTGTTTTAGATGTAAAATAAATTGAACTTAACGATAAAAATATAAAAAGTATGATTAGTTCAATACAAATGACTTTAAACGATATTTAGCGGAATTATCACCATTTTTTACCCAATTTTTTCCCAAATTTTTTTTCTATTTTTTTATTCACCCAAATGTATTGTAAATACGAGTTTTAGATGTAAAATAATGTGAACTTAACGTTAAAAATATAAAAAGT
Organism: Diuraphis noxia; assembly: GCF_037042655.1. Classification (NCBI taxonomy): domain Eukaryota; kingdom Metazoa; phylum Arthropoda; class Insecta; order Hemiptera; family Aphididae; genus Diuraphis; species Diuraphis noxia. The sequence continues at coordinate 94,889 of NW_028301722.1, read as the reverse complement.
ATGATTAGTTTAATAGAAATGACTTAAGACGATATTTAGCGGATTCATCACCTGTATTTCAAAATTTTTTTAGGACCTTTTATATTCACCCAAATGTATTGTAAAGACGTGTTTTAGATGTAAAATAATGTGAACTTAACGTTAAAAATATAAAAAGTATGATTAGTTTAGTAGAAATGACTTAGGACGATATTTAGCGGATTCATCACCTGTATTTCATAATTTTTTTACGACCTTTTATATTCACCCAAATGTATTATAAAGACGTGTTTTAGATGTAAAATTATGTGAACGTAACGATAAAAATATAAAAAGTATGATTAGTTCAATACAAATGACTTTAAACGATATTTAGCGGAATTATCACCATTTTTTACCCAATTTTTTCCCAAATTTTTTTTTCATTTTTTGTATTCACCCAAATGTATTGTAAATACGTGTTTTAGATGTAAAATAATGTGAACTTAACGTTAAAAATATAAAAAGTATGATTAGTTTAATAGAAATGACTTAAGACGATATTTAGCGGATTCATCACCCGTATTTCAAAATTTTTTTACGACCTTTTATATTCACCCAAATGTATTGTAAAGACGTGTTTTAGATGTAAAATTATGTGAACGTAACGATAAAAATATAAAAAGTATGATTAGTTCAATACAAATGACTTTAAACGATATTTAGCGGAATTATCACCATTTTTTACCCAATTTTTTCCCAAATTTTTTTTCTATTTTTTTATTCACCCAAATGTATTGTAAATACGAGTTTTAGATGTAAAATAATGTGAACTTAACGTTAAAAATATAAAAAGTATGATTAGTTTAATAGAAATGACTTAAGACGATATTTAGCGGATTCATCACCTGTATTTCAAAATTTTTTTAGGACCTTTTATATTCACCCAAATGTATTGTAAAGACGTGTTTTAGATGTAAAATAATGTGAACTTAACGTTAAAAATATAAAAAGTATGATTAGTTTAGTAGAAATGACTTAGGACGATATTTAGCGGATTCATCACCTGTATTTCATAATTTTTTTACGACCTTTTATATTCACCCAAATGTATTATAAAGACGTGTTTTAGATGTAAAATTATGTGAACGTAACGATAAAAATATAAAAAGTATGATTAGTTCAATACAAATGACTTAAAACGATATTTAGCGGAATTATCACCATTTTTTACCCAATTTTTTCCCAAATTTTTTTTCTATTTTTTTATTCACCCAAATGTATTGTAAATACGAGTTTTAGATGTAAAATAATGTGAACTTAACGTTAAAAATATAAAAAGTATGATTAGTTTAATAGAAATGACTTAAGACGATATTTAGCGGATTCATCACCTGTATTTCAAAATTTTTTTAGGACCTTTTATATTCACCCAAATGTATTGTAAAGACGTGTTTTAGATGTAAAATAATGTGAACTTAACGTTAAAAATATAAAAAGTATGATTAGTTTAGTAGAAATGACTTAGGACGATATTTAGCGTATTCATCACCTGTATTTCATAATTTTTTTACGACCTTTTATATTCACCCAAATGTATTATAAAGAAGTGTTTTAGATGTAAAATTATATGAACGTAACGATAAAAATATAAAAAGTATGATTAGTTCAATACAAATGACTTTAAACGATATTTAGCGGAATTATCACCATTTTTTACCAAATTTTTTCCCAAATTTTTTTTCTATTTTTTGTATTCACCCAAATGTAATGTAAATACGTGTTTTAGATGTAAAATAATGTGAACTTAACGATAAAAATATAAAAAGTATGATTAGTTCAATACAAATGACTTTGATCGATATTTAGCGAAATTATCACCATTTTTACCAAATTTTTTCCCAAATTTTTTTTCTATTTTTTGTATTCACCCAAATGTATTGTAAATACGTGTTTTAGATATAAAATAATGTGAACTTAACGTTAAAAATATAAAAAGTATGATTAGTTTAATAGAAATGACTTAGGACGATATTTAGCGGATTCATCACCTGTATTTCAAAATTTTTTTACGACACTTTTATATTCACCCAAATGTATTGTAAAGACGTGTTTTAGATGTAAAATTATGTGAACATAACGATAAAAATATAAAAAGTATGATTAGTTTAATAGAAATGACTTAGGACGATATTTAGCGGATTCATCACCTGTATTTCAAAATTTTTTTACGACCTTTTATATTCACCCAAATCTATTGTAAAGACGTGTTTTAGATGTAAAATAATGTGAACTTAACGTTAAAAATATAAAAAGTATGATTAGTTTAATAGAAATGACTTAGGACGATATTTAGCGGATTCATCACCTGTATTTCAAAATTTTTTTACGACCTTTTATATTCACCCAAATGTATTGTAAAGACGTGTCTTAGATGTAAAATAATGTGAACTTAACGATAAAAATATAAAAAGTATGATTAGTTCAATACAAATGACTTTAATCGATATTTAGCGAAATTATCACCATTTTTTACCAAATTTTTTCCCAAATTTTTTTTCTATTTTTTGTATTCACCCAAATGTATTATAAAGACGTGTTTTAGATGTAAAATTATGTGAACGTAACGATAAAAATATAAAAAGTATGATTAGTTCAATACAAATGACTTTAAACGATATTTAGCGGAATTATCACCATTTTTTACCCAATTTTTTCCCAAATTTTTTTTCCATTTTTTGTATTCACCCAAATGTATTGTAAATACGTGTTTTAGATGTAAAATAAATTGAACTTAACGATAAAAATATAAAAAGTATGATTAGTTCAATACAAATGACTTTAAACGATATTTAGCGGAATTATCACCATTTTTTACCCAATTTTTTCCCAAATTTTTTTTCTATTTTTTGTATTCACCCACATGTATTGTAAATACGTGTTTTAGATTTTAAAATAATGTGAACTTAACGTTAAAAATATAAAAAGTATGATTAGTTTAATAGAAATGACTTAGGACGATATTTAGCGGATTCATCACCTGTATTTCAAAATTTTTTTACGACCTTTTATATTCACCCAAATGTTTTATAAAGACGTGTTTTAGATGTAAAATTATGTGAACGTAACGATAAAAATATAAAAAGTATGATTAGTTCAATACAAATGACTTTAAACGATATTTAGCGGAATTATCACCATTTTTTACCCAATTTTTTCCCAAATTTTTTTTCTATTTTTTTATTCACCCAAATGTATTGTAAATACGAGTTTTAGATGTAAAATAATGTGAACTTAACGTTAAAAATATAAAAAGTATGATTAGTTTAGTAGAAATGACTTAGGACGATATTTAGCGGATTCATCACCTGTATTTCATAATTTTTTTACGACCTTTTATATTCACCCAAATGTATTATAAAGACGTGTTTTAGATGTAAAATTATGTGAACGTAACGATAAAAATATAAAAAGTATGATTAGTTCACTACAAATGACTTTAAACGATATTTAGCGGAATTATCACCATTTTTTACCCAATTTTTTCCCAAATTTTTTTTTCATTTTTTGTATTCACCCAAATGTATTGTAAATACGTGTTTTAGATGTAAAATAATGTGAACTTAACGTTAAAAATATAAAAAGTATGATTAGTTTAATAGAAATGACTTAAGACGATATTTAGCGGATTCATCACCCGTATTTCAAAATTTTTTTACGACCTTTTATATTCACCCAAATGTATTGTAAAGACGTGTTTTAGATGTAAAATTATGTGAACGTAACGATAAAAATATAAAAAGTATGATTAGTTCAATACAAATGACTTTAAACGATATTTAGCGGAATTATCACCATTTTTTACCCAATTTTTTCCCAAATTTTTTTTCTATTTTTTTATTCACCCAAATGTATTGTAAATACGAGTTTTAGATGTAAAATAATGTGAACTTAACGTTAAAAATATAAAAAGTATGATTAGTTTAATAGAAATGACTTAAGACGATATTTAGCGGATTCATCACCTGTATTTCAAAATTTTTTTAGGACCTTTTATATTCACCCAAATGTATTGTAAAGACGTGTTTTAGATGTAAAATAATGTGAACTTAACGTTAAAAATATAAAAAGTATGATTAGTTTAGTAGAAATGACTTAGGACGATATTTAGCGGATTCATCACCTGTATTTCATAATTTTTTTACGACCTTTTATATTCACCCAAATGTATTATAAAGACGTGTTTTAGATGTAAAATTATGTGAACGTAACGATAAAAATATAAAAAGTATGATTAGTTCAATACAAATGACTTTAAACGATATTTAGCGGAATTATCACCATTTTTTACCCAATTTTTTCCCAAATTTTTTTTCTATTTTTTTATTCACCCAAATGTATTGTAAATACGAGTTTTAGATGTAAAATAATGTGAACTTAACGTTAAAAATATAAAAAGTATGATTAGTTTAATAGAAATGACTTAAGACGATATTTAGCGGATTCATCACCTGTATTTCAAAATTTTTTTAGGACCTTTTATATTCACCCAAATGTATTGTAAAGACGTGTTTTAGATGTAAAATAATGTGAACTTAACGTTAAAAATATAAAAAGTATGATTAGTTTAGTAGAAATGACTTAGGACGATATTTAGCGGATTCATCACCTGTATTTCATAATTTTTTTACGACCTTTTATATTCACCCAAATGTATTATAAAGAAGTGTTTTAGATGTAAAATTATGTGAACGTAACGATAAAAATATAAAAAGTATGATTAGTTCAATACAAATGACTTTAAACGATATTTAGCGGAATTATCACCATTTTTTACCAAATTTTTTTTCTATTTTTTGTATTCACCCAAATGTAATGTAAATACGTGTTTTAGATGTAAAATAATGTGAACTTAACGATAAAAATATAAAAAGTATGATTAGTTCAATACAAATGACTTTGATCGATATTTAGCGAAATTATCACCATTTTTACCAAATTTTTTCCCAAATTTTTTTTCTATTTTTTGTATTCACCCAAATGTATTGTAAATACGTGTTTTAGATATAAAATAATGTGAACTTAACGTTAAAAATATAAAAAGTATGATTAGTTTAATAGAAATGACTTAGGACGATATTTAGCGGATTCATCACCTGTATTTCAAAATTTTTTTACGACACTTTTATATTCACCCAAATGTATTGTAAAGACGTGTTTTAGATGTAAAATTATGTGAACATAACGATAAAAATATAAAAAGTATGATTAGTTTAATAGAAATGACTTAGGACGATATTTAGCGGATTCATCACCTGTATTTCAAAATTTTTTTACGACCTTTTATATTCACCCAAATCTATTGTAAAGACGTGTTTTAGATGTAAAATAATGTGAACTTAACGTTAAAAATATAAAAAGTATGATTAGTTTAATAGAAATGACTTAGGACGATATTTAGCGGATTCATCACCTGTATTTCAAAATTTTTTTACGACCTTTTATATTCACCCAAATGTATTGTAAAGACGTGTCTTAGATGTAAAATAATGTGAACTTAACGATAAAAATATAAAAAGAATGATTAGTTCAATACAAATGACTTTAATCGATATTTAGCGAAATTATCACCATTTTTTACCAAATTTTTTCCCAAATTTTTTTTCTATTTTTTGTATTCACCCAAATGTATTGTAAACACGTGTTTTAGATGTAAAATAATGTGAACTTAACGTTAAAAATATAAAAAGTATGATTAGTTCAATACAAATGACTTTAATCGATATTTAGCGAAATTATCACCATTTTTTACCAAATTTTTTCCCAAATTTTTTTTCTATTTTTTGTATTCACCCAAATGTATTGTAGACACGTGTTTTAGATGTAAAATTATGTGAACTTAACGATAAAAATATAAAAAGTATGATTAGTTTAATAGAAATGACTTAGGACGATATTTAGCGGATTCCTCACCTGTATTTCAAAATTTTTTTACGACCTTTTATATTCACCCAAATGTATTGTAAAGACGTGTCTTAGATGTAAAATAATGTGAACTTAACGATAAAAATATAAAAAGTTTGATTAGTTCAATACAAATGACTTTAATCGATATTTAGCAAAATTATCACCATTTTTTACCAAATTTTTTCCCAAATTTTTTTTCTATTTTTTGTATTCACCCAAATGTATTGTAGACACGTGTTTTAGATGTAAAATAATGTGAACTTAACGTTAAAATTATAAAAAGTATGATTAGTTTAAAAGAAATGACTTAAGACGATATTTAGCGGATTCATCACCTGTATTTCAAAATTTTTTTAGGACCTTTTATATTCACCCAAATCTATTGTAAAGACGTGTTTTAGATGTAAAATAATGTGAACTTAACGTTAAAAATATAAAAGTATGATTAGTTCAATACAAATGACTTTAAACGATATTTAGCGGAATTATCACCATTTTTTACCCAATTTTTTCCCAAATTTTTGTTCCATTTTTTGTATTCACCCAAATGTATTGTAAATACGTGTTTTAGATGTAAAATAATGTGAACTTAACGTTAAAAATATAAAAAGTATGATTAGTTTAATAGAAATGACTTAGGACGATATTTAGCGGATTCATCACCTGTATTTCAAAATTTTTTTACGACCTTTTATATTCACCCAAATGTATTGTAAAGACGTGTCTTAGATGTAAAATAATGTGAACTTAACGATAAAAATATAAAAAGTATGATTAGTTCAATACAAATGACTTTAATCGATATTTAGCGAAATTATCACCATTTTTTACCAAATTTTTTTTCTATTTTTTGTATTCACCCAAATGTATTGTAAACACGTGTTTTAGATGTAAAATAATGTGAACTTAACGTTAAAAATATAAAAAGTATGATTAGTTCAATACAAATGACTTTAATCGATATTTAGCGAAATTATCACCATTTTTTACCAAATTTTTTCCCAAATTTTTTTTCTATTTTTTGTATTCACCCAAATGTATTGTAGACACGTGTTTTAGATGTAAAATTATGTGAACTTAACGATAAAAATATAAAAAGTATGATTAGTTTAATAGAAATGACTTAGGACGATATTTAGCGGATTCATCACCTGTATTTCAAAATTTTTTTACGACCTTTTATATTCACCCAAATGTATTGTAGACACGTGTTTTAGATGTAAAATAATGTGAACTTAACGTTAAAAATATAAAAAGTATGATTAGTTTAATAGAAATGACTTAAGACGATATTTAGCGGATTCATCACCTGTATTTCAAAATTTTTTTAGGACCTTTTATATTCACCCAAATGTATTGTAAAGACGTGTTTTAGATGTAAAATAATGTGAACTTAACGTTAAAAATATAAAAAGTATGATTAGTTTAGTAGAAATGACTTAGGACGATATTTAGCGGATTCATCACCTGTATTTCATAATTTTTTTACGACCTTTTATATTCACCCAAATGTATTATAAAGACGTGTTTTAGATGTAAAATTATGTGAACGTAACGATAAAAATATAAAAAGTATGATTAGTTCAATACAAATGACTTTAAACGATATTTAGCGGAATTATCACCATTTTTTACCCAATTTTTTCCCAAATTTTTTTTCCATTTTTTGTATTCACCCAAATGTATTGTAAATACGTGTTTTAGATGTAAAATAAATTGAACTTAACGATAAAAATATAAAAAGTATGATTAGTTCAATACAAATGACTTTAAACGATATTTAGCGGATTCATCACCTGTATTTCAAAATTTTTTTAGGACCTTTTATATTCACCCAAATCTATTGTAAAGACGTGTTTTAGATGTAAAATAATGTGAACTTAACGTTAAAAATATAAAAGTATGATTAGTTCAATACAAATGACTTTAAACGATATTTAGCGGAATTATCACCATTTTTTACCCAATTTTTTCCCAAATTTTTGTTCCATTTTTTGTATTCACCCAAATGTATTGTAAATACGTGTTTTAGATGTAAAATAATGTGAACTTAACGTTAAAAATATAAAAAGTATGATTAGTTTAATAGAAATGACTTAGGACGATATTTAGCGGATTCATCACCTGTATTTCAAAATTTTTTTACGACCTTTTATATTCACCCAAATGTATTGTAAAGACGTGTCTTAGATGTAAAATAATGTGAACTTAACGATAAAAATATAAAAAGTATGATTAGTTCAATACAAATGACTTTAATCGATATTTAGCGAAATTATCACCATTTTTTACCAAATTTTTTTTCTATTTTTTGTATTCACCCAAATGTATTGTAAACACGTGTTTTAGATGTAAAATAATGTGAACTTAACGTTAAAAATATAAAAAGTATGATTAGTTCAATACAAATGACTTTAATCGATATTTAGCGAAATTATCACCATTTTTTACCAAATTTTTTCCCAAATTTTTTTTCTATTTTTTGTATTCACCCAAATGTATTGTAGACACGTGTTTTAGATGTAAAATTATGTGAACTTAACGATAAAAATATAAAAAGTATGATTAGTTTAATAGAAATGACTTAGGACGATATTTAGCGGATTCATCACCTGTATTTCAAAATTTTTTTACGACACTTTTATATTCACCCAAATGTATTGTAAAGACGTGTTTTAGATGTAAAATTATGTGAACATAACGATAAAAATATAAAAAGTATGATTAGTTTAATAGAAATGACTTAGGACGATATTTAGCGGATTCATCACCTGTATTTCAAAATTTTTTTACGACCTTTTATATTCACCCAAATCTATTGTAAAGACGTGTTTTAGATGTAAAATAATGTGAACTTAACGTTAAAAATATAAAAAGTATGATTAGTTTAATAGAAATGACTTAGGACGATATTTAGCGGATTCATCACCTGTATTTCAAAATTTTTTTACGACCTTTTATATTCACCCAAATGTATTGTAAAGACGTGTCTTAGATGTAAAATAATGTGAACTTAACGATAAAAATATAAAAAGAATGATTAGTTCAATACAAATGACTTTAATCGATATTTAGCGAAATTATCACCATTTTTTACCAAATTTTTTCCCAAATTTTTTTTCTATTTTTTGTATTCACCCAAATGTATTGTAAACACGTGTTTTAGATGTAAAATAATGTGAACTTAACGTTAAAAATATAAAAAGTATGATTAGTTCAATACAAATGACTTTAATCGATATTTAGCGAAATTATCACCATTTTTTACCAAATTTTTTCCCAAATTTTTTTTCTATTTTTTGTATTCACCCAAATGTATTGTAGACACGTGTTTTAGATGTAAAATTATGTGAACTTAACGATAAAAATATAAAAAGTATGATTAGTTTAATAGAAATGACTTAGGACGATATTTAGCGGATTCCTCACCTGTATTTCAAAATTTTTTTACGACCTTTTATATTCACCCAAATGTATTGTAAAGACGTGTCTTAGATGTAAAATAATGTGAACTTAACGATAAAAATATAAAAAGTTTGATTAGTTCAATACAAATGACTTTAATCGATATTTAGCAAAATTATCACCATTTTTTACCAAATTTTTTCCCAAATTTTTTTTCTATTTTTTGTATTCACCCAAATGTATTGTAGACACGTGTTTTAGATGTAAAATAATGTGAACTTAACGTTAAAATTATAAAAAGTATGATTAGTTTAAAAGAAATGACTTAAGACGATATTTAGCGGATTCATCACCTGTATTTCAAAATTTTTTTAGGACCTTTTATATTCACCCAAATCTATTGTAAAGACGTGTTTTAGATGTAAAATAATGTGAACTTAACGTTAAAAATATAAAAGTATGATTAGTTCAATACAAATGACTTTAAACGATATTTAGCGGAATTATCACCATTTTTTACCCAATTTTTTCCCAAATTTTTGTTCCATTTTTTGTATTCACCCAAATGTATTGTAAATACGTGTTTTAGATGTAAAATAATGTGAACTTAACGTTAAAAATATAAAAAGTATGATTAGTTTAATAGAAATGACTTAGGACGATATTTAGCGGATTCATCACCTGTATTTCAAAATTTTTTTACGACCTTTTATATTCACCCAAATGTATTGTAAAGACGTGTCTTAGATGTAAAATAATGTGAACTTAACGATAAAAATATAAAAAGTATGATTAGTTCAATACAAATGACTTTAATCGATATTTAGCGAAATTATCACCATTTTTTACCAAATTTTTTTTCTATTTTTTGTATTCACCCAAATGTATTGTAAACACGTGTTTTAGATGTAAAATAATGTGAACTTAACGTTAAAAATATAAAAAGTATGATTAGTTCAATACAAATGACTTTAATCGATATTTAGCGAAATTATCACCATTTTTTACCAAATTTTTTCCCAAATTTTTTTTCTATTTTTTGTATTCACCCAAATGTATTGTAGACACGTGTTTTAGATGTAAAATTATGTGAACTTAACGATAAAAATATAAAAAGTATGATTAGTTTAATAGAAATGACTTAGGACGATATTTAGCGGATTCATCACCTGTATTTCAAAATTTTTTTACGACCTTTTATATTCACCCAAATGTATTGTAGACACGTGTTTTAGATGTAAAATAATGTGAACTTAACGTTAAAAATATAAAAAGTATGATTAGTTTAATAGAAATGACTTAAGACGATATTTAGCGGATTCATCACCTGTATTTCAAAATTTTTTTAGGACCTTTTATATTCACCCAAATGTATTGTAAAGACGTGTTTTAGATGTAAAATAATGTGAACTTAACGTTAAAAATATAAAAAGTATGATTAGTTTAGTAGAAATGACTTAGGACGATATTTAGCGGATTCATCACCTGTATTTCATAATTTTTTTACGACCTTTTATATTCACCCAAATGTATTATAAAGACGTGTTTTAGATGTAAAATTATGTGAACGTAACGATAAAAATATAAAAAGTATGATTAGTTCAATACAAATGACTTTAAACGATATTTAGCGGAATTATCACCATTTTTTACCCAATTTTTTCCCAAATTTTTTTTCCATTTTTTGTATTCACCCAAATGTATTGTAAATACGTGTTTTAGATGTAAAATAAATTGAACTTAACGATAAAAATATAAAAAGTATGATTAGTTCAATACAAATGACTTTAAACGATATTTAGCGGATTCATCACCTGTATTTCAAAATTTTTTTAGGACCTTTTATATTCACCCAAATCTATTGTAAAGACGTGTTTTAGATGTAAAATAATGTGAACTTAACGTTAAAAATATAAAAGTATGATTAGTTCAATACAAATGACTTTAAACGATATTTAGCGGAATTATCACCATTTTTTACCCAATTTTTTCCCAAATTTTTGTTCCATTTTTTGTATTCACCCAAATGTATTGTAAATACGTGTTTTAGATGTAAAATAATGTGAACTTAACGTTAAAAATATAAAAAGTATGATTAGTTTAATAGAAATGACTTAGGACGATATTTAGCGGATTCATCACCTGTATTTCAAAATTTTTTTACGACCTTTTATATTCACCCAAATGTATTGTAAAGACGTGTCTTAGATGTAAAATAATGTGAACTTAACGATAAAAATATAAAAAGTATGATTAGTTCAATACAAATGACTTTAATCGATATTTAGCGAAATTATCACCATTTTTTACCAAATTTTTTTTCTATTTTTTGTATTCACCCAAATGTATTGTAAACACGTGTTTTAGATGTAAAATAATGTGAACTTAACGTTAAAAATATAAAAAGTATGATTAGTTCAATACAAATGACTTTAATCGATATTTAGCGAAATTATCACCATTTTTTACCAAATTTTTTCCCAAATTTTTTTTCTATTTTTTGTATTCACCCAAATGTATTGTAGACACGTGTTTTAGATGTAAAATTATGTGAACTTAACGATAAAAATATAAAAAGTATGATTAGTTTAATAGAAATGACTTAGGACGATATTTAGCGGATTCATCACCTGTATTTCAAAATTTTTTTACGACCTTTTATATTCACCCAAATGTATTGTAGACACGTGTTTTAGATGTAAAATAATGTGAACTTAACGTTAAAAATATAAAAAGTATGATTAGTTTAATAGAAATGACTTAAGACGATATTTAGCGGATTCATCACCTGTATTTCAAAATTTTTTTAGGACCTTTTATATTCACCCAAATGTATTGTAAAGACGTGTTTTAGATGTAAAATAATGTGAACTTAACGTTAAAAATATAAAAAGTATGATTAGTTTAGTAGAAATGACTTAGGACGATATTTAGCGGATTCATCACCTGTATTTCATAATTTTTTTACGACCTTTTATATTCACCCAAATGTATTATAAAGACGTGTTTTAGATGTAAAATTATGTGAACGTAACGATAAAAATATAAAAAGTATGATTAGTTCAATACAAATGACTTTAAACGATATTTAGCGGAATTATCACCATTTTTTACCCAATTTTTTCCCAAATTTTTTTTCCATTTTTTGTATTCACCCAAATGTATTGTAAATACGTGTTTTAGATGTAAAATAAATTGAACTTAACGATAAAAATATAAAAAGTATGATTAGTTCAATACAAATGACTTTAAACGATATTTAGCGGATTCATCACCTGTATTTCAAAATTTTTTTAGGACCTTTTATATTCACCCAAATCTATTGTAAAGACGTGTTTTAGATGTAAAATAATGTGAACTTAACGTTAAAAATATAAAAGTATGATTAGTTCAATACAAATGACTTTAAACGATATTTAGCGGAATTATCACCATTTTTTACCCAATTTTTTCCCAAATTTTTGTTCCATTTTTTGTATTCACCCAAATGTATTGTAAATACGTGTTTTAGATGTAAAATAATGTGAACTTAACGTTAAAAATATAAAAAGTATGATTAGTTTAATAGAAATGACTTAGGACGATATTTAGCGGATTCATCACCTGTATTTCAAAATTTTTTTACGACCTTTTATATTCACCCAAATGTATTGTAAAGACGTGTCTTAGATGTAAAATAATGTGAACTTAACGATAAAAATATAAAAAGTATGATTAGTTCAATACAAATGACTTTAATCGATATTTAGCGAAATTATCACCATTTTTTACCAAATTTTTTTTCTATTTTTTGTATTCACCCAAATGTATTGTAAACACGTGTTTTAGATGTAAAATAATGTGAACTTAACGTTAAAAATATAAAAAGTATGATTAGTTCAATACAAATGACTTTAATCGATATTTAGCGAAATTATCACCATTTTTTACCAAATTTTTTCCCAAATTTTTTTTCTATTTTTTGTATTCACCCAAATGTATTGTAGACACGTGTTTTAGATGTAAAATTATGTGAACTTAACGATAAAAATATAAAAAGTATGATTAGTTTAATAGAAATGACTTAGGACGATATTTAGCGGATTCATCACCTGTATTTCAAAATTTTTTTACGACCTTTTATATTCACCCAAATGTATTGTAGACACGTGTTTTAGATGTAAAATAATGTGAACTTAACGTTAAAAATATAAAAAGTATGATTAGTTTAATAGAAATGACTTAAGACGATATTTAGCGGATTCATCACCTGTATTTCAAAATTTTTTTAGGACCTTTTATATTCACCCAAATGTATTGTAAAGACGTGTTTTAGATGTAAAATAATGTGAACTTAACGTTAAAAATATAAAAAGTATGATTAGTTTAGTAGAAATGACTTAGGACGATATTTAGCGGATTCATCACCTGTATTTCATAATTTTTTTACGACCTTTTATATTCACCCAAATGTATTATAAAGACGTGTTTTAGATGTAAAATTATGTGAACGTAACGATAAAAATATAAAAAGTATGATTAGTTCAATACAAATGACTTTAAACGATATTTAGCGGAATTATCACCATTTTTTACCCAATTTTTTCCCAAATTTTTTTTCCATTTTTTGTATTCACCCAAATGTATTGTAAATACGTGTTTTAGATGTAAAATAAATTGAACTTAACGATAAAAATATAAAAAGTATGATTAGTTCAATACAAATGACTTTAAACGATATTTAGCGGAATTATCACCATTTTTTACCCAATTTTTTCCCAAATTTTTTTTCAATTTTTTGTATTCACCCAAATGTATTGTAAATACGTGTTTTAGATTTTAAAATAATGTGAACTTAACGTTAAAAATATAAAAAGTATGATTAGTTTAATAGAAATGACTTAGGACGATATTTAGCGGATTCATCACCTGTATTTCAAAATTTTTTTACGACCTTTTATATTCACCCAAATGTTTTATAAAGACGTGTTTTAGATGTAAAATTATGTGAACGTAACGATAAAAATATAAAAAGTATGATTAGTTCAATACAAATGACTTTAAACGATATTTAGCGGAATTATCACCATTTTTTACCCAATTTTTTCCCAAATTTTTTTTCTATTTTTTTATTCACCCAAATGTATTGTAAATACGAGTTTTAGATGTAAAATAATGTGAACTTAACGTTAAAAATATAAAAAGTATGATTAGTTTAATAGAAATGACTTAAGACGATATTTAGCGGATTCATCACCTGTATTTCAAAATTTTTTTAGGACCTTTTATATTCACCCAAATGTATTGTAAAGACGTGTTTTAGATGTAAAATAATGTGAACTTAACGTTAAAAATATAAAAAGTATGATTAGTTTAGTAGAAATGACTTAGGACGATATTTAGCGGATTCATCACCTGTATTTCATAATTTTTTTACGACCTTTTATATTCACCCAAATGTATTATAAAGACGTGTTTTAGATGTAAAATTATGTGAACGTAACGATAAAAATATAAAAAGTATGATTAGTTCAATACAAATGACTTTAAACGATATTTAGCGGAATTATCACCATTTTTTACCCAATTTTGTCCCAAATTTTTTTTTCATTTTTTGTATTCACCCAAATGTATTGTAAATACGTGTTTTAGATGTAAAATAATGTGAACTTAACGATAAAAATATAAAAAGTATGATTAGTTCAATACAAATGACTTTAAACGATATTTAGCGGAATTATCACCATTTTTTACCCAATTTTTTCCCAAATTTTTTTTCTATTTTTTGTATTCACCCAAATGTATTGTAAATACGTGTTTTAGATTTTAAAATAATGTGAACTTAACGTTAAAAATATAAAAAGTATGATTAGTTTAATAGAAATGACTTAGGACGATATTTAGCGGATTCATCACCTGTATTTCAAAATTTTTTTACGACCTTTTATATTCAACCAAATGTTTTATAAAGACGTGTTTTAGATGTAAAATTATGTGAACTTAACGATAAAAATATAAAAAGTATGATTAGTTTAATAGAAATGACTTAGGACGATATTTAGCGGATTCATCACCTGTATTTCAAAATTTTTTTACGACCTTTTATATTCACCCAAATGTATTGTAGACACGTGTTTTAGATGTAAAATAATGTGAACTTAACGTTAAAAATATAAAAAGTATGATTAGTTTAATAGAAATGACTTAAGACGATATTTAGCGGATTCATCACCTGTATTTCAAAATTTTTTTAGGACCTTTTATATTCACCCAAATGTATTGTAAAGACGTGTTTTAGATGTAAAATAATGTGAACTTAACGTTAAAAATATAAAAAGTATGATTAGTTTAGTAGAAATGACTTAGGACGATATTTAGCGGATTCATCACCTGTATTTCATAATTTTTTTACGACCTTTTATATTCACCCAAATGTATTATAAAGACGTGTTTTAGATGTAAAATTATGTGAACGTAACGATAAAAATATAAAAAGTATGATTAGTTCAATACAAATGACTTTAAACGATATTTAGCGGAATTATCACCATTTTTTACCCAATTTTTTCCCAAATTTTTTTTCCATTTTTTGTATTCACCCAAATGTATTGTAAATACGTGTTTTAGATGTAAAATAAATTGAACTTAACGATAAAAATATAAAAAGTATGATTAGTTCAATACAAATGACTTTAAACGATATTTAGCGGAATTATCACCATTTTTTACCCAATTTTTTCCCAAATTTTTTTTCTATTTTTTGTATTCACCCAAATGTATTGTAGACACGTGTTTTAGATGTAAAATAATGTGAACTTAACGTTAAAATTATAAAAAGTATGATTAGTTTAAAAGAAATGACTTAAGACGATATTTAGCGGATTCATCACCTGTATTTCAAAATTTTTTTAGGACCTTTTATATTCACCCAAATCTATTGTAAAGACGTGTTTTAGATGTAAAATAATGTGAACTTAACGTTAAAAATATAAAAGTATGATTAGTTCAATACAAATGACTTTAAACGATATTTAGCGGAATTATCACCATTTTTTACCCAATTTTTTCCCAAATTTTTGTTCCATTTTTTGTATTCACCCAAATGTATTGTAAATACGTGTTTTAGATGTAAAATAATGTGAACTTAACGTTAAAAATATAAAAAGTATGATTAGTTTAATAGAAATGACTTAGGACGATATTTAGCGGATTCATCACCTGTATTTCAAAATTTTTTTACGACCTTTTATATTCACCCAAATGTATTGTAAAGACGTGTCTTAGATGTAAAATAATGTGAACTTAACGATAAAAATATAAAAAGTATGATTAGTTCAATACAAATGACTTTAATCGATATTTAGCGAAATTATCACCATTTTTTACCAAATTTTTTTTCTATTTTTTGTATTCACCCAAATGTATTGTAAACACGTGTTTTAGATGTAAAATAATGTGAACTTAACGTTAAAAATATAAAAAGTATGATTAGTTCAATACAAATGACTTTAATCGATATTTAGCGAAATTATCACCATTTTTTACCAAATTTTTTCCCAAATTTTTTTTCTATTTTTTGTATTCACCCAAATGTATTGTAGACACGTGTTTTAGATGTAAAATTATGTGAACTTAACGATAAAAATATAAAAAGTATGATTAGTTTAATAGAAATGACTTAGGACGATATTTAGCGGATTCATCACCTGTATTTCAAAATTTTTTTACGACCTTTTATATTCACCCAAATGTATTGTAGACACGTGTTTTAGATGTAAAATAATGTGAACTTAACGTTAAAAATATAAAAAGTATGATTAGTTTAATAGAAATGACTTAAGACGATATTTAGCGGATTCATCACCTGTATTTCAAAATTTTTTTAGGACCTTTTATATTCACCCAAATGTATTGTAAAGACGTGTTTTAGATGTAAAATAATGTGAACTTAACGTTAAAAATATAAAAAGTATGATTAGTTTAGTAGAAATGACTTAGGACGATATTTAGCGGATTCATCACCTGTATTTCATAATTTTTTTACGACCTTTTATATTCACCCAAATGTATTATAAAGACGTGTTTTAGATGTAAAATTATGTGAACGTAACGATAAAAATATAAAAAGTATGATTAGTTCAATACAAATGACTTTAAACGATATTTAGCGGAATTATCACCATTTTTTACCCAATTTTTTCCCAAATTTTTTTTCCATTTTTTGTATTCACCCAAATGTATTGTAAATACGTGTTTTAGATGTAAAATAAATTGAACTTAACGATAAAAATATAAAAAGTATGATTAGTTCAATACAAATGACTTTAAACGATATTTAGCGGAATTATCACCATTTTTTACCCAATTTTTTCCCAAATTTTTTTTCAATTTTTTGTATTCACCCAAATGTATTGTAAATACGTGTTTTAGATTTTAAAATAATGTGAACTTAACGTTAAAAATATAAAAAGTATGATTAGTTTAATAGAAATGACTTAGGACGATATTTAGCGGATTCATCACCTGTATTTCAAAATTTTTTTACGACCTTTTATATTCACCCAAATGTTTTATAAAGACGTGTTTTAGATGTAAAATTATGTGAACGTAACGATAAAAATATAAAAAGTATGATTAGTTCAATACAAATGACTTTAAACGATATTTAGCGGAATTATCACCATTTTTTACCCAATTTTTTCCCAAATTTTTTTTCTATTTTTTTATTCACCCAAATGTATTGTAAATACGAGTTTTAGATGTAAAATAATGTGAACTTAACGTTAAAAATATAAAAAGTATGATTAGTTTAATAGAAATGACTTAAGACGATATTTAGCGGATTCATCACCTGTATTTCAAAATTTTTTTAGGACCTTTTATATTCACCCAAATGTATTGTAAAGACGTGTTTTAGATGTAAAATAATGTGAACTTAACGTTAAAAATATAAAAAGTATGATTAGTTTAGTAGAAATGACTTAGGACGATATTTAGCGGATTCATCACCTGTATTTCATAATTTTTTTACGACCTTTTATATTCACCCAAATGTATTATAAAGACGTGTTTTAGATGTAAAATTATGTGAACGTAACGATAAAAATATAAAAAGTATGATTAGTTCAATACAAATGACTTTAAACGATATTTAGCGGAATTATCACCATTTTTTACCCAATTTTGTCCCAAATTTTTTTTTCATTTTTTGTATTCACCCAAATGTATTGTAAATACGTGTTTTAGATGTAAAATAATGTGAACTTAACGATAAAAATATAAAAAGTATGATTAGTTCAATACAAATGACTTTAAACGATATTTAGCGGAATTATCACCATTTTTTACCCAATTTTTTCCCAAATTTTTTTTCTATTTTTTGTATTCACCCAAATGTATTGTAAATACGTGTTTTAGATTTTAAAATAATGTGAACTTAACGTTAAAAATATAAAAAGTATGATTAGTTTAATAGAAATGACTTAGGACGATATTTAGCGGATTCATCACCTGTATTTCAAAATTTTTTTACGACCTTTTATATTCACCCAAATGTTTTATAAAGACGTGTTTTAGATGTAAAATTATGTGAACGTAACGATAAAAATATAAAAAGTATGATTAGTTCAATACAAATGACTTTAAACGATATTTAGCGGAATTATCACCATTTTTTACCCAATTTTTTCCCAAATTTTTTTTCTATTTTTTTATTCACCCAAATGTATTGTAAATACGAGTTTTAGATGTAAAATAATGTGAACTTAACGTTAAAAATATAAAAAGTATGATTAGTTTAATAGAAATGACTTAAGACGATATTTAGCGGATTCATCACCTGTATTTCAAAATTTTTTTAGGACCTTTTATATTCACCCAAATGTATTGTAAAGACGTGTTTTAGATGTAAAATAATGTGAACTTAACGTTAAAAATATAAAAAGTATGATTAGTTTAGTAGAAATGACTTAGGACGATATTTAGCGGATTCATCACCTGTATTTCATAATTTTTTTACGACCTTTTATATTCACCCAAATGTATTATAAAGACGTGTTTTAGATGTAAAATTATGTGAACGTAACGATAAAAATATAAAAAGTATGATTAGTTCAATACAAATGACTTTAAACGATATTTAGCGGAATTATCACCATTTTTTACCCAATTTTTTCCCAAATTTTTTTTCCATTTTTTGTATTCACCCAAATGTATTGTAAATACGTGTTTTAGATGTAAAATAAATTGAACTTAACGATAAAAATATAAAAAGTATGATTAGTTCAATACAAATGACTTTAAACGATATTTAGCGGAATTATCACCATTTTTTACCCAATTTTTTCCCAAATTTTTTTTCTATTTTTTGTATTCACCCAAATGTATTGTAAATACGTGTTTTAGATTTTAAAATAATGTGAACTTAACGTTAAAAATATAAAAAGTATGATTAGTTTAATAGAAATGACTTAGGACGATATTTAGCGGATTCATCACCTGTATTTCAAAATTTTTTTACGACCTTTTATATTCACCCAAATGTTTTATAAAGACGTGTTTTAGATGTAAAATTATGTGAACGTAACGATAAAAATATAAAAAGTATGATTAGTTCAATACAAATGACTTTAAACGATATTTAGCGGAATTATCACCATTTTTTACCCAATTTTTTCCCAAATTTTTTTTCTATTTTTTTATTCACCCAAATGTATTGTAAATACGAGTTTTAGATGTAAAATAATGTGAACTTAACGTTAAAAATATAAAAAGTATGATTAGTTTAATAGAAATGACTTAAGACGATATTTAGCGGATTCATCACCTGTATTTCAAAATTTTTTTAGGACCTTTTATATTCACCCAAATGTATTGTAAAGACGTGTTTTAGATGTAAAATAATGTGAACATAACGTTAAAAATATAAAAAGTATGATTAGTTTAGTAGAAATGACTTAGGACGATATTTAGCGGATTCATCACCTGTATTTCATAATTTTTTTACGACCTTTTATATTCACCCAAATGTATTATAAAGACGTGTTTTAGATGTAAAATTATGTGAACGTAACGATAAAAATATAAAAAGTATGATTAGTTCAATACAAATGACTTTAAACGATATTTAGCGGAATTATCACCATTTTTTACCCAATTTTTTCCCAAATTTTTTTTCCATTTTTTGTATTCACCCAAATGTATTGTAAATACGTGTTTTAGATGTAAAATAAATTGAACTTAACGATAAAAATATAAAAAGTATGATTAGTTCAATACAAATGACTTTAAACGATATTTAGCGGAATTATCACCATTTTTTACCCAATTTTTTCCCAAATTTTTTTTCTATTTTTTGTATTCACCCAAATGTATTGTAAATACGTGTTTTAGATTTTAAAATAATGTGAACTTAACGTTAAAAATATAAAAAGTATGATTAGTTTAATAGAAATGACTTAGGACGATATTTAGCGGATTCATCACCTGTATTTCAAAATTTTTTTACGACCTTTTATATTCACCCAAATGTTTTATAAAGACGTGTTTTAGATGTAAAATTATGTGAACGTAACGATAAAAATATAAAAAGTATGATTAGTTCAATACAAATGACTTTAAACGATATTTAGCGGAATTATCACCATTTTTTACCCAATTTTTTCCCAAATTTTTTTTCTATTTTTTTATTCACCCAAATGTATTGTAAATACGAGTTTTAGATGTAAAATAATGTGAACTTAACGTTAAAAATATAAAAAGTATGATTAGTTTAATAGAAATGACTTAAGACGATATTTAGCGGATTCATCACCTGTATTTCAAAATTTTTTTAGGACCTTTTATATTCACCCAAATGTATTGTAAAGACGTGTTTTAGATGTAAAATAATGTGAACTTAACGTTAAAAATATAAAAAGTATGATTAGTTTAGTAGAAATGACTTAGGACGATATTTAGCGGATTCATCACCTGTATTTCATAATTTTTTTACGACCTTTTATATTCACCCAAATGTATTATAAAGACGTGTTTTAGATGTAAAATTATGTGAACGTAACGATAAAAATATAAAAAGTATGATTAGTTCAATACAAATGACTTTAAACGATATTTAGCGGAATTATCACCATTTTTTACCCAATTTTGTCCCAAATTTTTTTTTCATTTTTTGTATTCACCCAAATGTATTGTAAATACGTGTTTTAGATGTAAAATAATGTGAACTTAACGATAAAAATATAAAAAGTATGATTAGTTCAATACAAATGACTTTAAACGATATTTAGCGGAATTATCACCATTTTTTACCCAATTTTTTCCCAAATTTTTTTTCTATTTTTTGTATTCACCCAAATGTATTGTAAATACGTGTTTTAGATTTTAAAATAATGTGAACTTAACGTTAAAAATATAAAAAGTATGATTAGTTTAATAGAAATGACTTAGGACGATATTTAGCGGATTCATCACCTGTATTTCAAAATTTTTTTACGACCTTTTATATTCACCCAAATGTATTGTAAAGACGTGTCTTAGATGTAAAATAATGTGAACTTAACGATAAAAATATAAAAAGTATGATTAGTTCAATACAAATGACTTTAATCGATATTTAGCGAAATTATCACCATTTTTTACCAAATTTTTTTTCTATTTTTTGTATTCACCCAAATGTATTGTAAACACGTGTTTTAGATGTAAAATAATGTGAACTTAACGTTAAAAATATAAAAAGTATGATTAGTTCAATACAAATGACTTTAATCGATATTTAGCGAAATTATCACCATTTTTTACCAAATTTTTTCCCAAATTTTTTTTCTATTTTTTGTATTCACCCAAATGTATTGTAGACACGTGTTTTAGATGTAAAATTATGTGAACTTAACGATAAAAATATAAAAAGTATGATTAGTTTAATAGAAATGACTTAGGACGATATTTAGCGGATTCATCACCTGTATTTCAAAATTTTTTTACGACCTTTTATATTCACCCAAATGTATTGTAGACACGTGTTTTAGATGTAAAATAATGTGAACTTAACGTTAAAAATATAAAAAGTATGATTAGTTTAATAGAAATGACTTAAGACGATATTTAGCGGATTCATCACCTGTATTTCAAAATTTTTTTAGGACCTTTTATATTCACCCAAATGTATTGTAAAGACGTGTTTTAGATGTAAAATAATGTGAACTTAACGTTAAAAATATAAAAAGTATGATTAGTTTAGTAGAAATGACTTAGGACGATATTTAGCGGATTCATCACCTGTATTTCATAATTTTTTTACGACCTTTTATATTCACCCAAATGTATTATAAAGACGTGTTTTAGATGTAAAATTATGTGAACGTAACGATAAAAATATAAAAAGTATGATTAGTTCAATACAAATGACTTTAAACGATATTTAGCGGAATTATCACCATTTTTTACCCAATTTTTTCCCAAATTTTTTTTCCATTTTTTGTATTCACCCAAATGTATTGTAAATACGTGTTTTAGATGTAAAATAAATTGAACTTAACGATAAAAATATAAAAAGTATGATTAGTTCAATACAAATGACTTTAAACGATATTTAGCGGAATTATCACCATTTTTTACCCAATTTTTTCCCAAATTTTTTTTCTATTTTTTGTATTCACCCAAATGTATTGTAGACACGTGTTTTAGATGTAAAATAATGTGAACTTAACGTTAAAATTATAAAAAGTATGATTAATTTAAAAGAAATGACTTAAGACGATATTTAGCGGATTCATCACCTGTATTTCAAAATTTTTTTAGGACCTTTTATATTCACCCAAATCTATTGTAAAGACGTGTTTTAGATGTAAAATAATGTGAACTTAACGTTAAAAATATAAAAAGTATGATTAGTTCAATACAAATGACTTTAATCGATATTTAGCGAAATTATCACCATTTTTTATCAAATTTTTTCCCAAATTTTTTTTCTATTTTTTGTATTCACCCAAATGTATTGTAGACACGTGTTTTAGATGTAAAATTATGTGAACTTAACGATAAAAATATAAAAAGTATGATTAGTTTAATAGAAATGACTTAGGACGATATTTAGCGGATTCATCACCTGTATTTCAAAATTTTTTTACGACCTTTTATATTCACCCAAATGTATTGTAGACACGTGTTTTAGATGTAAAATAATGTGAACTTAACGTTAAAAATATAAAAAGTATGATTAGTTTAATAGAAATGACTTAAGACGATATTTAGCGGATTCATCACCTGTATTTCAAAATTTTTTTAGGACCTTTTATATTCACCCAAATGTATTGTAAAGACGTGTTTTAGATGTAAAATAATGTGAACTTAACGTTAAAAATATAAAAAGTATGATTAGTTTAGTAGAAATGACTTAGGACGATATTTAGCGGATTCATCACCTGTATTTCATAATTTTTTTACGACCTTTTATATTCACCCAAATGTATTATAAAGACGTGTTTTAGATGTAAAATTATGTGAACGTAACGATAAAAATATAAAAAGTATGATTAGTTCAATACAAATGACTTTAAACGATATTTAGCGGAATTATCACCATTTTTTACCCAATTTTGTCCCAAATTTTTTTTTCATTTTTTGTATTCACCCAAATGTATTGTAAATACGTGTTTTAGATGTAAAATAATGTGAACTTAACGATAAAAATATAAAAAGTATGATTAGTTCAATACAAATGACTTTAAACGATATTTAGCGGAATTATCACCATTTTTTACCCAATTTTTTCCCAAATTTTTTTTCTATTTTTTGTATTCACCCAAATGTATTGTAAATACGTGTTTTAGATTTTAAAATAATGTGAACTTAACGTTAAAAATATAAAAAGTATGATTAGTTTAATAGAAATGACTTAGGACGATATTTAGCGGATTCATCACCTGTATTTCAAAATTTTTTTACGACCTTTTATATTCACCCAAATGTTTTATAAAGACGTGTTTTAGATGTAAAATTATGTGAACGTAACGATAAAAATATAAAAAGTATGATTAGTTCAATACAAATGACTTTAAACGATATTTAGCGGAATTATCACCATTTTTTACCCAATTTTTTCCCAAATTTTTTTTTCATTTTTTGTATTCACCCAAATGTATTGTAAATACGTGTTTTAGATGTAAAATAATGTGAACTTAACGATAAAAATATAAAAAGTATGATTAGTTCAATACAAATGACTTTAAACGATATTTAGCGGAATTATCACCATTTTTTACCCAATTTTTTCCCAAATTTTTTTTCTATTTTTTGTATTCACCCAAATGTATTGTAAATACGTGTTTTAGATTTTAAAATAATGTGAACTTAACGTTAAAAATATAAAAAGTATGATTAGTTTAATAGAAATGACTTAGGACGATATTTAGCGGATTCATCACCTGTATTTCAAAATTTTTTTACGACCTTTTATATTCACCCAAATGTATTGTAAAGACGTGTCTTAGATGTAAAATAATGTGAACTTAACGATAAAAATATAAAAAGTATGATTAGTTCAATACAAATGACTTTAATCGATATTTAGCGAAATTATCACCATTTTTTACCAAATTTTTTTTCTATTTTTTGTATTCACCCAAATGTATTGTAAACACGTGTTTTAGATGTAAAATAATGTGAACTTAACGTTAAAAATATAAAAAGTATGATTAGTTCAATACAAATGACTTTAATCGATATTTAGCGAAATTATCACCATTTTTTACCAAATTTTTTCCCAAATTTTTTTTCTATTTTTTGTATTCACCCAAATGTATTGTAGACACGTGTTTTAGATGTAAAATTATGTGAACTTAACGATAAAAATATAAAAAGTATGATTAGTTTAATAGAAATGACTTAGGACGATATTTAGCGGATTCATCACCTGTATTTCAAAATTTTTTTACGACCTTTTATATTCACCCAAATGTATTGTAGACACGTGTTTTAGATGTAAAATAATGTGAACTTAACGTTAAAAATATAAAAAGTATGATTAGTTTAGTAGAAATGACTTAGGACGATATTTAGCGGATTCATCACCTGTATTTCATAATTTTTTTACGACCTTTTATATTCACCCAAATGTATTATAAAGACGTGTTTTAGATGTAAAATTATGTGAACGTAACGATAAAAATATAAAAAGTATGATTAGTTCAATACAAATGACTTTAAACGATATTTAGCGGAATTATCACCATTTTTTACCCAATTTTTTCCCAAATTTTTTTTCCATTTTTTGTATTCACCCAAATGTATTGTAAATACGTGTTTTAGATGTAAAATAAATTGAACTTAACGATAAAAATATAAAAAGTATGATTAGTTCAATACAAATGACTTTAAACGATATTTAGCGGAATTATCACCATTTTTTACCCAATTTTTTCCCAAATTTTTTTTCTATTTTTTGTATTCACCCAAATGTATTGTAGACACGTGTTTTAGATGTAAAATTATGTGAACTTAACGATAAAAATATAAAAAGTATGATTAGTTTAATAGAAATGACTTAGGACGATATTTAGCGGATTCATCACCTGTATTTCAAAATTTTTTTAGGACCTTTTATATTCACCCAAATCTATTGTAAAGACGTGTTTTAGATGTAAAATAATGTGAACTTAACGTTAAAAATATAAAAGTATGATTAGTTCAATACAAATGACTTTAAACGATATTTAGCGGAATTATCACCATTTTTTACCCAATTTTTTCCCAAATTTTTGTTCCATTTTTTGTATTCACCCAAATGTATTGTAAATACGTGTTTTAGATGTAAAATAATGTGAACTTAACGTTAAAAATATAAAAAGTATGATTAGTTTAATAGAAATGACTTAGGACGATATTTAGCGGATTCATCACCTGTATTTCAAAATTTTTTTACGACCTTTTATATTTACCCAAATGTATTGTAAAGACGTGTCTTAGATGTAAAATAATGTGAACTTAACGATAAAAATATAAAAAGTATGATTAGTTCAATACAAATGACTTTAATCGATATTTAGCGAAATTATCACCATTTTTTACCAAATTTTTTTTCTATTTTTTGTATTCACCCAAATGTATTGTAAACACGTGTTTTAGATGTAAAATAATGTGAACTTAACGTTAAAAATATAAAAAGTATGATTAGTTCAATACAAATGACTTTAATCGATATTTAGCGAAATTATCACCATTTTTTACCAAATTTTTTCCCAAATTTTTTTTCTATTTTTTGTATTCACCCAAATGTATTGTAGACACGTGTTTTAGATGTAAAATTATGTGAACTTAACGATAAAAATATAAAAAGTATGATTAGTTTAATAGAAATGACTTAGGACGATATTTAGCGGATTCATCACCTGTATTTCAAAATTTTTTTACGACCTTTTATATTCACCCAAATGTATTGTAGACACGTGTTTTAGATGTAAAATAATGTGAACTTAACGTTAAAAATATAAAAAGTATGATTAGTTTAATAGAAATGACTTAAGACGATATTTAGCGGATTCATCACCTGTATTTCAAAATTTTTTTAGGACCTTTTATATTCACCCAAATGTATTGTAAAGACGTGTTTTAGATGTAAAATAATGTGAACTTAACGTTAAAAATATAAAAAGTATGATTAGTTTAGTAGAAATGACTTAGGACGATATTTAGCGGATTCATCACCTGTATTTCATAATTTTTTTACGACCTTTTATATTCACCCAAATGTATTATAAAGACGTGTTTTAGATGTAAAATTATGTGAACGTAACGATAAAAATATAAAAAGTATGATTAGTTCAATACAAATGACTTTAAACGATATTTAGCGGAATTATCACCATTTTTTACCCAATTTTTTCCCAAATTTTTTTTCCATTTTTTGTATTCACCCAAATGTATTGTAAATACGTGTTTTAGATGTAAAATAAATTGAACTTAACGATAAAAATATAAAGAGTATGATTAGTTCAATACAAATGACTTTAAACGATATTTAGCGGAATTATCACCATTTTTTACCCAATTTTTTCCCAAATTTTTTTTCTATTTTTTGTATTCACCCAAATGTATTGTAAATACGTGTTTTAGATTTTAAAATAATGTGAACTTAACGTTAAAAATATAAAAAGTATGATTAGTTTAATAGAAATGACTTAGGACGATATTTAGCGGATTCATCACCTGTATTTCAAAATTTTTTTACGACCTTTTATATTCACCCAAATGTTTTATAAAGACGTGTTTTAGATGTAAAATTATGTGAACGTAACGATAAAAATATAAAAAGTATGATTAGTTCAATACAAATGACTTTAAACGATATTTAGCGGAATTATCACCATTTTTTACCCAATTTTTTCCCAAATTTTTTTTCTATTTTTTTATTCACCCAAATGTATTGTAAATACGAGTTTTAGATGTAAAATAATGTGAACTTAACGTTAAAAATATAAAAAGTATGATTAGTTTAATAGAAATGACTTAAGACGATATTTAGCGGATTCATCACCTGTATTTCAAAATTTTTTTAGGACCTTTTATATTCACCCAAATGTATTGTAAAGACGTGTTTTAGATGTAAAATAATGTGAACTTAACGTTAAAAATATAAAAAGTATGATTAGTTTAGTAGAAATGACTTAGGACGATATTTAGCGGATTCATCACCTGTATTTCATAATTTTTTTACGACCTTTTATATTCACCCAAATGTATTATAAAGACGTGTTTTAGATGTAAAATTATGTGAACGTAACGATAAAAATATAAAAAGTATGATTAGTTCAATACAAATGACTTTAAACGATATTTAGCGGAATTATCACCATTTTTTACCCAATTTTGTCCCAAATTTTTTTTTCATTTTTTGTATTCACCCAAATGTATTGTAAATACGTGTTTTAGATGTAAAATAATGTGAACTTAACGATAAAAATATAAAAAGTATGATTAGTTCAATACAAATGACTTTAAACGATATTTAGCGGAATTATCACCATTTTTTACCCAATTTTTTCCCAAATTTTTTTTCTATTTTTTGTATTCACCCAAATGTATTGTAAATACGTGTTTTAGATTTTAAAATAATGTGAACTTAACGTTAAAAATATAAAAAGTATGATTAGTTTAATAGAAATGACTTAGGACGATATTTAGCGGATTCATCACCTGTATTTCAAAATTTTTTTACGACCTTTTATATTCACCCAAATGTTTTATAAAGACGTGTTTTAGATGTAAAATTATGTGAACGTAACGATAAAAATATAAAAAGTATGATTAGTTCAATACAAATGACTTTAAACGATATTTAGCGGAATTATCACCATTTTTTACCCAATTTTTTCCCAAATTTTTTTTCTATTTTTTTATTCACCCAAATGTATTGTAAATACGAGTTTTAGATGTAAAATAATGTGAACTTAACGTTAAAAATATAAAAAGTATGATTAGTTTAATAGAAATGACTTAAGACGATATTTAGCGGATTCATCACCTGTATTTCAAAATTTTTTTAGGACCTTTTATATTCACCCAAATGTATTGTAAAGACGTGTTTTAGATGTAAAATAATGTGAACTTAACGTTAAAAATATAAAAAGTATGATTAGTTTAGTAGAAATGACTTAGGACGATATTTAGCGGATTCATCACCTGTATTTCATAATTTTTTTACGACCTTTTATATTCACCCAAATGTATTATAAAGACGTGTTTTAGATGTAAAATTATGTGAACGTAACGATAAAAATATAAAAAGTATGATTAGTTCAATACAAATGACTTTAAACGATATTTAGCGGAATTATCACCATTTTTTACCCAATTTTGTCCCAAATTTTTTTTTCATTTTTTGTATTCACCCAAAT
This sequence comes from Diuraphis noxia, assembly GCF_037042655.1. Lineage (NCBI taxonomy): Eukaryota > Metazoa > Arthropoda > Insecta > Hemiptera > Aphididae > Diuraphis > Diuraphis noxia. The sequence goes on along the minus strand of NW_028301722.1, from coordinate 65,691 downwards.
GTATTGTAAATACGTGTTTTAGTTGTAAAATAATGTGAACTTAACGATAAAAATATAAAAAGTATGATTAGTTCAATACAAATGACTTTAAACGATATTTAGCGGAATTATCACCATTTTTTACCCAATTTTTTCCCAAATTTTTTTTCTATTTTTTGTATTCACCCAAATGTATTGTAAATACGTGTTTTAGATTTTAAAATAATGTGAACTTAACGTTAAAAATATAAAAAGTATGATTAGTTTAATAGAAATGACTTAGGACGATATTTAGCGGATTCATCACCTGTATTTCAAAATTTTTTTACGACCTTTTATATTCACCCAAATGTTTTATAAAGACGTGTTTTAGATGTAAAATTATGTGAACGTAACGATAAAAATATAAAAAGTATGATTAGTTCAATACAAATGACTTTAAACGATATATAGCGGAATTATCACCATTTTTTACCCAATTTTTTCCCAAATTTTTTTTTCATTTTTTGTATTCACCCAAATGTATTGTAAATACGTGTTTTAGATGTAAAATAATGTGAACTTAACGATAAAAATATAAAAAGTATGATTAGTTCAATACAAATGACTTTAAACGATATTTAGCGGAATTATCACCATTTTTTACCCAATTTTTTCCCAAATTTTTTTTCTATTTTTTGTATTCACCCAAATGTATTGTAAATACGTGTTTTAGATTTTAAAATAATGTGAACTTAACGTTAAAAATATAAAAAGTATGATTAGTTTAATAGAAATGACTTAGGATGATATTTAGCGGATTCATCACCTGTATTTCAAAATTTTTTTACGACCTTTTATATTCACCCAAATGTTTTATAAAGACGTGTTTTAGATGTAAAATTATGTGAACGTAACGATAAAAATATAAAAAGTATGATTAGTTCAATACAAATGACTTTAAACGATATTTAGCGGAATTATCACCATTTTTTACCCAATTTTTTCCCAAATTTTTTTACTATTTTTTTATTCACCCAAATGTATTGTAAATACGAGTTTTAGATGTAAAATAATGTGAACTTAACGTTAAAAATATAAAAAGTATGATTAGTTTAATAGAAATGACTTAAGACGATATTTAGCGGATTCATCACCTGTATTTCAAAATTTTTTTAGGACCTTTTATATTCACCCAAATGTATTGTAAAGACGTGTTTTAGATGTAAAATAATGTGAACTTAACGTTAAAAATATAAAAAGTATGATTAGTTTAGTAGAAATGACTTAGGACGATATTTAGCGGATTCATCACCTGTATTTCATAATTTTTTTACGACCTTTTATATTCACCCAAATGTATTATAAAGACGTGTTTTAGATGTAAAATTATGTGAACGTAACGATAAAAATATAAAAAGTATGATTAGTTCAATACAAATGACTTTAAACGATATTTAGCGGAATTATCACCATTTTTTACCCAATTTTTTCCCAAATTTTTTTTCCATTTTTTTTATTCACCCAAATGTATTGTAAATACGAGTTTTAGATGTAAAATAATGTGAACTTAACGTTAAAAATATAAAAAGTATGATTAGTTTAATAGAAATGACTTAAGACGATATTTAGCGGATTCATCACCTGTATTTCAAAATTTTTTTAGGACCTTTTATATTCACCCAAATGTATTGTAAAGACGTGTTTTAGATGTAAAATAATGTGAAATTAACGTTAAAAATATAAAAAGTATGATTAGTTTAGTAGAAATGACTTAGGACGATATTTAGCGGATTCATCACCTGTATTTCATAATTTTTTTACGACCTTTTATATTCACCCAAATGTATTATAAAGACGTGTTTTAGATGTAAAATTATGTGAACGTAACGATAAAAATATAAAAAGTATGATTAGTTCAATACAAATGACTTTAAACGATATTTAGCGGAATTATCACCATTTTTTACCCAATTTTTTCCCAAATTTTTTTTCTATTTTTTGTATTCGACCAAATGTATTGTAAATACGTGTTTTAGATTTTAAAATAATGTGAACTTAACGTTAAAAATATAAAAAGTATGATTAGTTTAATAGAAATGACTTAGGACGATATTTAGCGGATTCATCACCTGTATTTCAAAATTTTTTTACGACCTTTTATATTCACCCAAATGTTTTATAAAGACGTGTTTTAGATGTAAAATTATGTGAACGTAACGATAAAAATATAAAAAGTATGATTAGTTCAATACAAATGACTTTAAACGATATTTAGCGGAATTATCACCATTTTTTACCCAATTTTTTCCCAAATTTTTTTTCTATTTTTTTATTCACCCAAATGTATTGTAAATACGAGTTTTAGATGTAAAATAATGTGAACTTAACGTTAAAAATATAAAAAGTATGATTAGTTTAATAGAAATGACTTAAGACGATATTTAGCGGATTCATCACCTGTATTTCAAAATTTTTTTAGGACCTTTTATATTCACCCAAATGTATTGTAAAGACGTGTTTTAGATGTAAAATAATGTGAACTTAACGTTAAAAATATAAAAAGTATGATTAGTTTAGTAGAAATGACTTAGGACGATATTTAGCGGATTCATCACCTGTATTTCATAATTTTTTTACGACCTTTTATATTCACCCAAATGTATTATAAAGACGTGTTTTAGATGTAAAATTATGTGAACGTAACGATAAAAATATAAAAAGTATGATTAGTTCAATACAAATGACTTTAAACGATATTTAGCGGAATTATCACCATTTTTTACCCAATTTTTTCCCAAATTTTTTTTCCATTTTTTGTATTCACCCAAATGTATTGTAAATACGTGTTTTAGATGTAAAATTATGTGAACGTAACGATAAAAATATAAAAAGTATGATTAGTTCAATACAAATGACTTTAAACGATATTTAGCGGAATTATCACCATTTTTTACCCAATTTTTTCCCAAATTTTTTTTCCATTTTTTGTATTCATCCAAATGTATTGTAAATACGTGTTTTAGATGTAAAATTATGTGAACGTAACGATAAAAATATAAAAAGTATGATTAGTTCAATACAAATGACTTTAAACGATATTTAGCGGAATTATCACCATTTTTTACCCAATTTTTTCCCAAATTTTTTTTCTATTTTTTGTATTCGACCAAATGTATTGTAAATACGTGTGTTAGATTTTAAAATAATGTGAACTTAACGTTAAAAATATAAAAAGTATGATTAGTTTAATAGAAATGACTTAGGACGATATTTAGCGGATTCATCACCTGTATTTCAAAATTTTTTAAAGACCTTTTATATTCACCCAAATGTTTTATAAAGACGTGTTTTAGATGTAAAATTATGTGAACGTAACGATAAAAATATAAAAAGTATGATTAGTTCAATACAAATGACTTTAAACGATATTTAGCGGAATTATCACCATTTTTTACCCAATTTTTTCCCAAATTTTTTTTCTATTTTTTTATTCACCCAAATGTATTGTAAATACGAGTTTTAGATGTAAAATAATGTGAACTTAACGTTAAAAATATAAAAAGTATGATTAGTTTAATAGAAATGACTAAAGACGATATTTAGCGGATTCATCACCTGTATTTCAAAATTTTTTTAGGACCTTTTATATTCACCCAAATGTATTGTAAAGACGTGTTTTAGATGTAAAATAATGTGAACTTAACGTTAAAAATATAAAAAGTATGATTAGTTTAATAGAAATGACTTAGGACGATATTTAGCGGATTCATCACCTGTATTTCAAAATTTTTTTACGACCTTTTATATTCACCCAAATGTATTGTAAAGACGTGTCTTAGATGTAAAATAATGTGAACTTAACGATAAAAATATAAAAAGTATGATTAGTTCAATACAAATGACTTTAATCGATATTTAGCGAAATTATCACCATTTTTTACCAAATTTTTTCCCAAATTTTTTTTCTATTTTTTGTATTCACACAAATGTATTGTAAACACGTGTTTTAGATGTAAAATAATGTGAACTTAACGTTAAAAATATAAAAAGTATGATTAGTTCAATACAAATGACTTTAATCGATATTTAGCGAAATTATCACCATTTTTTACCAAATTTTTTCCCAAATTTTTTTTCTATTTTTTGTATTCACCCAAATGTATTGTAGACACGTGTTTTAGATGTAAAATTATGTGAACTTAACGATAAAAATATAAAAAGTATGATTAGTTCAATACAAATGACTTTAAACGATATTTAGCGGAATTATCACCATTTTTTACCCAATTTTTTCCCAAATTTTTTTTCTATTTTTTGTATTCACCCAAATGTATTGTAAATACGTGTTTTAGATTTTAAAATAATGTGAACTTAACGTTAAAAATATAAAAAGTATGATTAGTTTAATAGAAATGACTTAGGACGATATTTAGCGGATTCATCACCTGTATTTCAAAATTTATTTACGACCTTTTATATTCACCCAAATATATTGTAAAGACGTGTTTTAGATGTAAAATAATGTGAACTTAACGTTAAAAATATAAAAAGTATGATTAGTTTAGTAGAAATGACTTAGGACGATATTTAGCGGATTCATCACCCGTATTTCAAAATTTTTTTACGACCTTTTATATTCACCCAAATGTATTGTAAAGACGTGTTTTAGATGTAAAATTATGTGAACGTAACGATAAAAATATAAAAAGTATGATTAGTTCAATACAAATGACTTTAAACGATATTTAGCGGAATTATCACCATTTTTTACCCAATTTTTTCCCAAATTTTTTTTCTATTTTTTTATTCACCCAAATGTATTGTAAATACGAGTTTTAGATGTAAAATAATGTGAACTTAACGTTAAAAATATAAAAAGTATGATTAGTTTAATAGAAATGACTTAAGACGATATTTAGCGGATTCATCACCTGTATTTCAAAATTTTTTTAGGACCTTTTATATTCACCCAAATGTATTGTAAAGACGTGTTTTAGATGTAAAATAATGTGAACTTAACGTTAAAAATATAAAAAGTATGATTAGTTTAGTAGAAATGACTTAGGACGATATTTAGCGGATTCATCACCTGTATTTCATAATTTTTTTACGACCTTTTATATTCACCCAAATGTATTATAAAGACGTGTTTTAGATGTAAAATTATGTGAACGTAACGATAATAATATAAAAAGTATGATTAGTTCAATACAAATGACTTTAAACGATATTTAGCGGAATTATCACCATTTTTTACCCAATTTTTTCCCAAATTTTTTTTCCATTTTTTGTATTCACCCAAATGTATTGTAAATACGTGTTTTAGATGTAAAATAATGTGAACTTAACGATAAAAATATAAAAAGTATGATTAGTTCAATACAAATGACTTTAAACGATATTTAGCGGAATTATCACCATTTTTTACCCAATTTTTTCCCAAATTTTTTTTCTATTTTTTGTATTCATCCAAATGTATTGTAAATACGTGTTTTAGATTTTAAAATAATGTGAACTTAACGTTAAAAATATAAAATGTATGATTAGTTTAATAGAAATGACTTAGGACGATATTTAGCGGATTCATCACCTGTATTTCAAAATTTTTTTACGACCATTTATATTCACCCAAATGTTTTATAAAGACGTGTTTTAAATGTAAAATTATGTGAACGTAACGATAAAAATATAAAAAGTATGGTTAGTTCAATACAAATGACTTTAAACGATATTTAGCGGAATTATCACCATTTTTTACCCAATTTTTTCCCAAATTTTTTTTCTATTTTTTTATTCACCCAAATGTATTGTAAATACGAGTTTTAGATGTAAAATAATGTGAACTTAACGTTAAAAATATAAAAAGTATGATTAGTTTAATAGAAATGACTTAAGACGATATTTAGCGGATTCATCACCTGTATTTCAAAATTATTTTAGGACCTTTTATATTCACCCAAATGTATTGTAAAGACGTGTTTTAGATGTAAAATAATGTGAAATTAACGTTAAAAATATAAAAAGTATGATTAGTTTAGTAGAAATGACTTAGGACGATATTTAGCGGATTCATCACCTGTATTTCATAATTTTTTTACGACCTTTTATATTCACCCAAATGTATTATAAAGACGTGTTTTAGATGTAAAATTATGTGAACGTAACGATAAAAATATAAAAAGTATGATTAGTTCAATACAAATGACTTTAAACGATATTTAGCGGAATTATCACCATTTTTTACCCAATTTTTTCCCAAATTTTTTTTCTATTTTTTGTATTCGACCAAATGTATTGTAAATACGTGTTTTAGATTTTAAAATAATGTGAACTTAACGTTAAAAATATAAAAAGTATGATTAGTTTAATAGAAATGACTTAGGACGATATTTAGCGGATTCATCACCTGTATTTCAAAATTTTTTTACGACCTTTTATATTCACCCAAATGTTTTATAAAGACGTGTTTTAGATGTAAAATTATGTGAACGTAACGATAAAAATATAAAAAGTATGATTAGTTCAATACAAATGACTTTAAACGATATTTAGCGGAATTATCACCATTTTTTACCCAATTTTTTCCCAAATTTTTTTTCTATTTTTTTATTCACCCAAATGTATTGTAAATACGAGTTTTAGATGTAAAATAATGTGAACTTAACGTTAAAAATATAAAAAGTATGATTAGTTTAATAGAAATGACTTAAGACGATATTTAGCGGATTCATCACCTGTATTTCAAAATTTTTTTAGGACCTTTTATATTCACCCAAATGTATTGTAAAGACGTGTTTTAGATGTAAAATAATGTGAACTTAACGTTAAAAATATAAAAAGTATGATTAGTTTAGTAGAAATGACTTAGGACGATATTTAGCGGATTCATCACCTGTATTTCATAATTTTTTTACGACCTTTTATATTCACCCAAATGTATTATAAAGACGTGTTTTAGATGTAAAATTATGTGAACGTAACGATAAAAATATAAAAAGTATGATTAGTTCAATACAAATGACTTTAAACGATATTTAGCGGAATTATCACCATTTTTTACCCAATTTTTTCCCAAATTTTTTTTCCATTTTTTGTATTCACCCAAATGTATTGTAAATACGTGTTTTAGATGTAAAATTATGTGAACGTAACGATAAAAATATAAAAAGTATGATTAGTTCAATACAAATGACTTTAAACGATATTTAGCGGAATTATCACCATTTTTTACCCAATTTTTTCCCAAATTTTTTTTCCATTTTTTGTATTCATCCAAATGTATTGTAAATACGTGTTTTAGATGTAAAATTATGTGAACGTAACGATAAAAATATAAAAAGTATGATTAGTTCAATACAAATGACTTTAAACGATATTTAGCGGAATTATCACCATTTTTTACCCAATTTTTTCCCAAATTTTTTTTCTATTTTTTGTATTCGACCAAATGTATTGTAAATACGTGTGTTAGATTTTAAAATAATGTGAACTTAACGTTAAAAATATAAAAAGTATGATTAGTTTAATAGAAATGACTTAGGACGATATTTAGCGGATTCATCACCTGTATTTCAAAATTTTTTAAAGACCTTTTATATTCACCCAAATGTTTTATAAAGACGTGTTTTAGATGTAAAATTATGTGAACGTAACGATAAAAATATAAAAAGTATGATTAGTTCAATACAAATGACTTTAAACGATATTTAGCGGAATTATCACCATTTTTTACCCAATTTTTTCCCAAATTTTTTTTCTATTTTTTTATTCACCCAAATGTATTGTAAATACGAGTTTTAGATGTAAAATAATGTGAACTTAACGTTAAAAATATAAAAAGTATGATTAGTTTAATAGAAATGACTAAAGACGATATTTAGCGGATTCATCACCTGTATTTCAAAATTTTTTTAGGACCTTTTATATTCACCCAAATGTATTGTAAAGACGTGTTTTAGATGTAAAATAATGTGAACTTAACGTTAAAAATATAAAAAGTATGATTAGTTTAATAGAAATGACTTAGGACGATATTTAGCGGATTCATCACCTGTATTTCAAAATTTTTTTACGACCTTTTATATTCACCCAAATGTATTGTAAAGACGTGTCTTAGATGTAAAATAATGTGAACTTAACGATAAAAATATAAAAAGTATGATTAGTTCAATACAAATGACTTTAATCGATATTTAGCGAAATTATCACCATTTTTTACCAAATTTTTTCCCAAATTTTTTTTCTATTTTTTGTATTCACACAAATGTATTGTAAACACGTGTTTTAGATGTAAAATAATGTGAACTTAACGTTAAAAATATAAAAAGTATGATTAGTTCAATACAAATGACTTTAATCGATATTTAGCGAAATTATCACCATTTTTTACCAAATTTTTTCCCAAATTTTTTTTCTATTTTTTGTATTCACCCAAATGTATTGTAGACACGTGTTTTAGATGTAAAATTATGTGAACTTAACGATAAAAATATAAAAAGTATGATTAGTTCAATACAAATGACTTTAAACGATATTTAGCGGAATTATCACCATTTTTTACCCAATTTTTTCCCAAATTTTTTTTCTATTTTTTGTATTCACCCAAATGTATTGTAAATACGTGTTTTAGATTTTAAAATAATGTGAACTTAACGTTAAAAATATAAAAAGTATGATTAGTTTAATAGAAATGACTTAGGACGATATTTAGCGGATTCATCACCTGTATTTCAAAATTTATTTACGACCTTTTATATTCACCCAAATATATTGTAAAGACGTGTTTTAGATGTAAAATAATGTGAACTTAACGTTAAAAATATAAAAAGTATGATTAGTTTAGTAGAAATGACTTAGGACGATATTTAGCGGATTCATCACCCGTATTTCAAAATTTTTTTACGACCTTTTATATTCACCCAAATGTATTGTAAAGACGTGTTTTAGATGTAAAATTATGTGAACGTAACGATAAAAATATAAAAAGTATGATTAGTTCAATACAAATGACTTTAAACGATATTTAGCGGAATTATCACCATTTTTTACCCAATTTTTTCCCAAATTTTTTTTCTATTTTTTTATTCACCCAAATGTATTGTAAATACGAGTTTTAGATGTAAAATAATGTGAACTTAACGTTAAAAATATAAAAAGTATGATTAGTTTAATAGAAATGACTTAAGACGATATTTAGCGGATTCATCACCTGTATTTCAAAATTTTTTTAGGACCTTTTATATTCACCCAAATGTATTGTAAAGACGTGTTTTAGATGTAAAATAATGTGAACTTAACGTTAAAAATATAAAAAGTATGATTAGTTTAGTAGAAATGACTTAGGACGATATTTAGCGGATTCATCACCTGTATTTCATAATTTTTTTACGACCTTTTATATTCACCCAAATGTATTATAAAGACGTGTTTTAGATGTAAAATTATGTGAACGTAACGATAATAATATAAAAAGTATGATTAGTTCAATACAAATGACTTTAAACGATATTTAGCGGAATTATCACCATTTTTTACCCAATTTTTTCCCAAATTTTTTTTCCATTTTTTGTATTCACCCAAATGTATTGTAAATACGTGTTTTAGATGTAAAATAATGTGAACTTAACGATAAAAATATAAAAAGTATGATTAGTTCAATACAAATGACTTTAAACGATATTTAGCGGAATTATCACCATTTTTTACCCAATTTTTTCCCAAATTTTTTTTCTATTTTTTGTATTCATCCAAATGTATTGTAAATACGTGTTTTAGATTTTAAAATAATGTGAACTTAACGTTAAAAATATAAAAAGTATGATTAGTTTAATAGAAATGACTTAGGACGATATTTAGCGGATTCATCACCTGTATTTCAAAATTTTTTTACGACCTTTTATATTCACCCAAATGTTTTATAAAGACGTGTTTTAGATGTAAAATTATGTGAACGTAACGATAAAAATATAAAAAGTATGATTAGTTCAATACAAATGACTTTAAACGATATTTAGCGGAATTATCACCATTTTTTACCCAATTTTTTCCCAAATTTTTTTTCTATTTTTTTATTCACCCAAATGTATTGTAAATACGAGTTTTAGATGTAAAATAATGTGAACTTAACGTTAAAAATATAAAAAGTATGATTAGTTTAATAGAAATGACTTAAGACGATATTTAGCGGATTCATCACCTGTATTTCAAAATTTTTTTAGGACCTTTTATATTCACCCAAATGTATTGTAAAGACGTGTTTTAGATGTAAAATAATGTGAACTTAACGTTAAAAATATAAAAAGTATGATTAGTTTAGTAGAAATGACTTAGGACGATATTTAGCGGATTCATCACCTGTATTTCATAATTTTTTTACGACCTTTTATATTCACCCAAATGTATTATAAAGACGTGTTTTAGATGTAAAATTATGTGAACGTAACGATAAAAATATAAAAAGTATGATTAGTTCAATACAAATGACTTTAAACGATATTTAGCGGAATTATCACCATTTTTTACCCAATTTTTTCCCAAATTTTTTTTCCATTTTTTGTATTCACCCAAATGTATTGTAAATACGTGTTTTAGATGTAAAATTATGTGAACGTAACGATAAAAATATAAAAAGTATGATTAGTTCAATACAAATGACTTTAAACGATATTTAGCGGAATTATCACCATTTTTTACCCAATTTTTTCCCAAATTTTTTTTCCATTTTTTGTATTCATCCAAATGTATTGTAAATACGTGTTTTAGATGTAAAATTATGTGAACGTAACGATAAAAATATAAAAAGTATGATTAGTTCAATACAAATGACTTTAAACGATATTTAGCGGAATTATCACCATTTTTTACCCAATTTTTTCCCAAATTTTTTTTCTATTTTTTGTATTCGACCAAATGTATTGTAAATACGTGTGTTAGATTTTAAAATAATGTGAACTTAACGTTAAAAATATAAAAAGTATGATTAGTTTAATAGAAATGACTTAGGACGATATTTAGCGGATTCATCACCTGTATTTCAAAATTTTTTAAAGACCTTTTATATTCACCCAAATGTTTTATAAAGACGTGTTTTAGATGTAAAATTATGTGAACGTAACGATAAAAATATAAAAAGTATGATTAGTTCAATACAAATGACTTTAAACGATATTTAGCGGAATTATCACCATTTTTTACCCAATTTTTTCCCAAATTTTTTTTCTATTTTTTTATTCACCCAAATGTATTGTAAATACGAGTTTTAGATGTAAAATAATGTGAACTTAACGTTAAAAATATAAAAAGTATGATTAGTTTAATAGAAATGACTAAAGACGATATTTAGCGGATTCATCACCTGTATTTCAAAATTTTTTTAGGACCTTTTATATTCACCCAAATGTATTGTAAAGACGTGTTTTAGATGTAAAATAATGTGAACTTAACGTTAAAAATATAAAAAGTATGATTAGTTTAATAGAAATGACTTAGGACGATATTTAGCGGATTCATCACCTGTATTTCAAAATTTTTTTACGACCTTTTATATTCACCCAAATGTATTGTAAAGACGTGTCTTAGATGTAAAATAATGTGAACTTAACGATAAAAATATAAAAAGTATGATTAGTTCAATACAAATGACTTTAATCGATATTTAGCGAAATTATCACCATTTTTTACCAAATTTTTTCCCAAATTTTTTTTCTATTTTTTGTATTCACACAAATGTATTGTAAACACGTGTTTTAGATGTAAAATAATGTGAACTTAACGTTAAAAATATAAAAAGTATGATTAGTTCAATACAAATGACTTTAATCGATATTTAGCGAAATTATCACCATTTTTTACCAAATTTTTTCCCAAATTTTTTTTCTATTTTTTGTATTCACCCAAATGTATTGTAGACACGTGTTTTAGATGTAAAATTATGTGAACTTAACGATAAAAATATAAAAAGTATGATTAGTTCAATACAAATGACTTTAAACGATATTTAGCGGAATTATCACCATTTTTTACCCAATTTTTTCCCAAATTTTTTTTCTATTTTTTGTATTCACCCAAATGTATTGTAAATACGTGTTTTAGATTTTAAAATAATGTGAACTTAACGTTAAAAATATAAAAAGTATGATTAGTTTAATAGAAATGACTTAGGACGATATTTAGCGGATTCATCACCTGTATTTCAAAATTTATTTACGACCTTTTATATTCACCCAAATATATTGTAAAGACGTGTTTTAGATGTAAAATAATGTGAACTTAACGTTAAAAATATAAAAAGTATGATTAGTTTAGTAGAAATGACTTAGGACGATATTTAGCGGATTCATCACCCGTATTTCAAAATTTTTTTACGACCTTTTATATTCACCCAAATGTATTGTAAAGACGTGTTTTAGATGTAAAATTATGTGAACGTAACGATAAAAATATAAAAAGTATGATTAGTTCAATACAAATGACTTTAAACGATATTTAGCGGAATTATCACCATTTTTTACCCAATTTTTTCCCAAATTTTTTTTCTATTTTTTTATTCACCCAAATGTATTGTAAATACGAGTTTTAGATGTAAAATAATGTGAACTTAACGTTAAAAATATAAAAAGTATGATTAGTTTAATAGAAATGACTTAAGACGATATTTAGCGGATTCATCACCTGTATTTCAAAATTTTTTTAGGACCTTTTATATTCACCCAAATGTATTGTAAAGACGTGTTTTAGATGTAAAATAATGTGAACTTAACGTTAAAAATATAAAAAGTATGATTAGTTTAGTAGAAATGACTTAGGACGATATTTAGCGGATTCATCACCTGTATTTCATAATTTTTTTACGACCTTTTATATTCACCCAAATGTATTATAAAGACGTGTTTTAGATGTAAAATTATGTGAACGTAACGATAATAATATAAAAAGTATGATTAGTTCAATACAAATGACTTTAAACGATATTTAGCGGAATTATCACCATTTTTTACCCAATTTTTTCCCAAATTTTTTTTCCATTTTTTGTATTCACCCAAATGTATTGTAAATACGTGTTTTAGATGTAAAATAATGTGAACTTAACGATAAAAATATAAAAAGTATGATTAGTTCAATACAAATGACTTTAAACGATATTTAGCGGAATTATCACCATTTTTTACCCAATTTTTTCCCAAATTTTTTTTCTATTTTTTGTATTCATCCAAATGTATTGTAAATACGTGTTTTAGATTTTAAAATAATGTGAACTTAACGTTAAAAATATAAAATGTATGATTAGTTTAATAGAAATGACTTAGGACGATATTTAGCGGATTCATCACCTGTATTTCAAAATTTTTTTACGACCATTTATATTCACCCAAATGTTTTATAAAGACGTGTTTTAAATGTAAAATTATGTGAACGTAACGATAAAAATATAAAAAGTATGGTTAGTTCAATACAAATGACTTTAAACGATATTTAGCGGAATTATCACCATTTTTTACCCAATTTTTTCCCAAATTTTTTTTCTATTTTTTTATTCACCCAAATGTATTGTAAATACGAGTTTTAGATGTAAAATAATGTGAACTTAACGTTAAAAATATAAAAAGTATGATTAGTTTAATAGAAATGACTTAAGACGATATTTAGCGGATTCATCACCTGTATTTCAAAATTATTTTAGGACCTTTTATATTCACCCAAATGTATTGTAAAGACGTGTTTTAGATGTAAAATAATGTGAACTTAACGTTAAAAATATAAAAATTATGATTAGTTTAGTAGAAATGACTTAGGACGATATTTAGCGGATTCATCACCTGTATTTCATAATTTTTTTACGACCTTTTATATTCACCCAAATGTATTGTAAAGACGTGTTTTAGATGTAAAATAATGTGAACTTAACGTTAAAAATATAAAAAGTATGATTAGTTTAGTAGAAATGACTTAGGACGATATTTAGCGGATTCATCACCTGTATTTCATAATTTTTTTACGACCTTTTATATTCACCCAAATGTATTGTAAAGACGTGTTTTAGATGTAAAATAATGTGAACTTAACGTTAAAAATATAAAAAGTATGATTAGTTTAATAGAAATGACTTAGGACGATATTTAGCGGATTCATCACCTGTATTTCCAAATTTTTTTACGACCTTTTATATTCACCCAAATGTATTGTAAAGACGTGTTTTAGATGTAAAATTATGTGAACTTAACGATAAAAATATAAAAAGGTATGATTAGTTCAATACAAATGACTTTAAACGATATTTAGCGGAATTATCACCATTTTTTACCCAATTTTTTCCCAAATTTTTTTTCTATTTTTTGTATTCACCCAAATGTATTGTAAATACGTGTTTTAGATGTAAAATAATGTGAATTTAACGTTAAAAATATAAAAAGTATGATTAGTTTAATAGAAATGACTTAAGACGATATTTAGCGGTTTCATCACCTGTATTTCAAAATTTTTTTACGACCTTTTATATTCACCCAAATGTATTGTAAAGACGTGTTTTAGATGTAAAATAATGTGAACTTAACGATAAAAATATAAAAAGTATGATTAGTTCAATACAAATGACTTTAAACGATATTTAGCGGAATTATCACCATTTTTTACCAAATTTTTTTTCTATTTATTGTATTCACCCAAATGTATTGTAAACACGTGTTTTAGATGTAAAATAATGTGAACTTAACGTTAAAAATATAAATAGTATGATTAGTTTAATAGAAATGACTTTAAACGATATTTAGCGGAATTATCACCATTTTTTACCCAATTTTTTCCCCAATTTTTTTTCTATTTTTTGTATTCACCCAAATGTATTGTAAATACGTGTTTTAGATGTAAAATAATGTGAACTTAACGTTAAAAATATAAAAAGTATGTTTAGTTTAATAGAAATGACTTAGGACGATATTTAGCGGATTCATCACCTGTATTTCATAATTTTTTTACGACCTTTTATATTCACCCAAATGTATTATAAAGACGTGTTTTAGATGTAAAATTATGTGAACGTAACGATAAAAATATAAAAAGTATGATTAGTTCAATACAAATGACTTTAAACGATATTTAGCGGAATTATCACCATTTTTTACCCAATTTTTTCCCAAATTTTTTTTCTATTTTTTTATTCACCCAAATGTATTGTAAATACGAGTTTTAGATGTAAAATAATGTGAACTTAACGTTAAAAATATAAAAAGTATGATTAGTTTAATAGAAATGACTTAAGACGATATTTAGCGGATTCATCACCTGTATTTCAAAATTTTTTTAGGACCTTTTATATTCACCCAAATGTATTGTAAAGACGTGTTTTAGATGTAAAATAATGTGAACTTAACGTTAAAAATATAAAAAGTATGATTAGTTTAGTAGAAA
This sequence comes from Diuraphis noxia, assembly GCF_037042655.1. Lineage (NCBI taxonomy): Eukaryota > Metazoa > Arthropoda > Insecta > Hemiptera > Aphididae > Diuraphis > Diuraphis noxia. Next base: position 50,328 of record NW_028301722.1, on the reverse strand, counting down.
TGACTTAGGACGATATTTAGCGGATTCATCACCTGTATTTCATAATTTTTTTACGACCTTTTATATTCACCCAAATGTATTATAAAGACGTGTTTTAGATGTAAAATTATGTGACCGTAACGATAATAATATAAAAAGTATGATTAGTTCTATACAAATGACTTTAAACGATATTTAGCGGAATTATCACCATTTTTTACCCAATTTTTTCCCAAATTTTTTTTCCATTTTTTGTATTCACCCAAATGTATTGTAAATACGTGTTTTAGATGTAAAATAATGTGAACTTAACGATAAAAATATAAAAAGTATGATTAGTTCAATACAAATGACTTTAAACGATATTTAGCGGAATTATCACCATTTTTTACCCAATTTTTTCCCAAATTTTTTTTCTATTTTTTGTATTCACCCAAATGTATTGTAAATACGTGTTTTAGATTTTAAAATAATGTGAACTTAACGTTAAAAATATAAAATGTATGATTAGTTTAATAGAAATGACTTAGGACGATATTTAGCGGATTCATCACCTGTATTTCAAAATTTTTTTACGACCTTTTATATTCACCCAAATGTTTTATAAAGACGTGTTTTAGATGTAAAATTATGTGAACGTAACGATAAAAATATAAAAAGTATGATTAGTTCAATACAAATGACATTAAACGATATTTAGCGGAATTATCACCATTTTTTACCCAATTTTTTCCCAAATTTTTTTTCTATTTTTTTATTCACCCAAATGTATTGTAAATACGAGTTTTAGATGTAAAATAATGTGAAATTAACGTTAAAAATATAAAAAGTATGATTAGTTTAATAGAAATGACTTAAGACGATATTTAGCGGATTCATCACCTGTATTTCAAAATTATTTTAGGACCTTTTATATTCACCCAAATGTATTGTAAAGACGTGTTTTAGATGTAAAATAATGTGAACTTAACGTTAAAAATATAAAAAGTATGATTAGTTTAGTAGAAATGACTTAGGACGATATTTAGCGGATTCATCACCTGTATTTCATAATTTTTTTACGACCTTTTATATTCACCCAAATGTATTGTAAAGACGTGTTTTAGATGTAAAATAATGTGAACTTAACGTTAAAAATATAAAAAGTATGATTAGTTTAATAGAAATGACTTAGGATGATATTTAGCGGATTCATCACCTGTATTTCAAAATTTTTTTACGACCTTTTATATTCACCCAAATGTATTGTAAAGACGTGTTTTAGATGTAAAATTATGTGAACTTAACGATAAAAATATAAAAAGGTATGATTAGTTCAATACAAATGACTTTAAACGATATTTAGCGGAATTATCACCATATTTTACCCAATTTTTTCCCAAATTTTTTTTCTATTTTTTGTATTCACCCAAATGTATTGTAAATACGTGTTTTAGATGTAAAATAATGTGAATTTAACGTTAAAAATATAAAAAGTATGATTAGTTTAATAGAAATGACTTAAGACGATATTTAGCGGTTTCATCACCTGTATTTCAAAATTTTTTTACGACCTTTTATATTCACCCAAATGTATTGTAAAGACGTGTTTTAGATGTAAAATAATGTGAACTTAACGATAAAAATATAAAAAGTATGATTAGTTCAATACAAATGACTTTAAACGATATTTAGCGGATTCATCACCTGTATTTCAAAATTTTTTTACGACCTTTTATATTCACCCAAATGTATTGTAAAGACGTGTTTTAGATTTAAAATTATGTGAACTTAACGATAAAAATATAAAAAGGTATGATTAGTTCAATACAAATGACTTTAAACGATATTTAGCGGAATTATCACCATTTTTTACCAAATTTTTTTTCTATTTATTGTATTCACCCAAATGTATTGTAAACACGTGTTTTAGATGTAAAATAATGTGAACTTAACGTTAAAAATATAAATAGTATGATTAGTTTAATAGAAATGACTTTAAACGATATTTAGCGGATTCATCACCTGTATTTCAAAATTTTTTTACGACCTTTTATATTCACCCAAATGTTTTATAAAGACGTGTTTTAGATGTAAAATTACGTGAACGTAACGATAAAAATATAAAAAGTATGATTAGTTCAATACAAATGACTTTAAACGATATTTAGCGGAATTATCACCATTTTTTACCCAATTTTTTCCCAATTTTTTTTTCTATTTTTTGTATTCACCCAAATGTATTGTAAATACGTGTTTTAGATTTTAAAATAATGTGAACTTAACGTTAAAAATATAAAAAGTATGATTAGTTTAATAGAAATGACTTAGGACGATATTTAGCGGATTAATCACCTGTATTTCAAAATTTATTTACGACCTTTTATATTCACCCAAATATATTGTAAAGACGTGTTTTAGATGTAAAATAATGTGAACTTAACGTTAAAAATATAAAAAGTATGATTAGTTTAGTAGAAATGACTTAGGACGATATTTAGCGGATTCATCACCCGTATTTCAAAATTTTTTTACGACCTTTTATATTCACCCAAATGTATTGTAAAGACGTGTTTTAGATGTAAAATTATGTGAACGTAACGATAAAAATATAAAAAGTATGATTAGTTCAATACAAATGACTTTAAACGATATTTAGCGGAATTATCACCATTTTTTACCCAATTTTTTCCCAAATTTTTTTTCTATTTTTTTATTCACCCAAATGTATTGTAAATACGAGTTTTAGATGTAAAATAATGTGAACTTAACGTTAAAAATATAAAAAGTATGATTAGTTTAATAGAAATGACTTAAGACGATATTTAGCGGATTCATCACCTGTATTTCAAAACTTTTTTAGGACCTTTTATATTCACCCAAATGTATTGTAAAGACGTGTTTTAGAAAATAATGTGAACTTAACGTTAAAAATATAAAAAGTATGATTAGTTTAGTAGAAATGACTTAGGACGATATTTAGCGGATTCATCACCTGTATTTCATAATTTTTTTACGACCTTTTATATTCACCCAAATGTATTATAAAGACGTGTTTTAGATGTAAAATTATGTGAACGTAACGATAATAATATAAAAAGTATGATTAGTTCAATACAAATGACTTTAAACGATATTTAGCGGAATTATCACCATTTTTTACCCAATTTTTTCCCAAATTTTTTTTCCATTTTTTGTATTCACCCAAATGTATTGTAAATACGTGTTTTAGATGTAAAATAATGTGAACTTAACGATAAAAATATAAAAAGTATGATTAGTTCAATACAAATGACTTTAAACGATATTTAGCGGAATTATCACCATTTTTTACCCAATTTTTTCCCAAATTTTTTTTCTATTTTTTGTATTCACCCAAATGTATTGTAAATACGTGTTTTAGATTTTAAAATAATGTGAACTTAACGTTAAAAATATAAAATGTATGATTAGTTTAATAGAAATGACTTAGGACGATATTTAGCGGATTCATCACCTGTATTTCAAAATTTTTTTACGACCTTTTATATTCACCCAAATGTTTTATAAAGACGTGTTTTAAATGTAAAATTATGTGAACGTAACGATAAAAATATAAAAAGTATGATTAGTTCAATACAAATGACTTTAAACGATATTTAGCGGAATTATCACCATTTTTTACCCAATTTTTTCCCAAATTTTTTTTCTATTTTTTTATTCACCCAAATGTATTGTAAATACGAGTTTTAGATGTAAAATAATGTGAACTTAACGTTAAAAATATAAAAAGTATGATTAGTTTAATAGAAATGACTTAAGACGATATTTAGCGGATTCATCACCTGTATTTCAAAATTATTTTAGGACCTTTTATATTCACCCAAATGTATTGTAAAGACGTGTTTTAGATGTAAAATAATGTGAACTTAACGTTAAAAATATAAAAAGTATGATTAGTTTAGTAGAAATGACTTAGGACGATATTTAGCGGATTCATCACCTGTATTTCATAATTTTTTTACGACCTTTTATATTCACCCAAATGTATTGTAAAGACGTGTTTTAGATGTAAAATAATGTGAACTTAACGTTAAAAATATAAAAAGTATGATTAGTTTAATAGAAATGACTTAGGACGATATTTAGCGGATTCATCACCTGTATTTCAAAATTTTTTTACGACCTTTTATATTCACCCAAATGTATTGTAAAGACGTGTTTTAGATGTAAAATTATGTGAACTTAACGATAAAAATATAAAAAGTATGATTAGTTCAATACAAATGACTTTAATCGATATTTAGCGAAATTATCACCATTTTTTACCAAATTTTTTCCCAAATTTTTTTTCTATTTTTTGTATTCACCCAAATGTATTGTAGACACGTGTTTTAGATGTAAAATAATGTGAACTTAACGATAAAAATATAAAAAGTATGATTAGTTCAATACAAATGACTTTAAACGATATTTAGCGGAATTATCACCATTTTTTACCCAATTTTTTCCCAAATTTTTTTTCTATTTTTTGTATTCACCCAAATGTATTGTAAATACGTGTTTTAGATTTTAAAATAATGTGAACTTAACGTTAAAAATATAAAATGTATGATTAGTTTAATAGAAATGACTTAGGACGATATTTAGCGGATTCATCACCTGTATTTCAAAATTTTTTTACGACCTTTTATATTCACCCAAATGTTTTATAAAGACGTGTTTTAGATGTAAAATTATGTGAACGTAACGATAAAAATATAAAAAGTATGATTAGTTCAATACAAATGACTTTAAACGATATTTAGCGGAATTATCACCATTTTTTACCCAATTTTTTCCCAAATTTTTTTTCTATTTTTTTATTCACCCAAATGTATTGTAAATACGAGTTTTAGATGTAAAATAATGTGAAATTAACGTTAAAAATATAAAAAGTATGATTAGTTTAATAGAAATGACTTAAGACGATATTTAGCGGATTCATCACCTGTATTTCAAAATTATTTTAGGACCTTTTATATTCACCCAAATGTATTGTAAAGACGTGTTTTAGATGTAAAATAATGTGAACTTAACGTTAAAAATATAAAAAGTATGATTAGTTTAGTAGAAATGACTTAGGACGATATTTAGCGGATTCATCACCTGTATTTCATAATTTTTTTACGACCTTTTATATTCACCCAAATGTATTGTAAAGACGTGTTTTAGATGTAAAATAATGTGAACTTAACGTTAAAAATATAAAAAGTATGATTAGTTTAATAGAAATGACTTAGGACGATATTTAGCGGATTCATCACCTGTATTTCAAAATTTTTTTACGACCTTTTATATTCACCCAAATGTATTGTAAAGACGTGTTTTAGATGTAAAATTATGTGAACTTAACGATAAAAATATAAAAAGGTATGATTAGTTCAATACAAATGACTTTAAACGATATTTAGCGGAATTATCACCATTTTTTACCCAATTTTTTCCCAAATTTTTTTTCCATTTTTTGTATTCACCCAAATGTATTGTAAATACGTGTTTTAGATGTAAAATAATGTGAACTTAACGATAAAAATATAAAAAGTATGATTAGTTCAATACAAATGACTTTAAACGATATTTAGCGGAATTATCACCAGTTTTTACCCAATTTTTTCCCAAATTTTTTTTCTATTTTTTGTATTCACCCAAATGTATTGTAAATACGTGTTTTAGATTTTAAAATAATGTGAACTTAACGTTAAAAATATAAAATGTATGATTAGTTTAATAGAAATGACTTAGGACGATATTTAGCGGATTCATCACCTGTATATCAAAATTTTTTTACGACCTTTTATATTCACCCAAATGTTTTATAAAGACGTGTTTTAAATGTAAAATTATGTGAACGTAACGATAAAAATATAAAAAGTATGATTAGTTCAATACAAATGACTTTAAACGATATTTAGCGGAATTATCACCATTTTTTACCCAATTTTTTCCCAAATTTTTTTTCTATTTTTTTATTCACCCAAATGTATTGTAAATACGAGTTTTAGATGTAAAATAATGTGAACTTAACGTTAAAAATATAAAAAGTATGATTAGTTTAATAGAAATGACTTAAGACGATATTTAGCGGATTCATCACCTGTATTTCAAAATTATTTTAGGACCTTTTATATTCACCCAAATGTATTGTAAAGACGTGTTTTAGATGTAAAATAATGTGAACTTAACGTTAAAAATATAAAAAGTATGATTAGTTTAGTAGAAATGACTTAGGACGATATTTAGCGGATTCATCACCTGTATTTCATAATTTTTTTACGACCTTTTATATTCACCCAAATGTATTGTAAAGACGTGTTTTAGATGTAAAATAATGTGAACTTAACGTTAAAAATATAAAAAGTATGATTAGTTTAATAGAAATGACTTAGGACGATATTTAGCGGATTCATCACCTGTATTTCAAAATTTTTTTACGACCTTTTATATTCACCCAAATGTATTGTAAAGACGTGTTTTAGATGTAAAATTATGTGAACTTAACGATAAAAATATAAAAAGGTATGATTAGTTCAATACAAATGACTTTAAACGATATTTAGCGGAATTATCACCATTTTTTACCAAATTTTTTTTCTATTTATTGTATTCACCCAAATGTATTGTAAACACGTGTTTTAGATGTAAAATAATGTGAACTTAACGTTAAAAATATAAATAGTATGATTAGTTTAATAGAAATGACTTTAAACGATATTTAGCGGAATTATCACCATTTTTTACTCAATTTTTTCCCCAATTTTTTTTCTATTTTTTGTATTCACCCAAATGTATTGTAATTTACGTGTTTTAGATGTAAAATAATGTGAACTTAACGTTAAAAATATAAAAAGTATGTTTAGTTTAATATAAATGACTTAGGACGATATTTAGCGGATTCATCACCTGTATTTCATAATTTTTTTACGACCTTTTATATTCACCCAAATGTATTATAAAGACGTGTTTTAGATGTAAAATTATGTGAACGTAACGATAAAAATATAAAAAGTATGATTAGTTCAATACAAATGACTTTAAACGATATTTAGCGGAATTATCACCATTTTTTACCAAATTTTTTCCCAAATTTTTTTTCTATTTTTTGTATTCACCCAAATGTATTGTAGACACGTGTTTTAGATGTAAAATTATGTGAACGTAACGATAAAAATATAAAAAGTATGATTAGTTTAATAGAAATGACTTAAGACGATATTTAGCGGATTCATCACCTGTATTTCAAAATTTTTTTAGGACCTTTTATATTCACCCAAATGTATTGTAAAGACGTGTTTTAGATGTAAAATAATGTGAACTTAACGTTAAAAATATAAAAAGTATGATTAGTTTAGTAGAAATGACTTAGGACGATATTTAGCGGATTCATCACCTGTATTTCATAATTTTTTTACGACCTTTTATATTCACCCAAATGTATTATAAAGACGTGTTTTAGATGTAAAATTATGTGAACGTAACGATAATAATATAAAAAGTATGATTAGTTCAATACAAATGACTTTAAACGATATTTAGCGGAATTATCACCATTTTTTACCCAATTTTTTCCCAAATTTTTTTTCCATTTTTTGTATTCACCCAAATGTATTGTAAATACGTGTTTTAGATGTAAAATAATGTGAACTTAACGATAAAAATATAAAAAGTATGATTAGTTCAATACAAATGACTTTAAACGATATTTAGCGGAATTATCACCATTTTTTACCCAATTTTTTCCCAAATTTTTTTTCTATTTTTTTATTCACCCAAATGTATTGTAAATACGAGTTTTAGATGTAAAATAATGTGAAATTAACGTTAAAAATATAAAAAGTATGATTAGTTTAATAGAAATGACTTAAGACGATATTTAGCGGATTCATCACCTGTATTTCATAATTTTTTTACGACCTTTTATATTCACCCAAATGTATTGTAAAGACGTGTTTTAGATGTAAAATAATGTGAACTTAACGTTAAAAATATAAAAAGTATGATTAGTTTAATAGAAATGACTTAGGACGATATTTAGCGGATTCATCACCTGTATTTCAAAATTTTTTTACGACCTTTTATATTCACCCAAATGTATTGTAAAGACGTGTTTTAGATGTAAAATTACGTGAACTTAACGATAAAAATATAAAAAGGTATGATTAGTTCAATACAAATGACTTTAAACGATATTTAGCGGAATTATCACCATTTTTTACCCAATTTTTTCCCAAATTTTTTTTCTATTTTTTGTATTCACCCAAATGTATTGTAAATACGTGTTTTAGATGTAAAATAATGTGAATATAACGTTAAAAATATAAAAAGTATGATTAGTTTAATAGAAATGACTTAAGACGATATTTAGCGGTTTCATCACCTGTATTTCAAAATTTTTTTACGACCTTTTATATTCACCCAAATGTATTGTAAAGACGTGTTTTAGATGTAAAATAATGTGAACTTAACGATAAAAATATAAAAAGTATGATTAGTTCAATACAAATGACTTTAAACGATATTTAGCGGAATTATCACCATTTTTTACCAAATTTTTTTTCTATTTATTGTATTCACCCAAATGTATTGTAAACACGTGTTTTAGATGTAAAATAATGTGAACTTAACGTTAAAAATATAAATAGTATGATTAGTTTAATAGAAATGACTTTAAACGATATTTAGCGGAATTATCACCATTTTTTACCCAATTTTTTCCCCAATTTTTTTTCTATTTTTTGTATTCACCCAAATTTATTGTAAATACGTGTTTTAGATGTAAAATAATGTGAACTTAACGTTAAAAATATAAAAAGTATGTTTAGTTTAATAGAAATGACTTAGGACGATATTTAGCGGATTCATCACCTGTATTTCAAAATTTTTTTACGACCTTTTATATTCACCCAAATGTATTATAAAGACGTGTATTAGATGTAAAATTATGTGAACGTAACGATAAAAATATAAAAAGTATGATTAGTTCAATACAAATGACTTTAAACGATATTTAGCGGAATTATCACCATTTTTTACCCAATTTTTTCCCAAATTTTTTTTCTATTTTTTTATTCACCCAGATGTATTGTAAATACGAGTTTTAGATGTAAAATAATGTGAACTTAACGTTAAAAATATAAAAAGTATGATTAGTTTAATAGAAATGACTTAAGACGATATTTAGCGGATTCATCACCTGTATTTCAAAATTTTTTTAGGACCTTTTATATTCACCCAAATGTATTGTAAAGACGTGTTTTAGATGTAAAATAATGTGAACTTAACGTTAAAAATATAAAAAGTATGATTAGTTTAGTAGAAATGACTTAGGACGATATTTAGCGGATTCATCACCTGTATTTCATAATTTTTTTACGACCTTTTATATTCACCCAAATGTATTATAAAGACGTGTTTTAGATGTAAAATTATGTGAACGTAACGATAATAATATAAAAAGTATGATTAGTTCAATACAAATGACTTTAAACGATATTTAGCGGAATTATCACCATTTTTTACCCAATTTTTTCCCAAATTTTTTTTCCATTTTTTGTATTCACCCAAATGTATTGTAAATACGTGTTTTAGATGTAAAATAATGTGAACTTAACGATAAAAATATAAAAAGTATGATTAGTTCAATACAAATGACTTTAAACGATATTTAGCGGAATTATCACCATTTTTTACCCAATTTTTTCCCAAATTTTTTTTCTATTTTTTTATTCACCCAAATGTATTGTAAATACGAGTTTTAGATGTAAAATAATGTGAAATTAACGTTAAAAATATAAAAAGTATGATTAGTTTAATAGAAATGACTTAAGACGATATTTAGCGGATTCATCACCTGTATTTCATAATTTTTTTACGACCTTTTATATTCACCCAAATGTATTGTAAAGACGTGTTTTAGATGTAAAATAATGTGAACTTAACGTTAAAAATATAAAAAGTATGATTAGTTTAATAGAAATGACTTAGGACGATATTTAGCGGATTCATCACCTGTATTTCAAAATTTTTTTACGACCTTTTATATTCACCCAAATGTATTGTAAAGACGTGTTTTAGATGTAAAATTACGTGAACTTAACGATAAAAATATAAAAAGGTATGATTAGTTCAATACAAATGACTTTAAACGATATTTAGCGGAATTATCACCATTTTTTACCCAATTTTTTCCCAAATTTTTTTTCTATTTTTTGTATTCACCCAAATGTATTGTAAATACGTGTTTTAGATGTAAAATAATGTGAATATAACGTTAAAAATATAAAAAGTATGATTAGTTTAATAGAAATGACTTAAGACGATATTTAGCGGTTTCATCACCTGTATTTCAAAATTTTTTTACGACCTTTTATATTCACCCAAATGTATTGTAAAGACGTGTTTTAGATGTAAAATAATGTGAACTTAACGATAAAAATATAAAAAGTATGATTAGTTCAATACAAATGACTTTAAACGATATTTAGCGGAATTATCACCATTTTTTACCAAATTTTTTTTCTATTTATTGTATTCACCCAAATGTATTGTAAACACGTGTTTTAGATGTAAAATAATGTGAACTTAACGTTAAAAATATAAATAGTATGATTAGTTTAATAGAAATGACTTTAAACGATATTTAGCGGAATTATCACCATTTTTTACCCAATTTTTTCCCCAATTTTTTTTCTATTTTTTGTATTCACCCAAATTTATTGTAAATACGTGTTTTAGATGTAAAATAATGTGAACTTAACGTTAAAAATATAAAAAGTATGTTTAGTTTAATAGAAATGACTTAGGACGATATTTAGCGGATTCATCACCTGTATTTCAAAATTTTTTTACGACCTTTTATATTCACCCAAATGTATTATAAAGACGTGTATTAGATGTAAAATTATGTGAACGTAACGATAAAAATATAAAAAGTATGATTAGTTCAATACAAATGACTTTAAACGATATTTAGCGGAATTATCACCATTTTTTACCCAATTTTTTCCCAAATTTTTTTTCTATTTTTTTATTCACCCAGATGTATTGTAAAGACGTGTTTTAGATGTAAAATAATGTGAACTTAACGTTAAAAATATAAAAAGTATGATTAGTTTAATAGAAATGACTTAGGACGATATTTAGCGGATTCATCACCTGTATTTCAAAATTTTTTTACGACCTTTTATATTCACCCAAATGTATTGTAAAGACGTGTTTTAGATGTAAAATAATGTGAACTTAACGTTAAAAATATAAAAAGTATGATTAGTTTAATAGAAATGACTTAGGACGATATTTAGCGGAATCATCACCTGTATTTCAAAATTTTTTTACGACCTTTTATATTCACCCAAATGTATTGTAAAGACGTGTTTTAGATGTAAAATTATGTGAACTTAACGATAAAAATATAAAAATGTATGATTAGTTCAATACAAATGACTTTAAACGATATTTAGCGGAATTATCACCATTTTTTACCAAATTTTTTTTCTATTTTTTGTATTCACCCAAATGTATTGTAAATACGTGTTTTAGATGTAAAATAATGTGAACTTAACGTTAAAAATATAAAAAGTATGATTAGTTTAATAGAAATGACTTAGGACGATATTTAGCGGAATTATCACCTGTATTTCAAAATTTTTTTACGACCTTTTATATTCACCCAAATGTATTATAAAGACGTGTTTTAGATGTAAAATTATGTGAACGTAACGATAAAAATATAAAAAGTATGATTAGTTCAATACAAATGACTTTAAACGATATTTAGCGGAATTATCACCATTTTTTACCCAATTTTTTCCAAATTTTTTTTCTATTTTTTTATTCACCCAAATGTATTGTAAATACGTGTTTTAGATGTAAAATAATGTGAACTTAACGTTAAAAATATAAAAAGTATGATTAGTTTAATAGAAATGACTTAGGACGATATTTAGCGGATTCATCACCTGTATTTCAAAATTTTTTTACGACCTTTTATATTCACCCAAATGTATTGTAAAGACGTGTTTTAGATGTAAAATAATGTGAACTTAACGATAAAAATATAAAAAGTATGATTAGTTCAATACAAATGACTTTAAACGATATTTAGCGGAATTATCACCATTTTTTACCAAATTTTTTTTCTATTTATTGTATTCACCCAAATGTATTGTAAACACGTGTTTTAGATGTAAAATAATGTGAACTTAACGTTAAAAATATAAAAAGTATGATTAGTTTAATAGAAATGACTTAGGACGATATTTAGCGGAATCATCACCTGTATTTCAAAATTTTTTTACGACCTTTTATATTCACCCAAATGTATTATAAAGACGTGTTTTAGATGTAAAATTATGTGAACGTAACGATAAAAATATAAAAAGTATGATTAGTTCAATACAAATGACTTTAAACGATATTTAGCGGAATTATCACCATTTTTTACCCAATTTTTTCCCAAATTTTTTTTCTATTTATTGTATTCACCCAAATGTATTGTAAACACGTGTTTTAGATGTAAAATAATGTGAACTTAACGTTAAAAATATAAATAGTATGATTAGTTTAATAGAAATGACTTTAAACGATATTTAGCGGAATTATCACCATTTTTTACCCAATTTTTTCCCAAATTTTTTTTCTATTTTTTGTATTCACCCAAATGTATTGTAAATACGTGTTTTAGATGTAAAATAATGTGAACTTAACGTTAAAAATATAAAAAGTATGTTTAGTTTAATAGAAATGACTTAGGACGATATTTAGCGGATTCATCAACTGTATTTCAAAATTTTTTTACGACCTTTTATATTCACCCAAATGTATTATAAAGACGTGTTTTAGATGTAAAATTATGTGAACGTAACGATAAAAATATAAAAAAGTATGATTAGTTCAATACAAATGACATTAAACGATATTTAGCGGAATTATCACCAATTTTTACCCAATTTTTTCCCAAATTTTTTTTCTATTTTTTTATTCACCCAAATGTATTGTAAAGACGTGTTTTAGATGTAAAATAATGTGAACTTAACGTTAAAAATATAAAAAGTATGATTAGTTTAATAGAAATGACTTAGGACGAAATTTAGCGGATTCATCACCTGTATTTCAAAATTTTTTTACGACCTTTTATATTCACCCAAATGTATTGTAAAGACGTGTTTTAGATGTAAAATTATGTGAACTTAACGATAAAAATATAAAAAGGTATGATTAGTTCAATACAAATGACTTTAAACGATATTTAGCGGAATTATCACCATTTTTTACCAAATTTTTTTTCTATTTTTTGTATTCACCCAAATGTATTGTAAATACGTGTTTTAGATGTAAAATAATGTGAACTTAACGTTAAAAATATAAAAAGTATGATTAGTTTAATAGAAATGACTTAGGACGATATTTAGCGGAATTATCACCTGTATTTCAAAATTTTTTTACGACCTTTTATATTCACCCAAATGTATTATAAAGACGTGTTTTAGATGTAAAATTATGTGAACGTAACGATAAAAATATAAAAAGTATGATTAGTTCAATACAAATGACTTTAAACGATATTTAGCGGAATTATCACCATTTTTTACCCAATTTTTTCCAAATTTTTTTTCTATTTTTTTATTCACCCAAATGTATTGTAAATACGTGTTTTAGATGTAAAATAATGTGAACTTAACGTTAAAAATATAAAAAGTATGATTAGTTTAATAGAAATGACTTAGGACGATATTTAGCGGATTCATCACCTGTATTTCAAAATTTTTTTACGACCTTTTATATTCACCCAAATGTATTGTAAATACGTGTTTTAGATGTAAAATAATGTGAACTTAACGTTAAAAATATAAAAAGTATGATTAGTTTAATAGAAATGACTCAGGACGATATTTAGCGGATTCATCACCTGTATTTCAAAATTTTTTTACGACCTTTTATATTCACCCAAATGTATTGTAAAGACGTGTTTTAGATTTAAAATTATGTGAACTTAACGATAAAAATATAAAAAGGTATGATTAGTTCAATACAAATGACTTTAAACGATATTTAGCGGAATTATCACCATTTTTTACCAAATTTTTTTTCTATTTATTGTATTCACCCAAATGTATTGTAAACACGTGTTTTAGATGTAAAATAATGTGAACTTAACGTTAAAAATATAAATAGTATGATTAGTTTAATAGAAATGACTTAAGACGATATTTAGCGGATTCATCACCTGTATTTCAAAATTTTTTTACGACCTTTTATATTCACCCAAATGTATTGTAAAGACGTGTTTTAGATGTAAAAATATGAGAACTTAACGATAAAAATATAAAAAGTATGATTAGTTCAATACAAATGACTTTAAACGATATTTAGCGGAATTATCACCATTTTTTACCAAATTTTTTTTCTATTTTTTGTATTCACCCAAATGTATTGTAAATACGTGTTTTAGATGTAAAATAATGTGAACTTAACGTTAAAAATATAAAAAGTATGATTAGTTTAATAGAAATGACTTAGGACGATATTTAGCGGAATTATCACCTGTATTTCAAAATTTTTTTACGACCTTTTATATTCACCCAAATGTATTATAAAGACGTGTTTTAGATGTAAAATTATGTGAACGTAACGATAAAAATATAAAAAGTATGATTAGTTCAATACAAATGACTTTAAACGATATTTAGCGGAATTATCACCATTTTTTACCCAATTTTTTCCAAATTTTTTTTCTATTTTTTTATTCACCTAAATGTATTGTAAATACGTGTTTTAGATGTAAAATAATGTGAACTTAACGTTAAAAATATAAAAAGTATGATTAGTTTAATAGAAATGACTTAGGACGATATTTAGCGGATTCATCACCTGTATTTCAAAATTTTTTTACGAACTTTTATATTCACCCAAATGTATTGTAAATACGTGTTTTAGATGTAAAATAATGTGAACTTAACGTTAAAAATATAAAAAGTATGATTAGTTTAATAGAAATGACTTAGGACGATATTTAGCGGATTCATCACCTGTATTTCAAAATTTTTTTACGACCTTTTATATTCACCCAAATGTATTGTAAAGACGTGTTTTAAATGTAAAATAATGTGAACTTAACGTTAAAAATATAAAAAGTATGATTAGTTTAATAGAAATGACTTAGGACAATATTTAGCGGATTCATCACCTGTATTTCAAAATTTTTTTACGACCTTTTATATTCACCCAAATGTATTGTAAAGACGTGTTTTAGATTTAAAATTATGTGAACTTAACGATAAAAATATAAAAAGGTATGATTAGTTCAATACAAATGACTTTAAACGATATTTAGCGGAATTATAACCATTTTTTACCAAATTTTTTTTCTATTTATTGTATTCACCCAAATGTATTGTAAACACGTGTTTTAGATGTAAAATAATGTGAACTTAACGTTAAAAATATAAATAGTATGATTAGTTTAATAGAAATGACTTAAGACGATATTTAGCGGATTCATCACCTGTATTTCAAAATTTTTTTACGACCTATTATATTCAACCAAATGTATTGTAAAGACGTGTTTTAGATGTAAAAATATGAGAACTTAACGATAAAAATATAAAAAGTATGATTAGTTCAATACAAATGACTTTAAACGATATTTAGCGGAATTATCACCATTTTTTACCCAATTTTTTCCCAAATTTTTTTTCTATTTTTTTATTCACCCAAATGTATTGTAAATACGTGTTTTAGATGTAAAATAATGTGAACTTAACGTTAAAAATATAAAAAGTATGATTAGTTTAATAGAAATGACTTAAGACGATATTTAGCGGATTCATCACCTGTATTTCAAAATTTTTTTACGACCTTTTATATTCACCCAAATGTATTGTAAAGACGTGTTTTAGATGTAAAATAATGTGAACTTAACGTTAAAAATATAAAAAGTATGATTAGTTTAATAGAAATGACTTAGGACGATATTTAGCGGATTCATCACCTGTATTTCAAAATTTTTTTACGACCTTTTATATTCACCCAAATGTATTGTAAAGACGTGTTTTAGATGTAAAATAATGTGAACTTAACGTTAAAAATATCAAAAGTATGATTAGTTTAATAGAAATGACTTAAGACGATATTTAGCGGATTCATCACCTGTATTTCAAAATTTTTTTACGACCTTTTATATTCACCCAAATGTATTGTAAAGGCGTGTTTTAGATGTAAAATTATGTGAACTTAACGATAAAAATATAAAAAGTATGATTAGTTCAATACAAATGACTTTAAACGATATTTAGCGGAATTATCACCATTTTTTACCAAATTTTTTTTCTATTTATTGTATTCACCAAAATGTATTGTAAACACGTGTTTTAGATGTAAAATAATGTGAACTTAACGTTAAAAATATAAATAGTATGATTAGTTTAATAGAAATGACTTAAGACGATATTTAGCGGATTCATCACCTGTATTTCAAAATTTTTTTACGACCTTTTATATTCACCCAAATGTATTGTAAAGACGTGTTTTAGATGTAAAATTATTAGAACTTAACGATAAAAATATAAAAAGTATGATTAGTTCAATACAAATGACTTTAAACGATATTTAGCGGAATTATCACCATTTTTTACCCAATTTTTTCCCAAATTTTTTTTCTATTTTTTTATTCACCCAAATGTATTGTAAATACGTGTTTTAGATGTAAAATAATGTGAACTTAACGTTAAAAATATAAAAAGTATGATTAGTTTAATAGAAATGACTTAAGACGATATTTAGCGGATTCATTACCTGTATTTCAAAATTTTTTTACGACCTTTTATATTCACCCAAATGTATTGTAAAGACGTGTTTTAGATGTAAAATAATGTGAACTTAACGTTAAAAATATAAAAAGTATGATTAGTTTAATAGAAATGACTTAGGACGATATTTAGCGGATTCATCACCTGTATTTCAAAATTTTTTTACGACCTTTTATATTCACCCAAATGTATTGTAAAGACGTGTTTTAGATGTAAAATTATGTGAACGTAACGATAAAAATATAAAAAGTATGATTAGTTCAATACAAATGACTTTAAACGATATTTAGCGGAATTATCACCATTTTTTACCCAATTTTTTCCCAAATTTTTTTTCTATTTTTTGTATTCACCCAAATGTATTGTAAATACGTGTTTTAGATTTTAAAATAATGTGAACTTAACGTTAAAAATATAAAAAGTATGATTAGTTTAATAGAAATGACTTAAGACGATATTTAGCGGATTCATCACCTGTATTTCAAAATTTTTTTAGGACCTTTTATATTCACCCAAATGTATTGTAAAGACGTGTTTTAGATGTAAAATAATGTGAACTTAACGTTAAAAATATAAAAAGTATGATTAGTTTAGTAGAAATGACTTAGGACGATATTTAGCGGATTCATCACCTGTATTTCATAATTTTTTTACGACCTTTTATATTCACCCAAATGTATTATAAAGACGTGTTTTAGATGTAAAATTATGTGAACGTAACGATAAAAATATAAAAAGTATGATTAGTTCAATACAAATGACTTTAAACGATATTTAGCGGAATTATCACCATTTTTTACCCAATTTTTTCCAAATTTTTTTTCTATTTTTTTATTCACCCAAATGTATTGTAAATACGTGTTTTAGATGTAAAATAATGTGAACTTAACGTTAAAAATATAAAAAGTATGATTAGTTTAATAGAAATGACTTAGGACGATATTTAGCGGATTCATCACCTGTATTTCAAAATTTTTTTACGACCTTTTATATTCACCCAAATGTATTGTAAATACGTGTTTTAGATGTAAAATAATGTGAACTTAACGTTAAAAATATAAAAAGTATGATTAGTTTAATAGAAATGACTCAGGACGATATTTAGCGGATTCATCACCTGTATTTCAAAATTTTTTTACGACCTTTTATATTCACCCAAATGTATTGTAAAGACGTGTTTTAGATTTAAAATTATGTGAACTTAACGATAAAAATATAAAAAGGTATGATTAGTTCAATACAAATGACTTTAAACGATATTTAGCGGAATTATCACCATTTTTTACCAAATTTTTTTTCTATTTATTGTATTCACCCAAATGTATTGTAAACACGTGTTTTAGATGTAAAATAATGTGAACTTAACGTTAAAAATATAAATAGTATGATTAGTTTAATAGAAATGACTTAAGACGATATTTAGCGGATTCATCACCTGTATTTCAAAATTTTTTTACGACCTTTTATATTCACCCAAATGTATTGTAAAGACGTGTTTTAGATGTAAAAATATGAGAACTTAACGATAAAAATATAAAAAGTATGATTAGTTCAATACAAATGACTTTAAACGATATTTAGCGGAATTATCACCATTTTTTACCAAATTTTTTTTCTATTTTTTGTATTCACCCAAATGTATTGTAAATACGTGTTTTAGATGTAAAATAATGTGAACTTAACGTTAAAAATATAAAAAGTATGATTAGTTTAATAGAAATGACTAAGGACGATATTTAGCGGAATTATCACCTGTATTTCAAAATTTTTTTACGACCTTTTATATTCACCCAAATGTATTATAAAGACGTGTTTTAGATGTAAAATTATGTGAACGTAACGATAAAAATATAAAAAGTATGATTAGTTCAATACAAATGACTTTAAACGATATTTAGCGGAATTATCACCATTTTTTACCCAATTTTTTCCAAATTTTTTTTCTATTTTTTTATTCACCTAAATGTATTGTAAATACGTGTTTTAGATGTAAAATAATGTGAACTTAACGTTAAAAATATAAAAAGTATGATTAGTTTAATAGAAATGACTTAGGACGATATTTAGCGGATTCATCACCTGTATTTCAAAATTTTTTTACGACCTTTTATATTCACCCAAATGTATTGTAAATACGTGTTTTAGATGTAAAATAATGTGAACTTAACGTTAAAAATATAAAAAGTATGATTAGTTTAATAGAAATGACTTAGGACGATATTTAGCGGATTCATCACCTGTATTTCAAAATTTTTTTACGACCTTTCATATTCACCCAAATGTATTGTAAAGACGTGTCTTAGATGTAAAATAATGTGAACTTAACGTTAAAAATATAAAAAGGTATGATTAGTTCAATACAAATGACTTTAAACGATATTTAGCGGAATTATCACCATTTTTTACCAAATTTTTTTTCTATTTATTGTATTCACCAAAATGTATTGTAAACACGTGTTTTAGATGTAAAATAATGTGAACTTAACGTTAAAAATATAAATAGTATGATTAGTTTAATAGAAATGACTTAAGACGATATTTAGCGGATTCATCACCTGTATTTCAAAATTTTTTTACGACCTTTTATATTCACCCAAATGTATTGTAAAGACGTGTTTTAGATGTAAAATTATGTGAACTTAACGATAAAAATATAAAAAGTATGATTAGTTCAATACAAATGACTTTAAACGATATTTAGCGGAATTATCACCATTTTTTACCCAATTTTTTCCCAAATTTTTTTTCTAATTTTTTTATTCACCCAAATGTATTGTAAATACATGTTTTAGATGTAAAATAATGTGAACTTAACGTTAAAAATATAAAAAGGTATGATTAGTTCAATACAAATGACTTTAAACGATATTTAGCGGAATTATCACCATTTTTTACCAAATTTTTTTTCTATTTATTGTATTCACCAAAATGTATTGTAAACACGTGTTTTAGATGTAAAATAATGTGAACTTAACGTTAAAAATATAAATAGTATGATTAGTTTAATAGAAATGACTTAAGACGATATTTAGCGGATTCATCACCTGTATTTCAAAATTTTTTTACGACCTTTTATATTCACCCAAATGTATTGTAAAGACGTGTTTTAGATGTAAAATTATGAGAACTTAACGATAAAAATATAAAAAGTATGATTAGTTCAATACAAATGACTTTAAACGATATTTAGCGGAATTATCACCATTTTTTACCCAATTTTTTCCCAAATTTTTTTTCTATTTTTTTATTCACCCAAATGTATTGTAAATACGTGTTTTAGATGTAAAATAATGTGAACTTAACGTTAAAAATATAAAAAGTATGATTAGTTTAATAGAAATGACTTAAGACGATATTTAGCGGATTCATCACCTGTATTTCAAAATTTTTTTACGACCTTTTATATTCACCCAAATGTATTGTAAAGACGTGTTTTAGATGTAAAATAATGTGAACTTAACGTTAAAAATATAAAAAGTATGATTAGTTTAATAGAAATGACTTAGGACGATATTTAGCGGATTCATCACCTGTATTTCAAAATTTTTTTACGACCTTTTATATTCACCCAAATGTTTTATAAAGACGTGTTTTAGATGTAAAATTATGTGAACGTAACGATAAAAATATAAAAAGTATGATTAGTTCATTACAAATGACTTTAAACGATATTTAGCGGAATTATCACCATTTTTTACCCAATTTTTTCCCAAATTTTTTTTCTATTTTTTGTATTCACCCAAATGTATTGTAAATACGTGTTTTAGATTTTAAAATAATGTGAACTTAACGTTAAAAATATAAAAAGTATGATTAGTTTAATAGAAATGACTTAAGACGATATTTAGCGGATTCATCACCTGTATTTCAAAATTTTTTTACGACCTTTTATATTCACCCAAATGTATTGTAAAGACGTGTTTTAGATGTAAAATAATGTGAACTTAACGTTAAAAATATAAAAAGTATGATTAGTTTAGTAGAAATGACTTAGGACGATATTTAGCGGATTCATCACCTGTATTTCATAATTTTTTTACGACCTTTTATATTCACCCAAATGTATTATAAAGACGTGTTTTAGATGTAAAATTATGTGAACGTAACGATAAAAATATAAAAAGTATGATTAGTTCAATACAAATGACTTTAAACGATATTTAGCGGAATTATCACCATTTTTTACCAAATTTTTTCCCAAATTTTTTTTCTATTTTTTGTATTCACCCAAATGTATTGTAGACACGTGTTTTAGATGTAAAATAATGTGAACTTAACGTTAAAAATATAAAAAGTATGATTAGTTTAATAGAAATGACTTAGGACGATATTTAGCGGATTCATCACCTGTATTTCAAAATTTTTTTACGACCTTTAATATTCACCCAAATGTATTGTAAAGGCGTGTTTTAGATGTAAAATTATGTTAACTTAACGATAAAAATATAAAAAGTATGATTAGTTCAATACAAATGACTTTAAACGATATTTAGCGGAATTATCACCATTTTTTACCCAATTTTTTTCCAAATTTTTTTTCTATTTTTTTTATTCACCCAAATGTATTGTAAATACGTGTTTTAGATGTAAAATAATGTGAACTTAACGTTAAAAATATAAAAAGTATGATTAGTTTAATAGAAATGACTTAGGACGATATTTAGCGGAATTATCACCTGTATTTCAAAATTTTTTTACGACCTTTTATATTCACCCAAATGTATTATAAAGACGTGTTTTAGATGTAAAATAATGTGAACGTAACGATAAAAATATAAAAAGTATGATTAGTTCAATACAAATGACTTTAAACGATATTTAGCGGATTCATCACCTGTATTTCAAAATTTTTTTACGACCTTTTATATTCACCCAAATGTATTGTAAAGACGTGTTTTAGATGTAAAATAATGTGAACTTAACGTTAAAAATATAAAAAGTATGATTAGTTTAATAGAAATGACTTAGGACGATATTTAGCGGATTCATCACCTGTATTTCAAAATTTTTTTACGACCTTTTATATTCACCCAAATGTATTGTAAAGACGTGTTTTAGATTTAAAATTATGTGAACTTAACGATAAAAATATAAAAAGGTATGATTAGTTCAATACAAATGACTTTAAACGATATTTAGCGGAATTATCACCATTTTTTACCAAATTTTTTTTCTATTTATTGTATTCACCCAAATGTATTGTAAACACGTGTTTTAGATGTAAAATAATGTGAACTTAACGTTAAAAATATAAATAGTATGATTAGTTTAATAGAAATGACTTAAGACGATATTTAGCGGATTCATCACCTGTATTTCAAAATTTTTTTACGACCTTTTATATTCACCCAAATGTATTGTAAAGACGTGTTTTAGATGTAAAATTATGAGAACTTAACGATAAAAATATAAAAAGTATGATTAGTTCAATACAAATGACTTTAAACGATATTTAGCGGAATTATCACCATTTTTTACCCAATTTTTTCCCAAATTTTTTTTCTATTTTTTTATTCACCCAAATGTATTGTAAATACGTGTTTTAGATGTAAAATAATGTGAACTTAACGTTAAAAATATAAAAAGTATGATTAGTTTAATAGAAATGACTTAAGACGATATTTAGCGGATTCATCACCTGTATTTCAAAATTTTTTTACGACCTTTAATATTCACCCAAATGTATTGTAAAGGCGTGTTTTAGATGTAAAATTATGTTAACTTAACGATAAAAATATAAAAAGTATGATTAGTTCAATACAAATGACTTTAAACGATATTTAGCGGAATTATCACCATTTTTTACCCAATTTTTTTCCAAATTTTTTTTCTATTTTTTTTATTCACCCAAATGTATTGTAAATACGTGTTTTAGATGTAAAATAATGTGAACTTAACGTTAAAAATATAAAAAGTATGATTAGTTTAATAGAAATGACTTAGGACGATATTTAGCGGAATTATCACCTGTATTTCAAAATTTTTTTACGACCTTTTATATTCACCCAAATGTATTATAAAGACGTGTTTTAGATGTAAAATAATGTGAACGTAACGATAAAAATATAAAAAGTATGATTAGTTCAATACAAATGACTTTAAACGATATTTAGCGGATTCATCACCTGTATTTCAAAATTTTTTTACGACCTTTTATATTCACCCAAATGTATTGTAAAGACGTGTTTTAGATGTAAAATAATGTGAACTTAACGTTAAAAATATAAAAAGTATGATTAGTTTAATAGAAATGACTTAGGACGATATTTAGCGGATTCATCACCTGTATTTCAAAATTTTTTTACGACCTTTTATATTCACCCAAATGTATTGTAAAGACGTGTTTTAGATTTAAAATTATGTGAACTTAACGATAAAAATATAAAAAGGTATGATTAGTTCAATACAAATGACTTTAAACGATATTTAGCGGAATTATCACCATTTTTTACCAAATTTTTTTTCTATTTATTGTATTCACCCAAATGTATTGTAAACACGTGTTTTAGATGTAAAATAATGTGAACTTAACGTTAAAAATATAAATAGTATGATTAGTTTAATAGAAATGACTTAAGACGATATTTAGCGGATTCATCACCTGTATTTCAAAATTTTTTTACGACCTTTTATATTCACCCAAATGTATTGTAAAGACGTGTTTTAGATGTAAAATTATGAGAACTTAACGATAAAAATATAAAAAGTATGATTAGTTCAATACAAATGACTTTAAACGATATTTAGCGGAATTATCACCATTTTTTACCCAATTTTTTCCCAAATTTTTTTTCTATTTTTTTATTCACCCAAATGTATTGTAAATACGTGTTTTAGATGTAAAATAATGTGAACTTAACGTTAAAAATATAAAAAGTATGATTAGTTTAATAGAAATGACTTAAGACGATATTTAGCGGATTCATCACCTGTATTTCAAAATTTTTTTACGACCTTTTATATTCACCCAAATGTATCTTAAAGACGTGTTTTAGATGTAAAATAATGTGAACTTAACGTTAAAAATATAAAAAGTATGATTAGTTTAATATAAATGACTTAGGACGATATTTAGCGGATTCATCACCTGTATTTCAAAATTTTTTTACGACCTTTTATATTCACCCAAATGTATTGTAAAGACGTGTTTTAGATGTAAAAATATGAGAACTTAACGATAAAAATATAAAAAGTATGATTAGTTCAATACAAATGACTTTAAACGATATTTAGCGGAATTATCACCATTTTTTACCCAATTTTTTCCCAAATTTTTTTTCTATTTTTTAATTCACCCAAATGTATTGTAAATACGTGTTTTAGATGTAAAATAATGTGAACTTAACGTTAAAAATATAAAAAGTATGATTAGTTTAATAGAAATGACTTAAGACGATATTTAGCGGATTCATCACCTGTATTTCAAAATTTTTTTACGACCTTTTATATTCACCCAAATGTATTGTAAAGACGTGTTTTAGATGTAAAATAATGTGAACTTAACGTTAAAAATATAAAAAGTATGATTAGTTTAATAGAAATGACTTAGGACGATATTTAGCGGATTCATCACCTGTATTTCAAAATTTTTTTACGACCTTTTATATTCACCCAAATGTATTGTAAAGACGTGTTTTAGATGTAAAAATATGAGAACTTAACGATAAAAATATAAAAAGTATGATTAGTTCAATACAAATGACTTTAAACGATATTTAGCGGAATTATCACCATTTTTTACCAAATTTTTTTTCTATTTTTTGTATTCACCCAAATGTATTGTAAATACGTGTTTTAGATGTAAAATAATGTGAACTTAACGTTAAAAATATAAAAAGTATGATTAGTTTAATAGAAATGACTAAGGACGATATTTAGCGGAATTATCACCTGTATTTCAAAATTTTTTTACGACCTTTTATATTCACCCAAATGTATTATAAAGACGTGTTTTAGATGTAAAATTATGTGAACGTAACGATAAAAATATAAAAAGTATGATTAGTTCAATACAAATGACTTTAAACGATATTTAGCGGAATTATCACCATTTTTTACCCAATTTTTTCCAAATTTTTTTTCTATTTTTTTATTCACCTAAATGTATTGTAAATACGTGTTTTAGATGTAAAATAATGTGAAATTTACGTTAAAAATATAAAAAGTATGATTAGTTTAATAGAAATGACTTAGGACGATATTTAGCGGATTCATCACCTGTATTTCAAAATTTTTTTACGACCTTTTATATTCACCCAAATGTATTGTAAATACGTGTTTTAGATGTAAAATAATGTGAACTTAACGTTAAAAATATAAAAAGTATGATTAGTTTAATAGAAATGACTTAGGACGATATTTAGCGGATTCATCACCTGTATTTCAAAATTTTTTTACGACCTTTTATATTCACCCAAATGTATTGTAAAGACGTGTCTTAGATGTAAAATAATGTGAACTTAACGTTAAAAATATAAAAAGGTATGATTAGTTCAATACAAATGACTTTAAACGATATTTAGCGGAATTATCACCATTTTTTACCAAATTTTTTTTCTATTTATTGTATTCACCAAAATGTATTGTAAACACGTGTTTTAGATGTAAAATAATGTGAACTTAACGTTAAAAATTTAAATAGTATGATTAGTTTAATAGAAATGACTTAAGACGATATTTAGCGGATTCATCACCTGTATTTCAAAATTTTTTTACGACCTTTTATATTCACCCAAATGTATTGTAAAGACGTGTTTTAGATGTAAAATTATGTGAACTTAACGATAAAAATATAAAAAGTATGATTAGTTCAATACAAATGACTTTAAACGATATTTAGCGGAATCATCACCATTTTTTACCCAATTTTTTCCCAAATTTTTTTTCTAATTTTTTTATTCACCCAAATGTATTGTAAATACGTGTTTTAGATGTAAAATAATGTGAACTTAACGTTAAAAATATAAAAAGGTATGATTAGTTCAATACAAATGACTTTAAACGATATTTAGCGGAATTATCACCATTTTTTACCAAATTTTTTTTCTATTTATTGTATTCACCAAAATGTATTGTAAACACGTGTTTTAGATGTAAAATAATGTGAACTTAACGTTAAAAATATAAATAGTATGATTAGTTTAATAGAAATGACTTAAGACGATATTTAGCGGATTCATCACCTGTATTTCAAAATTTTTTTACGACCTTTTATATTCACCCAAATGTATTGTAAAGACGTGTTTTAGATGTAAAATTATGAGAACTTAACGATAAAAATATAAAAAGTATGATTAGTTCAATACAAATGACTTTAAACGATATTTAGCGGAATTATCACCATTTTTTACCCAATTTTTTCCCAAATTTTTTTTCTATTTTTTTATTCACCCAAATGTATTGTAAATACGTGTTTTAGATGTAAAATAATGTGAACTTAACGTTAAAAATATAAAAAGTATGATTAGTTTAATAGAAATGACTTAAGACGATATTTAGCGGATTCATCACCTGTATTTCAAAATTTTTTTACGACCTTTTATATTCACCCAAATGTATTGTAAAGACGTGTTTTAGATGTAAAATAATGTGAACTTAACGTTAAAAATATAAAAAGTATGATTAGTTTAATAGAAATGACTTAGGACGATATTTAGCGGATTCATCACCTGTATTTCAAAATTTTTTTACGACCTTTTATATTCACCCAAATGTTTTATAAAGACGTGTTTTAGATGTAAAATTATGTGAACGTAACGATAAAAATATAAAAAGTATGATTAGTTCAATACAAATGACTTTAAACGATATTTAGCGGAATTATCACCATTTTTTACCCAATTTTTTCCCAAATTTTTTTTCTATTTTTTGTATTCACCCAAATGTATTGTAAATACGTGTTTTAGATTTTAAAATAATGTGAACTTAACGTTAAAAATATAAAAAGTATGATTAGTTTAATAGAAATGACTTAGGACGATATTTAGCGGATTCATCACCTGTATTTCAAAATTTTTTTACGACCTTTTATATTCACCCAAATGTATTGTAAAGACGTGTTTTAGATGTAAAATAATGTGAACTTAACGTTAAAAATATAAAAAGTATGATTAGTTTAGTAGAAATGACTTAGGACGATATTTAGCGGATTCATCACCTGTATTTCATAATTTTTTTACGACCTTTTATATTCACCCAAATGTATTATAAAGACGTGTTTTAGATGTAAAATTATGTGAACGTAACGATAAAAATATAAAAAGTATGATTAGTTCAATACAAATGACTTTAAACGATATTTAGCGGAATTATCACCATTTTTTACCAAATTTTTTCCCAAATTTTTTTTCTATTTTTTGTATTCACCCAAATGTATTGTAGACACGTGTTTTAGATGTAAAATAATGTGAACTTAACGTTAAAAATATAAAAAGTATGATAAGTTTAATAGAAATGACTTAAGACGATATTTAGCGGATTCATCACCTGTATTTCAAAATTTTTTTACGACCTTTTATATTCACCCAAATGTATTGTAAAGACGTGTTTTAGATGTAAAATAATGTGAACTTAACGTTAAAAATATCAAAAGTATGATTAGTTTAATAGAAATGACTTAAGACGATATTTAGCGGATTCATCACCTGTATTTCAAAATTTTTTTACGACCTTTTATATTCACCCAAATGTATTGTAAAGGCGTGTTTTAGATGTAAAATTATGTGAACTTAACGATAAAAATATAAAAAGTATGATTAGTTCAATACAAATGACTTTAAACGATATTTAGCGGAATTATCACCATTTTTTACCCAATTTTTTCCCAAATTTTTTTTCTAATTTTTTTATTCACCCAAATGTATTGTAAATACGTGTTTTAGATGTAAAATAATGTGAACTTAACGTTAAAAATATAAAAAGGTATGATTAGTTCAATACAAATGACTTTAAACGATATTTAGCGGAATTATCACCATTTTTTACCAAATTTTTTTAATATTTATTGTATTCACCCAAATGTATTGTAAACACGTGTTTTAGATGTAAAATAATGTGAACTTAACGTTAAAAATATAAATAGTATGATTAGTTTAATAGAAATGACTTAAGACGATATTTAGCGGATTCATCACCTGTATTTCAAAATTTTTTTACGACCTTTTATATTCACCCAAATGTATTGTAAAGACGTGTTTTAGATGTAAAATTATGAGAACTTAACGATAAAAATATAAAAAGTATGATTAGTTCAATACAAATGACTTTAAACGATATTTAGCGGAATTATCACCATTTTTTACCCAATTTTTCCCAAATTTTTTTTCTATTTTTTTATTCACCCAAATGTATTGTAAATACGTGTTTTAGATGTAAAATAATGTGAACTTAACGTTAAAAATATAAAAAGTATGATTAGTTTAATAGAAATGACTTAAGACGATATTTAGCGGATTCATCACCTGTATTTCAAAATTTTTTTACGACCTTTTATATTCACCCAAATGTATTGTAAAGACGTGTTTTAGATGTAAAATAATGTGAACTTAACGTTAAAAATATAAAAAGTATGATTAGTTTAATAGAAATGACTTAGGACGATATTTAGCGGATTCATCACCTGTATTTCAAAATTTTTTTACGACCTTTTATATTCACCCAAATGTTTTATAAAGACGTGTTTTAGATGTAAAATTATGTGAACGTAACGATAAAAATATAAAAAGTATGATTAGTTCAATACAAATGACTTTAAACGATATTTAGCGGAATTATCACCATTTTTTACCCAATTTTTTCCCAAATTTTTTTTCTATTTTTTGTATTCACCCAAATGTATTGTAAATACGTGTTTTAGATTTTAAAATAATGTGAACTTAACGTTAAAAATATAAAAAGTATGATTAGTTTAATAGAAATGACTTAGGACGATATTTAGCGGATTCATCACCTGTATTTCAAAATTTTTTTACGACCTTTTATATTCACCCAAATGTATTGTAAAGACGTGTTTTAGATGTAAAATAATGTGAACTTAACGTTAAAAATATAAAAAGTATGATTAGTTTAGTAGAAATGACTTAGGACGATATTTAGCGGATTCATCACCTGTATTTCATAATTTTTTTACGACCTTTTATATTCACCCAAATGTATTATAAAGACGTGTTTTAGATGTAAAATTATGTGAACGTAACGATAAAAATATAAAAAGTATGATTAGTTCAATACAAATGACTTTAAACGATATTTAGCGGAATTATCACCATTTTTTACCAAATTTTTTCCCAAATTTTTTTTCTATTTTTTGTATTCACCCAAATGTATTGTAGACACGTGTTTTAGATGTAAAATAATGTGAACTTAACGTTAAAAATATAAAAAGTATGATTAGTTTAATAGAAATGACTTAAGACGATATTTAGCGGATTCATCACCTGTATTTCAAAATTTTTTTACGACCTTTTATATTCACCCAAATGTATTGTAAAGACGTGTTTTAGATGTAAAATAATGTGAACTTAACGTTAAAAATATAAAAAGTATGATTAGTTTAATAGAAATGACTTAGGACGATATTTAGCGGATTCATCACCTGTATTTCAAAATTTTTTTACGACCTTTTATCTTCACCCAAATGTATTGTAAAGACGTGTTTTAGATGTAAAATAATGTGAACTTAACGTTAAAAATATAAAAAGTATGATTAGTTTAATAGAAATGACTTAAGACGATATTTAGCGGATTCATCACCTGTATTTCAAAATTTTTTTACGACCTTTTATATTCACCCAAATGTATTGTAAAGGCGTGTTTTAGATGTAAAATTATGTTAACTTAACGATAAAAATATAAAAAGTATGATTAGTTCAATACAAATGACTTTAAACGATATTTAGCGGAATTATCACCATTTTTTACCCAATTTTTTCCCAAATTTTTTTTCTATTTTTTTTATTCACCCAAATGTATTGTAAATACGTGTTTTAGATGTAAAATAATGTGAACTTAACGTTAAAAATATAAAAAGTATGATTAGTTTAATAGAAATGACTTAGGACGATATTTAGCGGAATTATCACCTGTATTTCAAAATTTTTTTACGACCTTTTATATTCACCCAAATGTATTATAAAGACGTGTTTTAGATGTAAAATTATGTGAACGTAACGATAAAAATATAAAAAGTATGATTAGTTCAATACAAATGACTTTAAACGATATTTAGCGGATTCATCACCTGTATTTCAAAATTTTTTTACGACCTTTTATATTCACCCAAATGTATTGTAAAGACGTGTTTTAGATGTAAAATAATGTGAACTTAACGTTAAAAATATAAAAAGTATGATTAGTTTAATAGAAATGACTTAGGACGATATTTAGCGGATTCATCACCTGTATTTCAAAATTTTTTTACGACCTTTTATATTCACCCAAATGTATTGTAAAGACGTGTTTTAGATTTAAAATTATGTGAACTTAACGATAAAAATATAAAAAGGTATGATTAGTTCAATACAAATGACTTTAAAGGATATTTAGCGGAATTATCACCATTTTTTACCAAATTTTTTTTCTATTTATTGTATTCACCCAAATGTATTGTAAACACGTGTTTTAGATGTAAAATAATGTGAACTTAACGTTAAAAATATAAAAAGTATGATTAGTTTAATAGAAATGACTTTAAACGATATTTAGCGGAATTATCACCATTTTTTACCAAATTTTTTTTCTATTTATTGTATTCACCCAAATGTATTGTAAATACGTGTTTTAGATGTAAAATAATGTGAACTTAACGTTAAAAATATAAAAAGTATGATTAGTTTAATAGAAATGACTTAAGACGATATTTAGCGGATTCATCACCTGTATTTCAAAATTTTTTTACGACCTTTTATATTCACCCAAATGTATTGTAAAGACGTGTTTTAGATGTAAAATAATGTGAACTTAACGTTAAAAATATAAAAAGTATGATTAGTTTAATAGAAATGACTTAGGACGATATTTAGCGGATTCATCACCTGTATTTCAAAATTTTTTTACGACCTTTTATATTCACCCAAATGTTTTATAAAGACGTGTTTTAGATGTAAAATTATGTGAACGTAACGATAAAAATATAAAAAGTATGATTAGTTCAATACAAATGACTTTAAACGATATTTAGCGGAATTATCACCATTTTTTACCCAATTTTTTCCCAAATTTTTTTTCTATTTTTTGTATTCACCCAAATGTATTGTAAATACGTGTTTTAGATTTTAAAATAATGTGAACTTAACGTTAAAAATATAAAAAGTATGATTAGTTTAATAGAAATGACTTAGGACGATATTTAGCGGATTCATCACCTGTATTTCAAAATTTTTTTACGACCTTTTATATTCACCCAAATGTATTGTAAAGACGTGTTTTAGATGTAAAATAATGTGAACTTAACGTTAAAAATATAAAAAGTATGATTAGTTTAATAGAAATGACTTAAGACGATATTTAGCGGATTCATCACCTGTATTTCAAAATTTTTTTACGACCTTTTAAATTCACCCAAATGTATTGTAAAGACGTGTTTTAGATGTAAAATAATGTGAACTTAACGTTAAAAATATAAAAAGTATGATTAGTTTAATAGAAATGACTTTAAACGATATTTAGCGGAATTATCACCATTTTTTACCAAATTTTTTTTCTATTTATTGTATTCACCCAAATGTATTGTAAACACGTGTTTTAGATGTAAAATAATGTGAACTTAACGTTAAAAATATAAATAGTATGATTAGTTTAATAGAAATGACTTAAGACGATATTTAGCGGATTCATCACCTGTATTTCAAAATTTTTTTACGACCTTTTATATTCACCCAAATGTATTGTAAAGACGTGTTTTAGATGTAAAATTATGAGAACTTAACGATAAAAATATAAAAAGTATGATTAGTTCAATACAAATGACTTTAAACGATATTTAGCGGAATTATCACCATTTTTTACCCAATTTTTTCCCAAATTTTTTTTCTATTTTTTTATTCACCCAAATGTATTGTAAATACGTGTTTTAGATGTAAAATAATGTGAACTTAACGTTAAAAATATAAAAAGTATGATTAGTTTAATAGAAATGACTTAAGACGATATTTAGCGGATTCATCACCTGTATTTCAAAATTTTTTTACGACCTTTTATATTCACCCAAATGTATTGTAAAGACGTGTTTTAGATGTAAAATAATGTGAACTTAACGTTAAAAATATAAAAAGTATGATTAGTTTAATAGAAATGACTTAGGACGATATTTAGCGGATTAATCACCTGTATTTCAAAATTTTTTTACGACCTTTTATATTCACCCAAATGTATTGTAAATACGTGTTTTAGATGTAAAATAATGTGAACTTAACGTTAAAAATATAAAAAGTATGATTAGTTTAATAGAAATGACTTAAGACGATATTTAGCGGATTCATCACCTGTATTTCAAAATTTTTTTACGACCTTTTATATTCACCCAAATGTATTGTAAAGACGTGTTTTAGATGTAAAATAATGTGAACTTAACGTTAAAAATATAAAAAGTATGATTAGTTTAATAGAAATGACTTAGGACGATATTTAGCGGATTCATCACCTGTATTTCAAAATTTTTTTACGACCTTTTATATTCACCCAAATGTTTTATAAAGACGTGTTTTAGATGTAAAATTATGTGAACGTAACGATAAAAATATAAAAAGTATGATTAGTTCAATACAAATGACTTTAAACGATATTTAGCGGAATTATCACCATTTTTTACCCAATTTTTTCCCAAATTTTTTTTCTATTTTTTGTATTCACCCAAATGTATTGTAAATACGTGTTTTAGATTTTAAAATAATGTGAACTTAACGTTAAAAATATAAAAAGTATGATTAGTTTAATAGAAATGACTTAGGACGATATTTAGCGGATTCATCACCTGTATTTCAAAATTTTTTTACGACCTTTTATATTCACCCAAATGTATTGTAAAGACGTGTTTTAGATGTAAAATAATGTGAACTTAACGTTAAAAATATAAAAAGTATGATTAGTTTAGTAGAAATGACTTAGGACGATATTTAGCGGATTCATCACCTGTATTTCATAATTTTTTTACGACCTTTTATATTCACCCAAATGTATTATAAAGACGTGTTTTAGATGTAAAATTATGTGAACGTAACGATAAAAATATAAAAAGTATGATTAGTTCAATACAAATGACTTTAAACGATATTTAGCGGAATTATCACCATTTTTTACCCAATTTTTTCCCAAATTTTTTTTCTATTTTTTGTATTCACCCAAATGTATTGTAAATACGTGTTTTAGATTTTAAAATAATGTGAACTTAACGTTAAAAATATAAAAAGTATGATTAGTTTAATAGAAATGACTTAGGACGATATTTAGCGGATTCATCACCTGTATTTCAAAATTTTTTTACGACCTTTTATATTCACCCAAATGTATTGTAAAGACGTGTTTTAGATGTAAAATAATGTGAACTTAACGTTAAAAATATAAAAAGTATGATTAGTTTAGTAGAAATGACTTAGGACGATATTTAGCGGATTCATCACCTGTATTTCATAATTTTTTTACGACCTTTTATATTCACCCAAATGTATTATAAAGACGTGTTTTAGATGTAAAATTATGTGAACGTAACGATAAAAATATAAAAAGTATGATTAGTTCAATACAAATGACTTTAAACGATATTTAGCGGAATTATCACCATTTTTTACCAAATTTTTTCCCAAATTTTTTTTCTATTTTTCGTATTCACCCAAATGTATTGTAGACACGTGTTTTAGATGTAAAATAATGTGAACTTAACGTTAAAAATATAAAAAGTATGATTAGTTTAATAGAAATGACTTAAGACGATATTTAGCGGATTCATCACCTGTATTTCAAAATTTTTTTACGACCTTTTAAATTCACCCAAATGTATTGTAAAGACGTGTTTTAGATGTAAAATAATGTGAACTTAACGTTAAAAATATAAAAAGTATGATTAGTTTAATAGAAATGACTTTAAACGATATTTAGCGGAATTATCACCATTTTTTACCAAATTTTTTTTCTATTTATTGTATTCACCCAAATGTATTGTAAACACGTGTTTTAGATGTAAAATAATGTGAACTTAACGTTAAAAATATAAATAGTATGATTAGTTTAATAGAAATGACTTAAGACGATATTTAGCGGATTCATCACCTGTATTTCAAAATTTTTTTACGACCTTTTATATTCACCCAAATGTATTGTAAAGACGTGTTTTAGATGTAAAATTATGAGAACTTAACGATAAAAATATAAAAAGTATGATTAGTTCAATACAAATGACTTTAAACGATATTTAGCGGAATTATCACCATTTTTTACCCAATTTTTTCCCAAATTTTTTTTCTATTTTTTTATTCACCCAAATGTATTGTAAATACGTGTTTTAGATGTAAAATAATGTGAACTTAACGTTAAAAATATAAAAAGTATGATTAGTTTAATAGAAATGACTTAAGACGATATTTAGCGGATTCATCACCTGTATTTCAAAATTTTTTTACGACCTTTTATATTCACCCAAATGTATTGTAAAGACGTGTTTTAGATGTAAAATAATGTGAACTTAACGTTAAAAATATAAAAAGTATGATTAGTTTAATAGAAATGACTTAGGACGATATTTAGCGGATTAATCACCTGTATTTCAAAATTTTTTTACGACCTTTTATATTCACCCAAATGTTTTATAAAGACGTGTTTTAGATGTAAAATTATGTGAACGTAACGATAAAAATATAAAAAGTATGATTAGTTCAATACAAATGACTTTAAACGATATTTAGCGGAATTATCACCATTTTTTACCCAATTTTTTCCCAAATTTTTTTTCTATTTTTTGTATTCACCCAAATGTATTGTAAATACGTGTTTTAGATTTTAAAATAATGTGAACTTAACGTTAAAAATATAAAAAGTATGATTAGTTTAATAGAAATGACTTAGGACGATATTTAGCGGATTCATCACCTGTATTTCAAAATTTTTTTACGACCTTTTATATTCACCCAAATGTATTGTAAAGACGTGTTTTAGATGTAAAATAATGTGAACTTAACGTTAAAAATATAAAAAGTATGATTAGTTTAGTAGAAATGACTTAGGACGATATTTAGCGGATTCATCACCTGTATTTCATAATTTTTTTACGACCTTTTATATTCACCCAAATGTATTATAAAGACGTGTTTTAGATGTAAAATTATGTGAACGTAACGATAAAAATATAAAAAGTATGATTAGTTCAATACAAATGACTTTAAACGATATTTAGCGGAATTATCACCATTTTTTACCCAATTTTTTCCCAAATTTTTTTTCTATTTTTTTTATTCACCCAAATGTATTGTAAATACGTGTTTTAGATGTAAAATAATGTGAACTTAACGTTAAAAATATAAAAAGTATGATTAGTTTAATAGAAATGACTTAGGACGATATTTAGCGGAATTATCACCTGTATTTCAAAATTTTTTTACGACCTTTTATATTCACCCAAATGTATTATAAAGACGTGTTTTAGATGTAAAATTATGTGAACGTAACGATAAAAATATGAAAAGTATGATTAGTTCAATACAAATGACTTTAAACGATATTTAGCGGATTCATCACCTGTATTTCAAAATTTTTTTACGACCTTTTATATTCACCCAAATGTATTGTAAAGACGTGTTTTAGATGTAAAATAATGTGAACTTAACGTTAAAAATATAAAAAGTATGATTAGTTTAATAGAAATGACTTAGGACGATATTTAGCGGATTCATCACCTGTATTTCAAAATTTTTTTACGACCTTTTATATTCACCCAAATGTATTGTAAAGACGTGTTTTAGATTTAAAATTATGTGAACTTAACGATAAAAATATAAAAAGGTATGATTAGTTCAATACAAATGACTTTAAACGATATTTAGCGGAATTATCACCATTTTTTACCAAATTTTTTTTCTATTTATTGTATTCACCCAAATGTATTGTAAACACGTGTTTTAGATGTAAAATAATGTGAACTTAACGTTAAAAATATAAATAGTATGATTAGTTTAATAGAAATGACTTAAGACGATATTTAGCGGATTCATCACCTGTATTTCAAAATTTTTTTACGACCTTTTATATTCACCCAAATGTATTGTAAAGACGTGTTTTAGATGTAAAATTATGAGAACTTAACGATAAAAATATAAAAAGTATGATTAGTTCAATACAAATGACTTTAAACGATATTTAGCGGAATTATCACCATTTTTTACCCAATTTTTTCCCAAATTTTTTTTCTATTTTTTTATTCACCCAAATGTATTGTAAATACGTGTTTTAGATGTAATATAATTTGAACTTAACGTTAAAAATATAAAAAGTATGATTAGTTTAATAGAAATGACTTAAGACGATATTTAGCGGATTCATCACCTGTATTTCAAAATTTTTTTACGACCTTTTATATTCACCCAAATGTATTGTAAAGACGTGTTTTAGATGTAAAATAATGTGAACTTAACGTTAAAAATATAAAAAGTATGATTAGTTTAATAGAAATGACTTAGGACGATATTTAGCGGATTCATCACCTGTATTTCAAAATTTTTTTACGACCTTTTATATTCACCCAAATGTTTTATAAAGACGTGTTTTAGATGTAAAATTATGTGAACGTAACGATAAAAATATAAAAAGTATGATTAGTTCAATACAAATGACTTTAAACGATATTTAGCGGAATTATCACCATTTTTTACCCAATTTTTTCCCAAATTTTTTTTCTATTTTTTGTATTCACCCAAATGTATTGTAAATACGTGTTTTAGATTTTAAAATAATGTGAACTTAACGTTAAAAATATAAAAAGTATGATTAGTTTAATAGAAATGACTTAGGACGATATTTAGCGGATTCATCACCTGTATTTCAAAATTTTTTTACGTCCTTTTATATTCACCCAAATGTATTGTAAAGACGTGTTTTAGATGTAAAATAATGTGAACTTAACGTTAAAAATATAAAAAGTATGATTAGTTTAGTAGAAATGACTTAGGACGATATTTAGCGGATTCATCACCTGTATTTCATAATTTTTTTACGACCTTTTATATTCACCCAAATGTATTATAAAGATGTGTTTTAGATGTAAAATTATGTGAACGTAACGATAAAAATATAAAAAGTATGATTAGTTCAATACAAATGACTTTAAACGATATTTAGCGGAATTATCACCATTTTTTACCAAATTTTTTCCCAAATTTTTTTTCTATTTTTTGTATTCACCCAAATGTATTGTAGACACGTGTTTTAGATGTAAAATAATGTGAACTTAACGTTAAAAATATAAAAAGTATGATTAGTTTAATAGAAATGACTTAAGACGATATTTAGCGGATTCGTCACCCGTATTTCAAAATTTTTTTACGACCTTTTATATTCACCCAAATGTATTATAAAGACGTGTTTTAGATGTAAAATTATGTGAACGTAACGATAATAATATAAAAAGTATGATTAGTTCAATACAAATGACTTTAAACGATATTTAGCGGAATTATCACCATTTTTTACCCAATTTTTTCCCAAATTTTTTTTCTATTTTTTTATTCACCCAAATGTATTGTAAATACGTGTTTTAGATGTAAAATAATGTGAACTTAACGTTAAAAATATAAAAAGTATGATTAGTTTAATATAAATGACTTAAGACGATATTTAGCGGATTCATCACCTGTATTTCAAAATTTTTTTACGACCTTTTATATTCACCCAAATGTATTGTAAAGACGTGTTTTAGATGTAAAATAATGTGAACTTAACGTTAAAAATATAAAAAGTATGATTAGTTTAATAGAAATGACTTAGGACGATATTTAGCGGATTCATCACCTGTATTTCAAAATTTTTTTACGACCTTTTATATTCACCCAAATTTTTTATAAAGACGTGTTTTAGATGTAAAATTATGTGAACGTAACGATAAAAATATAAAAAGTATGATTAGTTCAATACAAATGACTTTAAACGATATTTAGCGGAATTATCACCATTTTTTACCCAATTTTTTCCCAAATTTTTTTTCTATTTTTTGTATTCACCCAAATGTATTGTAAATACGTGTTTTAGATTTTAAAATAATGTGAACTTAACGTTAAAAATATAAAAAGTATGATTAGTTTAATAGAAATGACTTAGGACGATATTTAGCGGATTCATCACCTGTATTTCAAAATTTTTTTACGACCTTTTATATTCACCCAAATGTATTGTAAAGACGTGTTTTAGATGTAAAATAATGTGAACTTAACGTTAAAAATATAAAAAGTATGATTAGTTTAGTAGAAATGACTTAGGACGATATTTAGCGGATTCATCACCTGTATTTCATAATTTTTTTACGACCTTCTATATTCACCCAAATGTAATATAAAGACGTGTTTTAGATGTAAAATTATGTGAACGTAACGATAAAAATATAAAAAGTATGATTAGTTCAATACAAATGACTTTAAACGATATTTAGCGGAATTATCACCATTTTTTACCAAATTTTTTCCCAAATTTTTTTTCTATTTTTTGTATTCACCCAAATGTATTGTAGACACGTGTTTTAGATGTAAAATAATGTGAACTTAACGTTAAAAATATAAAAAGTATGATTAGTTTAATAGAAATGACTTAAGACGATATTTAGCGGATTCATCACCTGTATTTCAAAATTTTTTTACGACCTTTTATATTCACCCAAATGTATTGTAAAGACGTGTTTTAGATGTAAAATAATGTG
The DNA here is from genome assembly GCF_037042655.1 of Diuraphis noxia. Lineage (NCBI taxonomy): Eukaryota > Metazoa > Arthropoda > Insecta > Hemiptera > Aphididae > Diuraphis > Diuraphis noxia. The sequence goes on along the minus strand of NW_028301722.1, from coordinate 11,664 downwards.
AACTTAACGTTAAAAATATAAAAAGTATGATTAGTTTAATAGAAATGACTTAGGACGATATTTAGCGGATTCATCACCTGTATTTCAAAATTTTTTTACGACCTTTTATCTTCACCCAAATGTATTGTAAAGACGTGTTTTAGATGTAAAATAATGTGAACTTAACGTTAAAAATATAAAAAGTATGATTAGTTTAATAGAAATGACTTAAGACGATATTTAGCGGATTCATCACCTGTATTTCAAAATTTTTTTACGACCTTTTATATTCACCCAAATGTATTGTAAAGGCGTGTTTTAGATGTAAAATTATGTTAACTTAACGATAAAAATATAAAAAGTATGATTAGTTCAATACAAATGACTTTAAACGATATTTAGCGGAATTATCACCATTTTTTACCCAATTTTTTCCCAAATTTTTTTTCTATTTTTTTTATTCACCCAAATGTATTGTAAATACGTGTTTTAGATGTAAAATAATGTGAACTTAACGTTAAAAATATAAAAAGTATGATTAGTTTAATAGAAATGACTTAGGACGATATTTAGCGGAATTATCACCTGTATTTCAAAATTTTTTTACGACCTTTTATATTCACCCAAATGTATTATAAAGACGTGTTTTAGATGTAAAATTATGTGAACGTAACGATAAAAATATAAAAAGTATGATTAGTTCAATACAAATGACTTTAAACGATATTTAGCGGATTCATCACCTGTATTTCAAAATTTTTTTACGACCTTTTATATTCACCCAAATGTATTGTAAAGACGTGTTTTAGATGTAAAATAATGTGAACTTAACGTTAAAAATATAAAAAGTATGATTAGTTTAATAGAAATGACTTAGGACGATATTTAGCGGATTCATCACCTGTATTTCAAAATTTTTTTACGACCTTTTATATTCACCCAAATGTATTGTAAAGACGTGTTTTAGATTTAAAATTATGTGAACTTAACGATAAAAATATAAAAAGGTATGATTAGTTCAATACAAATGACTTTAAACGATATTTAGCGGAATTATCACCATTTTTTACCAAATTTTTTTTCTATTTATTGTATTCACCCAAATGTATTGTAAACACGTGTTTTAGATGTAAAATAATGTGAACTTAACGTTAAAAATATAAATAGTATGATTAGTTTAATAGAAATGACTTAAGACGATATTTAGCGGATTCATCACCTGTATTTCAAAATTTTTTTACGACCTTTTATATTCACCCAAATGTATTGTAAAGACGTGTTTTAGATGTAAAATTATGAGAACTTAACGATAAAAATATAAAAAGTATGATTAGTTCAATACAAATGACTTTAAACGATATTTAGCGGAATTATCACCATTTTTTACCCAATTTTTTCCCAAATTTTTTTTCTATTTTTTTATTCACCCAAATGTATTGTAAATACGTGTTTTAGATGTAAAATAATGTGAACTTAACGTTAAAAATATAAAAAGTATGATTAGTTTAATAGAAATGACTTAGGACGATATTTAGCGGATTCATCACCTGTATTTCAAAATTTTTTTACGACCTTTTATATTCACCCAAATTTTTTATAAAGACGTGTTTTGGATGTAAAATTATGTGAACGTAACGATAAAAATATAAAAAGTATGATTAGTTCAATACAAATGACTTTAAACGATATTTAGCGGAATTATCACCATTTTTTACCCAATTTTTTCCCAAATTTTTTTTCTATTTTTTGTATTCACCCAAATGTATTGTAAATACGTGTTTTAGATTTTAAAATAATGTGAACTTAACGTTAAAAATATAAAAAGTATGATTAGTTTAATAGAAATGACTTAGGACGATATTTAGCGGATTCATCACCTGTATTTCAAAATTTTTTTACGACCTTTTATATTCACCCAAATGTATTGTAAAGACGTGTTTTAGATGTAAAATAATGTGAACTTAACGTTAAAAATATAAAAAGTATGATTAGTTTAGTAGAAATGACTTAGGACGATATTTAGCGGATTCATCACCTGTATTTCATAATTTTTTTACGACCTTTTATATTCACCCAAATGTATTATAAAGACGTGTTTTAGATGTAAAATTATGTGAACGTAACGATAAAAATATAAAAAGTATGATTAGTTCAATACAAATGACTTTAAACGATATTTAGCGGAATTATCACCATTTTTTACCAAATTTTTTCCCAAATTTTTTTTCTATTTTTTGTATTCACCCAAATGTATTGTAGACACGTGTTTTAGATGTAAAATAATGTGAACTTAACGTTAAAAATATAAAAAGTATGATTAGTTTAATAGAAATGACTTAAGACGATATTTAGCGGATTCATCACCTGTATTTCAAAATTTTTTTACGACCTTTTATATTCACCCAAATGTATTGTAAAGACGTGTTTTAGATGTAAAATAATGTGAACTTAACGTTAAAAATATAAAAAGTATGATTAGTTTAATAGAAATGACTTAGGACGATATTTAGCGGATTCATCACCTGTATTTCAAAATTTTTTTACGACCTTTTATCTTCACCCAAATGTATTGTAAAGACGTGTTTTAGATGTAAAATAATGTGAACTTAACGTTAAAAATATAAAAAGTATGATTAGTTTAATAGAAATGACTTAAGACGATATTTAGCGGATTCATCACCTGTATTTCAAAATTTTTTTACGACCTTTTATATTCACCCAAATGTATTGTAAAGGCGTGTTTTAGATGTAAAATTATGTTAACTTAACGATAAAAATATAAAAAGTATGATTAGTTCAATACAAATGACTTTAAACGATATTTAGCGGAATTATCACCATTTTTTACCCAATTTTTTCCCAAATTTTTTTTCTATTTTTTTTATTCACCCAAATGTATTGTAAATACGTGTTTTAGATGTAAAATAATGTGAACTTAACGTTAAAAATATAAAAAGTATGATTAGTTTAATAGAAATGACTTAGGACGATATTTAGCGGAATTATCACCTGTATTTCAAAATTTTTTTACGACCTTTTATATTCACCCAAATGTATTGTAAAGACGTGTTTTAGATGTAAAATAATGTGAACTTAACGTTAAAAATATAAAAAGTATGATTAGTTTAATAGAAATGACTTAGGACGATATTTAGCGGATTCATCACCTGTATTTCAAAATTTTTTTACGACCTTTTATATTCACCCAAATGTATTGTAAAGACTTGTTTTAGATTTAAAATTATGTGAACTTAACGATAAAAATATAAAAAGGTATGATTAGTTCAATACAAATGACTTTAAACGATATTTAGCGGAATTATCACCATTTTTTACCAAATTTTTTTTCTATTTATTGTATTCACCCAAATGTATTGTAAACACGTGTTTTAGATGTAAAATAATGTGAACTTAACGTTAAAAATATAAATAGTATGATTAGTTTAATAGAAATGACTTAAGACGATATTTAGCGGATTCATCACCTGTATTTCAAAATTTTTTTACGACCTTTTATATTCACCCAAATGTATTGTAAAGACGTGTTTTAGATGTAAAATTATGAGAACTTAACGATAAAAATATAAAAAGTATGATTAGTTCAATACAAATGACTTTAAACGATATTTAGCGGAATTATCACCATTTTTTACCCAATTTTTTCCCAAATTTTTTTTCTATTTTTTTTATTCACCCAAATGTATTGTAAATACGTGTTTTAGATGTAAAATAATGTGAACTTAACGTTAAAAATATAAAAAGTATGATTAGTTTAATAGAAATGACTTAGGACGATATTTAGCGGAATTATCACCTGTATTTCAAAATTTTTTTACGACCTTTTATATTCACCCAAATGTATTATAAAGACGTGTTTTAGATGTAAAATTATGTGAACGTAACGATAAAAATATAAAAAGTATGATTAGTTCAATACAAATGACTTTAAACGATATTTAGCGGATTCATCACCTGTATTTCAAAATTTTTTTACGACCTTTTATATTCACCCAAATGTATTGTAAAGACGTGTTTTAGATGTAAAATAATGTGAACTTAACGTTAAAAATATAAAAAGTATGATTAGTTTAATAGAAATGACTTAGGACGATATTTAGCGGATTCATCACCTGTATTTCAAAATTTTTTTACGACCTTTTATATTCACCCAAATGTATTGTAAAGACGTGTTTTAGATTTAAAATTATGTGAACTTAACGATAAAAATATAAAAAGGTATGATTAGTTCAATACAAATGACTTTAAACGATATTTAGCGGAATTATCACCATTTTTTACCAAATTTTTTTTCTATTTATTGTATTCACCCAAATGTATTGTAAACACGTGTTTTAGATGTAAAATAATGTGAACTTAACGTTAAAAATATAAATAGTATGATTAGTTTAATAGAAATGACTTAAGACGATATTTAGCGGATTCATCACCTGTATTTCAAAATTTTTTTACGACCTTTTATATTCACCCAAATGTATTGTAAAGACGTGTTTTAGATGTAAAATTATGAGAACTTAACGATAAAAATATAAAAAGTATGATTAGTTCAATACAAATGACTTTAAACGATATTTAGCGGAATTATCACCATTTTTTACCCAATTTTTTCCCAAATTTTTTTTCTATTTTTTTATTCACCCAAATGTATTGTAAATACGTGTTTTAGATGTAAAATAATGTGAACTTAACGTTAAAAATATAAAAAGTATGATTAGTTTAATAGAAATGACTTAGGACGATATTTAGCGGATTCATCACCTGTATTTCAAAATTTTTTTACGACCTTTTATATTCACCCAAATTTTTTATAAAGACGTGTTTTGGATGTAAAATTATGTGAACGTAACGATAAAAATATAAAAAGTATGATTAGTTCAATACAAATGACTTTAAACGATATTTAGCGGAATTATCACCATTTTTTACCCAATTTTTTCCCAAATTTTTTTTCTATTTTTTGTATTCACCCAAATGTATTGTAAATACGTGTTTTAGATTTTAAAATAATGTGAACTTAACGTTAAAAATATAAAAAGTATGATTAGTTTAATAGAAATGACTTAGGACGATATTTAGCGGATTCATCACCTGTATTTCAAAATTTTTTTACGACCTTTTATATTCACCCAAATGTATTGTAAAGACGTGTTTTAGATGTAAAATAATGTGAACTTAACGTTAAAAATATAAAAAGTATGATTAGTTTAGTAGAAATGACTTAGGACGATATTTAGCGGATTCATCACCTGTATTTCATAATTTTTTTACGACCTTTTATATTCACCCAAATGTATTATAAAGACGTGTTTTAGATGTAAAATTATGTGAACGTAACGATAAAAATATAAAAAGTATGATTAGTTCAATACAAATGACTTTAAACGATATTTAGCGGAATTATCACCATTTTTTACCCAATTTTTTCCCAAATTTTTTTTCTATTTTTTTTATTCACCCAAATGTATTGTAAATACGTGTTTTAGATGTAAAATAATGTGAACTTAACGTTAAAAATATAAAAAGTATGATTAGTTTAATAGAAATGACTTAGGACGATATTTAGCGGAATTATCACCTGTATTTCAAAATTTTTTTACGACCTTTTATATTCACCCAAATGTATTGTAAAGACGTGTTTTAGATGTAAAATAATGTGAACTTAACGTTAAAAATATAAAAAGTATGATTAGTTTAATAGAAATGACTTAGGACGATATTTAGCGGATTCATCACCTGTATTTCAAAATTTTTTTACGACCTTTTATATTCACCCAAATGTATTGTAAAGACTTGTTTTAGATTTAAAATTATGTGAACTTAACGATAAAAATATAAAAAGGTATGATTAGTTCAATACAAATGACTTTAAACGATATTTAGCGGAATTATCACCATTTTTTACCAAATTTTTTTTCTATTTATTGTATTCACCCAAATGTATTGTAAACACGTGTTTTAGATGTAAAATAATGTGAACTTAACGTTAAAAATATAAATAGTATGATTAGTTTAATAGAAATGACTTAAGACGATATTTAGCGGATTCATCACCTGTATTTCAAAATTTTTTTACGACCTTTTATATTCACCCAAATGTATTGTAAAGACGTGTTTTAGATGTAAAATTATGAGAACTTAACGATAAAAATATAAAAAGTATGATTAGTTCAATACAAATGACTTTAAACGATATTTAGCGGAATTATCACCATTTTTTACCCAATTTTTTCCCAAATTTTTTTTCTATTTTTTTTATTCACCCAAATGTATTGTAAATACGTGTTTTAGATGTAAAATAATGTGAACTTAACGTTAAAAATATAAAAAGTATGATTAGTTTAATAGAAATGACTTAGGACGATATTTAGCGGAATTATCACCTGTATTTCAAAATTTTTTTACGACCTTTTATATTCACCCAAATGTATTATAAAGACGTGTTTTAGATGTAAAATTATGTGAACGTAACGATAAAAATATAAAAAGTATGATTAGTTCAATACAAATGACTTTAAACGATATTTAGCGGATTCATCACCTGTATTTCAAAATTTTTTTACGACCTTTTATATTCACCCAAATGTATTGTAAAGACGTGTTTTAGATGTAAAATAATGTGAACTTAACGTTAAAAATATAAAAAGTATGATTAGTTTAATAGAAATGACTTAGGACGATATTTAGCGGATTCATCACCTGTATTTCAAAATTTTTTTACGACCTTTTATATTCACCCAAATGTATTGTAAAGACGTGTTTTAGATTTAAAATTATGTGAACTTAACGATAAAAATATAAAAAGGTATGATTAGTTCAATACAAATGACTTTAAACGATATTTAGCGGAATTATCACCATTTTTTACCAAATTTTTTTTCTATTTATTGTATTCACCCAAATGTATTGTAAACACGTGTTTTAGATGTAAAATAATGTGAACTTAACGTTAAAAATATAAATAGTATGATTAGTTTAATAGAAATGACTTAAGACGATATTTAGCGGATTCATCACCTGTATTTCAAAATTTTTTTACGACCTTTTATATTCACCCAAATGTATTGTAAAGACGTGTTTTAGATGTAAAATTATGAGAACTTAACGATAAAAATATAAAAAGTATGATTAGTTCAATACAAATGACTTTAAACGATATTTAGCGGAATTATCACCATTTTTTACCCAATTTTTTCCCAAATTTTTTTTCTATTTTTTTATTCACCCAAATGTATTGTAAATACGTGTTTTAGATGTAAAATAATGTGAACTTAACGTTAAAAATATAAAAAGTATGATTAGTTTAATAGAAATGACTTAGGACGATATTTAGCGGATTCATCACCTGTATTTCAAAATTTTTTTACGACCTTTTATATTCACCCAAATTTTTTATAAAGACGTGTTTTGGATGTAAAATTATGTGAACGTAACGATAAAAATATAAAAAGTATGATTAGTTCAATACAAATGACTTTAAACGATATTTAGCGGAATTATCACCATTTTTTACCCAATTTTTTCCCAAATTTTTTTTCTATTTTTTGTATTCACCCAAATGTATTGTAAATACGTGTTTTAGATTTTAAAATAATGTGAACTTAACGTTAAAAATATAAAAAGTATGATTAGTTTAATAGAAATGACTTAGGACGATATTTAGCGGATTCATCACCTGTATTTCAAAATTTTTTTACGACCTTTTATATTCACCCAAATGTATTGTAAAGACGTGTTTTAGATGTAAAATAATGTGAACTTAACGTTAAAAATATAAAAAGTATGATTAGTTTAGTAGAAATGACTTAGGACGATATTTAGCGGATTCATCACCTGTATTTCATAATTTTTTTACGACCTTTTATATTCACCCAAATGTATTATAAAGACGTGTTTTAGATGTAAAATTATGTGAACGTAACGATAAAAATATAAAAAGTATGATTAGTTCAATACAAATGACTTTAAACGATATTTAGCGGAATTATCACCATTTTTTACCAAATTTTTTCCCAAATTTTTTTTCTATTTTTTGTATTCACCCAAATGTATTGTAGACACGTGTTTTAGATGTAAAATAATGTGAACTTAACGTTAAAAATATAAAAAGTATGATTAGTTTAATAGAAATGACTTAAGACGATATTTAGCGGATTCATCACCTGTATTTCAAAATTTTTTTACGACCTTTTATATTCACCCAAATGTATTGTAAAGACGTGTTTTAGATGTAAAATAATGTGAACTTAACGTTAAAAATATAAAAAGTATGATTAGTTTAATAGAAATGACTTAGGACGATATTTAGCGGATTCATCACCTGTATTTCAAAATTTTTTTACGACCTTTTATCTTCACCCAAATGTATTGTAAAGACGTGTTTTAGATGTAAAATAATGTGAACTTAACGTTAAAAATATAAAAAGTATGATTAGTTTAATAGAAATGACTTAAGACGATATTTAGCGGATTCATCACCTGTATTTCAAAATTTTTTTACGACCTTTTATATTCACCCAAATGTATTGTAAAGGCGTGTTTTAGATGTAAAATTATGTTAACTTAACGATAAAAATATAAAAAGTATGATTAGTTCAATACAAATGACTTTAAACGATATTTAGCGGAATTATCACCATTTTTTACCCAATTTTTTCCCAAATTTTTTTTCTATTTTTTTTATTCACCCAAATGTATTGTAAATACGTGTTTTAGATGTAAAATAATGTGAACTTAACGTTAAAAATATAAAAAGTATGATTAGTTTAATAGAAATGACTTAGGACGATATTTAGCGGAATTATCACCTGTATTTCAAAATTTTTTTACGACCTTTTATATTCACCCAAATGTATTGTAAAGACGTGTTTTAGATGTAAAATAATGTGAACTTAACGTTAAAAATATAAAAAGTATGATTAGTTTAATAGAAATGACTTAGGACGATATTTAGCGGATTCATCACCTGTATTTCAAAATTTTTTTACGACCTTTTATATTCACCCAAATGTATTGTAAAGACTTGTTTTAGATTTAAAATTATGTGAACTTAACGATAAAAATATAAAAAGGTATGATTAGTTCAATACAAATGACTTTAAACGATATTTAGCGGAATTATCACCATTTTTTACCAAATTTTTTTTCTATTTATTGTATTCACCCAAATGTATTGTAAACACGTGTTTTAGATGTAAAATAATGTGAACTTAACGTTAAAAATATAAATAGTATGATTAGTTTAATAGAAATGACTTAAGACGATATTTAGCGGATTCATCACCTGTATTTCAAAATTTTTTTACGACCTTTTATATTCACCCAAATGTATTGTAAAGACGTGTTTTAGATGTAAAATTATGAGAACTTAACGATAAAAATATAAAAAGTATGATTAGTTCAATACAAATGACTTTAAACGATATTTAGCGGAATTATCACCATTTTTTACCCAATTTTTTCCCAAATTTTTTTTCTATTTTTTTATTCACCCAAATGTATTGTAAATACGTGTTTTAGATGTAAAATAATGTGAACTTAACGTTAAAAATATAAAAAGTATGATTAGTTTAATAGAAATGACTTAAGACGATATTTAGCGGATTCATCACCTGTATTTCAAAATTTTTTTACGACCTTTTATATTCACCCAAATGTATTGTAAAGACGTGTTTTAGATGTAAAATAATGTGAAATTAACGTTAAAAATATAAAAAGTATGATTAGTTTAATAGAAATGACTTAGGACGATATTTAGCGGATTCATCACCTGTATTTCAAAATTTTTTTACGACCTTTTATATTCACCCAAATGTTTTATAAAGACGTGTTTTAGATGTAAAATTATGTTAACTTAACGATAAAAATATAAAAAGTATGATTAGTTCAATACAAATGACTTTAAACGATATTTAGCGGAATTATCACCATTTTTTACCCAATTTTTTCCCAAATTTTTTTTCTATTTTTTGTATTCACCCAAATGTATTGTAAATACGTGTTTTAGATTTTAAAATAATGTGAACTTAACGTTAAAAATATAAAAAGTATGATTAGTTTAATAGAAATGACTTAGGACGATATTTAGCGGATTCATCACCTGTATTTCAAAATTTTTTTACGACCTTTTATATTCACCCAAATGTATTGTAAAGACGTGTTTTAGATGTAAAATAATGTGAACTTAACGTTAAAAATATAAAAAGTATGATTAGTTTAGTAGAAATGACTTAGGACGATATTTAGCGGATTCATCACCTGTATTTCATAATTTTTTTACGACCTTTTATATTCACCCAAATGTATTATAAAGACGTGTTTTAGATGTAAAATTATGTGAACGTAACGATAAAAATATAAAAAGTATGATTAGTTCAATACAAATGACTTTAAACGATATTTAGCGGAATTATCACCATTTTTTACCAAATTTTTTCCCAAATTTTTTTTCTATTTTTTGTATTCACCCAAATGTATTGTAGACACGTGTTTTAGATGTAAAATAATGTGAACTTAACGTTAAAAATATAAAAAGTATGATTAGTTTAATAGAAATGACTTAAGACGATATTTAGCGGATTCATCACCTGTATTTCAAAATTTTTTTAGGACCTTTTATATTCACCCAAATGTATTGTAAAGACGTGTTTTAGATGTAAAATAATGTGAACTTAACGTTAAAAATATAAAAAGTATGATTAGTTTAGTAGAAATGACTTAGGACGATATTTAGCGGATTCATCACCTGTATTTCATAATTTTTTTACGACCTTTTATATTCACCCAAATGTATTATAAAGACGTGTTTTAGATGTAAAATTATGTGAACGTAACGATAATAATATAAAAAGTATGATTAGTTCAATACAAATGACTTTAAACGATATTTAGCGGAATTATCACCATTTTTTACCCAATTTTTTCCCAAATTTTTTTTCCATTTTTTGTATTCACCCAAATGTATTGTAAAGGCGTGTTTTAGATGTAAAATTATGTTAACTTAACGATAAAAATATAAAAAGTATGATTAGTTCAATACAAATGACTTTAAACGATATTTAGCGGAATTATCACCATTTTTTACCCAATTTTTTCCCAAATTTTTTTTCTATTTTTTTTATTCACCCAAATGTATTGTAAATACGTGTTTTAGATGTAAAATAATGTGAACTTAACGTTAAAAATATAAAAAGTATGATTAGTTTAATAGAAATGACTTAGGACGATATTTAGCGGATTCATCACCTGTATTTCAAAATTTTTTTACGACCTTTTATATTCACCCAAATGTATTATAAAGACGTGTTTTAGATGTAAAATTATGTGAACGTAACGATAAAAATATAAAAAGTATGATTAGTTCAATACAAATGACTTTAAACGATATTTAGCGGAATTATCACCTGTATTTCAAAATTTTTTTACGACCTTTTATATTCACCCAAATGTATTGTAAAGACTTGTTTTAGATTTAAAATTATGTGAACTTAACGATAAAAATATAAAAAGGTATGATTAGTTCAATACAAATGACTTTAAACGATATTTAGCGGAATTATCACCATTTTTTACCAAATTTTTTTTCTATTTATTGTATTCACCCAAATGTATTGTAAACACGTGTTTTAGATGTAAAATAATGTGAACTTAACGTTAAAAATATAAATAGTA